>NC_066618.1:29628139-29959389 GCF_025201925.1 Gopherus flavomarginatus | reverse complement strand
CCAGGCAGTGTACTGTAATCTGACAATCAGGGATGAGGGATAAGCACAAATGATTTACAATAATATTTAGTGGAATTCATTTGATGGCTTAAAAGCTTTCTATAAAATATTAGTTCCTACCGACTCCTAAATAAGCCTTTTTCTAGTTAAAAACATAAGCCTGTGAATTAGCAGGCACTGGGGAACTTGGTTCTATGAGTGAAGACTGAACTGCACAATTGAAAGGTGTTACTGGCGGCACACTCAGGGGATTCACAATGGAGGTTTCATACATTTAAAATAAAGCACCTGCTTCTGTGTTCAGTCCTTTATGTTTCCTTGTTACTGAGTGTTCTGTTGAAACCAAAGATATTGATATATTTTAACCTGCAGGGAAATCAATAAAAACTTTAATCACAAAATTAAATAAAAACCAAAGCTACTAACATAACATGGCAGCACTTTCTGAAGGAACAACATGGCATTTTATGGTATTCCAAGTGGGCTTATTGTTTGTTAAAAATAAAAAAAATTAAATCAATACCACCTTTATTGTAACTTGAAAGGTAGAGTAAAGCCTTGTCATTATTATAGATAATTTCTTAGTAAACTTTATTAAAGAGTTAGCAGGGCAGGACAAGGCATTAAAATATGTTCTTTTTTCAAAGATGTATGTAGCTTTCTTGAAAGGAGGATTTAAGAATCTCAAACAGTCATCTTCGCCATAGTCTCTGAATCTGTCATGGCCCATTCTCACATCTCCTCCTGCCTGGGAAAATAAATATGCATCATCATACTGGTACTGTACTTGGAAAGTAGAGAGCAGAAGTGCTAAGTACCACCTTATGATGTGGAACTGGTGTCCTTCATTGCTGCATCCATTTTAAGGGGACATAGCCCATTATTAGGCAGAACTGGACTTCTAGAAGACAGTATTTAATAATTGGAGATATATCTATCTCCTAGAACTGGAAAGGACCCTGAAAGGTCATTGAGTCCAGTCCCCTGCCTTCACTAGCAGGACCAAGCACTGATTTTTTTTTTTTTTGCCCCAGATCCCTAAGTAGCCCCCTCAAGGATTGAACTCACAACCCTGGGTTTAGCAGGCCAATGCTCAATCCACTGAGTTATCCCTCCCATCTAGAATGTCAAGGATGGAAGGGACTTCAGGTGGTCATCTAGTCCAACCCTCTGCTCAAAGCAGGACCAATCCCCAGACAGATTTTGCCCCAGATCCCTAAATGGTCCCCAATGGTCCCCAAGATCCCTAAGTCACACCTCACCTTATAGTAAGACAGTACTTGTTCTCCTGTTGTTGGAGTTTTATGCTCAATAAATAACGGGGTGTGTGCTCCACTCCTTGGAAGTTTTGAGATAACACAGCTCCTAGACCAACTATGGATGCATCAGTTTACAGAATAAATGGCAATGAAAAGTCTGGTCACTGGAGCATAGGTTGCTGATGCAAAATGTCCTTTATTTTCTCAATAGTTTGTTCACACTCCCTTGCCCATTGTACCACTATTGAAGCTGACATCTTTATGAGGTCCATCAGTGGGGTGGCCAGAGATGCAAACTGAGGTATAAAGCAACAGTAATAACTCACTAAGACTAGGAACACCCATACTTATTTCTTGGTCTTGGGGACTGGGGTTTTCTTTAGGGCATCTGTCTTGTCCCAAAGAAGCCGGATTTGGCCATTTCCCACAAGATATCTAAGCTATCATGCTTCTTGCTTGCCAAATTTTCACTTTGGGGGTTTGCTGTGAGTCCAGCCTCTCCCAATGGCTGTAGTTTGGATGCCACAGGGACAAAGTGTGACATCCAGTCTGAGATGAAGATAACCGATATTCAGAAATGCCACTGCAAACTGGTGATGGTGGGGAAGTACGTGGTCCATGAGACACTAAAAAGTGGCCAGGGCCTCGTGCAAACCAAAGGTCACGGTAGTAAATTGTAAATGACACACTGGAGTGGCAAACGTCATCCTTTCCTCTTGCATCTTGCATAAAAGATATTTGCCAATACTGTTTTGTTAAGTCTAGGATTGTAATATGCTTGGCTTCCCTCAATGGTCCAGGAACTTGTCTATCCAGGGTATGAAATAAGCATCAAACTGTGAGACAGCATTTCGCCTCCCAAAGTCCACACTGAATCAATGCTGTCTGTCTTAGGTATGGGCACCACCAGACTTTACCAATGAATTTGGACTCCTCAATGACCCCAAGTTGCAGTATTGCCTGAACTTCCCACTCCATGGTTCCACAGAGTTTCTCAGGGATTTGCTAGGTCTTATGTTCAGGTTTTGTTCCTGAGTTTATCAGAATCTGGTGTGCCAGGAGGCATGTTTGACCTGGTTGAGAGGAGAACATATTACCATCACCCTCTAAGAGATTCCTGGCTTCCTGCAATGAAATCAAACCATAGGTTGCTGGGAGAGCCTGCGTTACTAGCTTTTAGTATCACCTCCAGGTCATGGTAGGTGTCCCTTGTCATAACACCTCAGCTTGTCTCATGGGGAGCAGAACCTGACCTTCTCTGGCTCCTGAGGTCCACTGGCATTGTCCTGGAAGGATCAGCTTGTGGTGGAGCATCTGGCTTGGAACAATTAGTTTTAGGAGTCACTGCAACCAGAAATTCTTTGGGAATCTGGACAATAGCTGCTAGTGAGCTGGGATTATGCCTGCAAACTCAGGTTTGAATTGCCACTGGCAGAACTCCCAAGTATTGCTCTAGGACAACTGAGTCTATAATGTCCAATGAAGTATGAGTCTCTGACTGGAGCCACCAAGTAGTCCAAATCCTTTAGGCTTTAGGCTACGATGTGGGGCCATGACCAAGGAGGAAAAGGTTCAGACCAGCATTGGTGGTGATATGTCTCAGGGGACATGCTTAGCAGGTCAATGGTAGCTACTTTTATGGCATCAAAATCTTTAACTCTTTTATTGTCTAGGGCCTGGTAGGCAATCTCGGCTTCTTTGGACAGGAAAGGTGCAAGTTGTGTAGCCCAGGTCCCTTAGTCCATTAGTCAGTCACAGCTACCCACTTGAAAGTGACCAAGTAGGCCTCCAGATCATCGTCCGCCGCAACTTGGCAAGGAACAGGCCGGCACCGAGTATTGTTGTTCCAAACATATCTGGCTTGGCCATCCACTGAAGCAGTCATTCCTAAAACTGCCCCCTTGCTGTTGGTATTTTTGCTGGAGCTAAAGCATATCCAGGAGTACAGCCTGTTGTCTTTGGGCAGTTCACTGGGTCACTTTTTACCCTTCCAGTAGCAGATGCTGGGCTTCAGTATAGGCCTGCTGTTGTGTCAAAAGTCTGAATAAGTCTTCCATTGTTCCCTTGTAAAGAGAGGGGTTTGGTCAATCGCACTTCTGGTACCTGTTGTCATTGGCATACTTGAGCCAGGGGGTGTCTGATGTAGTGAGCTCATGTAGTTTCAATAGTCCAGTCTCTAACACACACACATTCATACAAACACAGAAAATCAAAAAGATCTCTCTGTGATCCAATCACAAAGTGTAGTCAGCCTGGCTTCTTGGGCTTGTGGTAAAAGGAAGATCTGTCCATTCAGCTATACACCCTTCCTTCTTCCCTCCCCTGGTTTCAGCCAGGAACTGCCATCTGATAGAAGCAACCAGCATTTTTTATTTGGCCTGCTGGGCTCTGATTGGCTGTTGCCTGCTTCCAGCCCTTATAGTTGCTGGAGGACCAATATTTGCTGGTTCCATTAGTGGCTGGCCCAGAGACGCCTTTATAGACAACTTTGGAAGTCCAAAACATGCTGTCCTTCTCTTCCTAAAAAGTTGTTTCCCTGGGCAGAGTGCACCAAGGCAGCAGGAGTTTCTGGTAGAAGGCAGTTAAAGCCTAGTACACCTGGTCACCAGGAACATCTCCACAAAAGAAAACTGTTTAGATACATGGATACGTAAATGGGAGCAGGCCCATTTTCCAATGAAAATGTGTTGTTATAGTGCAAAATGAATCAATTTAACTGTATGAAAATGAACACATTCCTTGACAAGAATAGGTATACTCATGAATTAATGCAGATTTCAGGTTAAAAGCATGTGAAAATGTGAATTCTGCTATTTTCCATGTGAAAAATTATAATTTTGCACCAAAAAAAGTTATATACAATGACATTTTGGGGGGTACAAAATTGTGTGAAATGTCAAACATTTCTGCACACAATTCCATAAAAAACAATGTGCATTTTTTCACAGCTCTACCATCATGTGCGCTGCTTTATATTCCTTGCTAACCAGTACTGATTGCCAAGATTTTATGTGTGAGTAGCAGATTTTCTGTGTATAATTACTTTTCCTTTACTGATTGATTCAATGATGCAAGAGTCCATTATTTGCAACATCACAAGCTCTTCCATAATAGTCTGATTTGACAAACACTGAAGCAACCAAGCTGCAAAAAAGGAGGAGAACCAAGACATCTAATAAAACGTCTCCTTTATTCTAATTTGATATTGGATTTATTCAAGAAAGAATAGGTAGGTCTCTGCTCAGGACCAAGGCATGAGATGTGTGAAAAAAGTGTAACATTTATGAAGTATGACATACCAGGGAGCAATACAGACCAGTTAGGGGCTATGCCACTCCTGCCCTGCAACCTGGGGTGCCTAGTAATGCCTTACTGTTTTAGCTCTCAACCTGGACCACTCAGAAACAGCTTGCCAGCATACAGGTCACTCCCAGATGTGTTTGTGTAACTGCAGACTATCAGTCACACCTTGGCTCTCACCATCTTTGATTATGCTGCATGATGACACCATCACACTCCCAGTCCCAGATTTTCCTCCAGAAATGTATGTCTTGTACTGCCCAGTCCTGTCCTGGACAGTTCAACTATATTAAGTCCATATTCCTTTAAGGGAAATAATATACAACAACTTACCACTCTAAATGGAGTTACCCAGACATTTAAAGTTAAACACACTGATAAAAAAAAATTATTAATTACAAACAGAGAGTTTTTAAGTGAAAATAAGCATAGGCCCCATACAGTCAGTCACGGTTACAAGAAAAATAAAGATAAAACACTTTCTAATGCTCAGCTTCACAGATTAAACTTAATTCAAGATAAAGCTCTTATCCACGTGTTCCCAATAGCATTATGATCAAACGCTCATGTTGACTGCTCCCACAGAGTCCAACAGTTTTTTTTTTTGTTATCTGAGATGCAAAGAGTAAAACAGATGGGGAGCGGGGGTCTCTTGGAGTGTTGGCCCTTCCTTTTCATAGTTTCAGTCCCTCTCTTGAAAAGCATTTCTAGCTCAGAACCAGGAGACAGAGTCTGTGTGGAAGGATGTTCCCAGCTGGGTTTTTTTTTCACTTGTGTATACTTGCATGCAGGTTTCCTTTTATTTCCTCCCGTTCCGCCGAATGACTCTGTTTACTGCTTAAATGCAAATTAAGGCAAACACACATTCATTTGTTCAATACAGGCCTATTTGCCCAGTTTGGCGCTACCCGAGTTTTGAACATGCACTTTTAGCATCTCATAAGGGAAAGTTTATAGTGTCACACATAAAGCTTCTATACACATTTTACCATGACATTACTGATCAGCAAGTTATGAATTTTCAAGTGATACCTCACAGGGCATACATTATACAAAGATTATTACAATAGTGTGTAGGGTGAGAACACAGGGGTGCATTCTGTCAGACAAATGCACAGCTGCTGCAGTAGGAAGGGCCATTATTTCAGTCCTTTTCTGTACAGGATTGTGCAAACATCAGGTCATGAGGATCATGGAAATACTATTTATACACAGGCTCTACTATGAACACATGTCATTTGGAAATATTTCACAGAGGAGGTCTTTGGAGTGGAAACCTCTGAACAAAGGGGCATTAAAAGGAAAAAGTATGCTAAGAAATCTGTCTGTACCACCTATCTTCTAGGTGACAGGTACAAACCTCTGGGTTGTTTCTTTCATGGAAGTAGTGTCATTAAATGCAGAACTTTACAAAGGATCCGAATAGGTCAGATACATGAATCACAGAATGTAATGACTTGTTGGATCACGTTACTATCTCTCTTGCTTTCCCCCTTCCAGGCAATTTGTGAATGGCAGCTGGTGAAAGCACACCTGCTATACATATTTTACTGCAGAATATTGAACATGGCACAATGAAGTTATTTTAATCTCAAGATAAATAATAAAAAATAACATGGAAAAGCTGTTAGTAAATACAGTAAAAGGATATGCTTGAGGGTGTTTTCTTATAGTGAAGTGAGTTATTTATAAATCTCTTCTTTCTGCATGCTAAAAGAATAGCTAAGGATATTGGTTATGGGAAAGAGCCATAGGATGCACTGAGTTGTATGAAGTAAATATTCAGTAAGCAATAGACAGTGCTTGCTCTATGTATCTGAGAGCTCAGGATGTATGTAAACCACCCACAGTGCCAGTAATTTTATTCTATCAGAGATTTATTTCAGCACTGATAGATATAAAATGAATAATTGAGATTGTGGCAAAATTACAAAAGCTATTAAGAACATAAAAACAGCCATACAGGGTCAGACCAATGGTCTATCTAGCCCAGTATCCAGTCTTCCAACAGTGGCCAATACCAGGTGCTTCAGAGGGAATGAACAGAACAGGTAACCATCAAGTGATTCATCCCCTGTCACCCATTACCAGTTTCTGGCAAACTTCAAAGCATAGATTTGCATCCCTGTCCACCCTGGCTAATAACCATTGATGACAGACCTATCATCTATGAACTTATCTACTTCTTTTTGAATGCTGTTATAGTTTTGGCCTTCACAACATCCTCCGGCAAAGAGTTCCACAGGTTGACTTTGCATTGTGTGAAGAAATGCTTCCTCTTCTTTGTTTTAAACCTGCTGCTTATTAATTTAATTTGGTGACCCCCTAGTTCTTGTGTCATGAGAAGGAGTAAATAACATTTCTTTATTTACTTTTTCCACACCCGTCATGATTTTATAGACCTCTATCATATTCCCTCCCTCAGTCGTCTCTTTTCCAAGCTGAAAAGTCCCAGTTTTATTAATCTTTCCTCATACCCCTAATAATTTTTGCTGCCCTTTTCTGTACACTTTCCAATTCCAATATAACTTTTTTGAGATGGGGCGACCACATCTGCAAGCAGTATTCAAGATGTGGGCATGCCATAGATTAATATAGAGGCAATATGATATTTTCTGTCTTATCCATCCCTTTCTTAACGATTCCCAACATTCTGTTCATTTTTTTGACTGCCACTGCACACTGAGTGGATGTTTTCAGAGAACTATCCACAATGACTCCAAGATCTCTTTCCTGAGTGGTAACAGCTAGTTTATACCCCATCATTTTCTATTTACAGTTGGGATTATGTTTTCCTATATGAATTATTTTGCAATCCCTTTCCTAATGGTTCCAAACCTTCTGTTAGCTTTTTTGACTTCTGCTGCACATTGAGCAGATATTTTCGGAGAACTATCCATGATGACGCCAAAATCTTTCTTGAATGATAACCAGGGCCAGCTCCAGGCACCAGCTAAGGAAGCAGGTGCTTGGGGCGGCCAATACAAAGGGGCGGCACTCCGTCCACTATTGGGCTGGCACGTCCAGGTCTTCGGCAGGAGTGAAGGACCCACTGCTGAACTGCCACCGAAGAGTGGTGCAGCACGACTGAGCTGCCGGCGAACTGCTGTCAATTGGCTTTTTTTTTTCTTCACCGCTTAGGGCGGCAAAAAACCTGGAGCCGGCCTTGGTGATAACTAACTTAGACCCCATAATTTTGTATGTATTGTTGGGATTATATTTTGCAATGTGCATTACTTTGAATTTATCAATACTGAATTTCATCTGCCATTTTGTTGCCCAGTCACCCTTTAGTGAGATCACTTTGTAACTCTGCAGTCAGCTTTGGACATAACTATCTTAAGTAATTCCTATCATCTGCAAATTTTGCCACCTGACTGTTCAGCCCCTTTTCAAGATCATTTACAAATACGTTGAACAGGAGAGGTCCCAGTACATATCCTTGGAGAACCTCACTATTTTTTCTCTCCATTTTGAAAACTGACCATTTATTCCCTATCTTTTAACCAATTACTGATCCATGAGAGGACCTCCCCTCTTATCCTATAATGTTTATTGAACTATTAACTTTATTTAAATAAGTACAATAACAGCTGTCATAAGCAGCCATACAAGGAACCAACAAGCAAAGGTTGCTAGTTCATTTGGGTGAAAATCACTTCTGTGCAAGGGACCAGTACTATGATAAGGGCCTAAGTGGAGCTTAAGAGGAGCATAGGTTGTGCGCTGGCCATTTGCACAGGGATGAATTCCACTCCTAGGCCTGGCCTACACTAAAAAGTTAGGTTGACCCAGCTATGTCACTCAGAGTTGTGAAAAATACATACTCCTGGGCAACACAGACTCACAGACTCAGAGAAATGTATGACTGGAAGGAACCTCAATAGATCATCAAGTCCAGTCCCATAGTTTAGCTGACCCTAAGCCCTGGTGTAGACAGCACTAGAGCAACAAAAGAATTCTTCTGTCAACCTAAGTACTGCTTCTAGAGGAGGTGGATTACCTACAGCCATGGAGAAACCCCTTCTATCAGCGTAGGTAGTGTCTACACTGCAGTACTGTACCATGTCAAGTGTGGATACAAGATACAAGTGTAGACAAGACTGTAGATAAAAGAAGTCCAAGTGATGGGAAAAAGAGGCTTAGGACTAAAAGCATTTGCTACATATTTTGTGTTTTAGAAGTAGATGTCAAAAACATTATAACTAAGAATTTGAACTTAGTATAGATGGAGATGAGGACAGAACTGTCAACTGCAGTTCTGAAACCATTCTGCTTCATCTGTGAAATATAAACTGCACTTTGCTTTGCCATGTAATATCTCTGTTCAGGAATGTGTACGTAAATTAGACTAGCATTCAGTAACTGTGTCAACTAACTAATCTCCCAACAAGGAAATCGTTCTCTCCTGGAGTCTAAATTCTCTGATCACTTGGAAACCATGAAAATATAAATTTATACAAAACTAAGAGATTCATATAATAGCATATCAAGAAAATATGTGTATCAGACTATTGATTAAGCAATTTTGTATCCAATTACCCTTGAATTACCATATTTAGGAATGGCTGAACTAGACAGCAGCCTCCAGGTGTTTATTACCATCTCTTTAGGCCATACTTATTCACAATTACCCAACACACATACCATGTGATACACATACCTGTGCCACCAATATCCAAACCAAGTTAGCAAGTAACTGAACAGTTAGAGGGAGCTATAGGGAATATGTACTGACACTGTAAACACGTGTGTGAAATAATGCAGCAACCTTTTTTAAGTGAGTTAATGGATGAGAAAATCCATAATCCCTTTTAAAATATTTCTCTGAATTCAAAGGTAAGGATCAGAAAAAAAGCAGTGGTCACATAATGGAAATTCCCATGGTAGTATTAAACTTATGGAAGGAGGGAGGGGTTGAAGTTGCAGGTGGCCTCTCAATTTTGGGAAAGGTTCAACTTCCCACATAGCACTCCTAAACAGCTGGAGAAAGCCAACCAAAATGTCAATCAAATTCCAGTGAGCACAGGTCAGGACAAACATCTGCCTTTCTTGTCTTATTTCTCTGTGTGTTCTACTCAGTTTTTTGTTGCACACAATTACTCTTCATTAAATAGCTTGTTTATTCCACAGATTAAGGCTCAACAAGGCGTTCTTGTACTTTGTCTTAGTTTGCTTTAGCCAGTTGATCAAGTGCATAGCAGAGAGCATTTTTCACATTGACACTGTGATTAACAGTTTGGGCCCCTTTTCAGAGTTATGATTTTTCATAAAGTTGCCTCTGAAAGATGAGCAAGATTAAGCAGTGCACTTGTGCTAATTTACTTTTAAAGAGTGTCAGCCTCACATCAGTTAATCTTGGCATATTACCCAGTAAAGGAGAAATGAAGCCAAATATTTCATTTTTTAAGAATCAGAGCAGAATTCTCACAAGCAGGAACAAACATGGAGAATATGTTATATCCTTCCCCAGTGGGTCACTGACACCATCTTTACTGAAGACGTGTAAGTCTCTTTCACACATGTACTGCAATCACACTGTATTTGGATTTACTCAGGAAAGAAATTGTTTGGACAAACACAATCTCAGTAGTCTGCTGAAGGACCTGAAGTCAATGGGAAAACATTTCCTTGAAGACTCCACAAGGTGGAGAACTATGGAGTTCTCTCCCCTTTCTTTTCATAGTTCAATAAACCTTTGAAATGTATTTTTTGAAAAGTATGCCCTGACCAAGGTTCTCTCTCCTGTTAGGGTGTAGACACTGCTGTCTTCCCAAAGTTCATTGACCCTGCTTCAAGAGTCAGGATGGCTTCTCTCTGTTCTTCCTTTCTTGTTGACTTACCAGCCCCCTACTGATTCATATGGAAATGAGGCATCCATTATTTTGATTCCATAATGCTTAATTTATCTTGGAGAAAGGTAGGTAGCCACATTCGCTCCTGTCTGGGAGAACACCTGTTTTTTCCTATGTTTGGTCACAGATTTTAAGTAAGTATTCATAATTCCTCATACTATGTTAATGTATACATTTCACAATTATATTAATCACCAGTGTGTCATAAAAAACCTTACTCAATAGACTTTTACAATACAGTAACATTGTATACAATCAGTTGATTCAATTATTTATCATTTGAGGTTCAGGCCCCATTGTCTTTATAGTTAAGAGGCTATCTCCTCCACTTGCTAGTTTGATGGCTTTGTTTTCTTTTTATGTAAATGTACCTTCAAGGTCTCTGCTTGAAGACAAGGCTGGTCAGAAAAGCAGATACACATACCTTTATCTCAGGCAGACTGTGCCTATATATTGCTCGTCAAACACATTTTGATAACATAATTCTAGTACATATCCAAAACTCTTTGTACACACCCCACACATACATCATACAAAAATATTAATGATCACTTAGCTGTTAGTTTTCCTATGATATATTATATAACAGCTTTTGCATATATATCATGACAACAGTGTGTTTGGTGTAGTGACTATGATAGGCCTGACTAAGTTGTTGATACAGAATAGTGAACCACCAATATCCATAATATCTAACAGAATTTCAGTTTATCCAGTTCCAGTTCTGCCCAGAACCTATATATGCAGATATTGTATGAAAATGCAAAAAAAAAAAAAATGCAGGGAAAAAGGTTTGTCAAACATTTCAGAACATTCACAGTCCCATGTTGTTTTTTAAAAGGAACTCTGTTACTCAGCCGAATGGACCTTACAGGTTAAGGTGAATGTTTGGAAAGAGAAGACCTTCAAGGAAAGTCCAGAAGTTCAGGTAAACACAGAAGTAAAGCCAAACTTCTGTTTAGTCACTTTGTTTAGATCCCAGACTCCAGATGTGAGAGGCTGGGACTTTTTAAAGAAATACATCTTTTATTAAACACAGGGCTGCAAGTGGTGAGGAGGAGGCCAGGCATGTCATAGCTAGAACTGGAGAGTTTGAGGCAAGGTGTAATGCTCTCCATCAGATTCTCAGCTGCCACAGGCGGTTTGACTTAGAGCAGCTCTTAAGCTGCTCTAGCTCAGATCATGGACTGCAGTGGCACCCAGCTTGCCGAGGATGGTGGTAGGGGGGAATAAGATGGTTTACAGCTGCCTTCCTCTCTCACTGCCTCTGTCCTCAGTTGCATCAAGTGTAAACTAAGCACTGCTGAAGACTGAGCCCAGATACTTCCTAATCCATTTATCTCTTTTAATGTGCTCCTACCCTGGTTTATTCTCCTCTTCCTATGGACCAAGCTATCTACTATTATGGTCTATGTATGCATACACTTCATAAACTTCTTTGTATTAGAGTCACTGGGGATTAGGATATTATTCATTCATTAACCCATTCATTTATAAACCAACCCCCCAAGATAGTTAGGTAAAAATAGCAAAAACTGTATGACCCTTTCATAAGCCAACCCTATATTTCAGGGGTTGGCAAACTCTGGCTCCTGGACATCAAGGTAAGCCGCTGGCGGGTTGGGACATTTTGTTTACTGCAGGCATGGAACCCCTCAGCTCCTTGTGGCCGCAGTTCGCCATTCCCAGTCAATGGGAGCTGCAGGAAGTGATGCTCCCTGTAAACAAAATGACAATGTATTAGATATTCAATTCAATGATTCCATAGAGTTTAAAATAATCAAATTTTGGTGTAGACCCATTTATAAGCCGATGCCTGCTCTTTGCTGCATCACATTTTTAGCAAAAATATTCGGCTTATGAACAAGTATGTATGGTAGTTAATACACATACATTTATAAAGGACCAAAGTTTTTTTTGTTATCATCATCTTGTCTCTTTCTTGAACTATATGATGAGTGAAGCAGTTGGTACAGTGCTAGCTTCTAGCCTCTTCCTAATTTTAGTTGGGTGAAGCATAGGGGTTTCTCCCCATTACATTCATACCAGACTGTTGAGCTTATATTCTTACAAATATAAGAAGAAGAAATTAGTTGGGCCCTCCAATCTGAACCTATGTCTATCTAGAGTGTTAAAACTCAGATAAAGGATCTGGTGGGATAGACAATCTCTGTAGTTATAAGAATATAACCTCAAGAAGCTGGAATGGGGTACCTAATTCTGACCTCCTGCTTGTGAGTTATAGTCAATTTCCTTTGGAAGCTGGCATCTTGTGTGTTGTTTTTGGATATTGCTACTGGTGCTGACGATCCTGCTTCTTTAATTTCTGGAAATAGTAAATCGATGACAATAGAAAAACTTTGCACTTAGTGCTGAATTAAGGGATGGGGGTAGGGAGGAGGCTGAGGAGTCTGCAGCCCTGGGCCTCTGATTTCCTGGGGAGCCTCCAATACTTGACATATACACTGGAAGATTTTGATCTTATTCATGGTAATGCTAAAAAGAACAAAAAACATTTATGTCCCCTACTGACTCTGATTTTGTCCAAATTTCTTAAGCTTTCACAGTTAAAGTTTATTTTTTTCCAGACTTTCAGCTGCTGGCAACAGGCTTGTGAATTGGTGGCACTAATCACAGGATGTCAGCTGCTAATGGCAACACTGCACAGTACTTCTTTAGTGTTTTTTTAGCCTTACCTCAGTGAGATGGCCAGTCAATAATTTCCAAGAAAAACTGCAAAAAGGGAAGTTAAATTAGAAAGTGAGAAAATTGTAATGAAATTATCCAATCTTTCTATTTCTCCAGTTACTCCAGTACTCCTTCAGAATTATCTTCCAAAGATGTTGGACTGTCATTTTCAGAAATGATAATCAACATAAAGATGTGGATGTGAACTTGTTCCCTCAGGAGAGGGCAGAACAAACAGCAAGCATTCCTGAAATCCAGGACAAAAGTGACAATGAAAGAGACAATCCACTTTTCCTACCATCTGTCTGTCTGGAGAGAATAGTAGTGAGAAAGAGGAAAATTTTGCTATTAATGCTGAACTATCTCCAGCTAAATGACCTTTTTTTGATAATAGAGGGATTTCACACCCCCTGTTTCGAGAAAGGCCTGCACAAGTGAGAAATTTATAGCTTCCGAGTGGCAACACAGAAGTATGAAAAAGTATCTCTCACCTCTTTTCAAACAAAAACTACCAAATGAAGAGCATTATCAGAGGCATTGGTTGATCTATTCTATATCCACAGAAGCAGTATTCTGTTTCACATGCAAACTCTCTTCATTGCCTAACAGTCTTAGTATCATTGTAACTCCAGGCTTTTCTGACTATAAAAAAGCAGAGGAGAAGACTTGTTCTCATGAAAGAATCATATTGACAAGGAAATGGTATAGCCGGTTCTAACACAAACTGCTTACTGGAAGGAAGTTTTAGGCATATTGTGACAGTTGTTAAACTTCTCGCTGAATGTGGTTTAGCATTTAGAGGACATTAACAGCTCTCCTCAGAATGGAAATTATCCAGGTGTTCTTGAAGCCATCCATCACCATATTTGACCCATTTTTAAGGAAGCATATTAAACACTATGGAAACAAAGGAAAGGTCATCCATCCTATTTGTCAAAAATAATCTGTGATGAGTTCATTGAACTAATGGGACCTAAGCTTTTGGAATTCATTGTAACTGAAGTCAAGCAGGTGAAATACTACTTTCATAATAGCAAAGAGTCCTGTGGCACCTTACAGACTAACTGCTGCTTTTACAGATCCAGACTAACACGGCTACCTCTCTGATACTATTTCATAAAAGATTCAGCTCCTGATATCACCCACATTGATCTGTTATTTTATGACACTGCCAGGGCCGGTGCAAGGACGTTTCAAGCCCTAGGCAAAACTTCCACCTTGCGCCCCAAGCCTGGGAGGCAGGAGAAGTGAAGCAGCTCACCCATGCCCCGCCTCCACGAGCAAGCCATGGCCGCTTCTCTTCTACCGCCTCCCAGGCTTGCGGCGCCAATCAGCTTAGGTGCCGCAAGCCTGGGAGGCGGGAGAAGGGAAGTGGCCATGGTGTGCTTGGGGAGGAGGCATGGCAGGGGTGAGTTGGGCCGGGGAGTTCCCCTGTGTGGCGCCCCTCCTTACTTTCTGCCGGTGGCCCTCCCCACGCTCCCCTGCCCCAGCAACCTCTGCCTAAATGCCAGTTCCGGCCTCTGCGGTCGCTACCAAAGAAAATGGCACCCCCCAAATGCCAGGTTCCTAGGCGACTTCCTAGGTCGCCTAAATGGTAGCACCGGCCCTGGACACTGCTTACATATCTATCTATCACAGGATTTATACTGATTGAAAGACACATAAGCAAGTTGCTCTTACGACTATATATTCTTTAGTGAAACCAAACAACATTGCTGTTGAAAACTATAGAGATCAGTCATACAATAACACAAGTAATATGTCTGGAAAGTATAAGGTTTTCAAGCCTGATCAAAGGACTAAAGGACACTAGCTGTATATGTGCCATGCACAGCTTATTCTTTGAACTTAGTTGGAACTTGCAGCACTGATTTTTGCGTGGAAGCCATAAACTTTTTCAGTTTTGTTCAGAAACTTTTTCTGGTGGCATCGCCACGATATTTCCAATATTTACAAGAGTGGACAAGGAACTCCCCTTGTGCTAAAAACCTTGTCAGTATGTGATGGTCCTGTCACCTGAATCTTGTAAAACAGCTTTAGTGAACTATGAAGGCATTCAACATTGTCTGAAAGAAACAGTGGGCAATGCTCAGGAAAATGGTGAAACTTGAAGGAAAACCAATGCTTAATTTGTTCCCGGGCTTGCAATTTGGCAGTTCATAGCCCCAGCACCTCTTGGCTTGCTGCACCAATTATGAATGTAAAAAAATTGCTTGAGCCCCAGCATCTAATTGCTTGAGCACTGACACTTCTTTCATTACAAATTAAGCACTGAGGGAAGCACAATCATGTGCGAACTGGAAACTGTGTTTATATTTTATGGAATGTGATACTAGACAGGTTTGACAAAACTTGTATAAAGCTTCAAAACCAGGTCTGGATCTTGCAGTTGCTGTTAATTTGCTGATATACTTGCAAAAGTTTATCACAAACTTACAGTCTTGACAATTCTGAGAAGGACGCAAAAGAATTTGTTGCTGAGTCATTCCATGAAGAACACAAACAGGGCGTAAAGCAAAAATTTCCAGATAGCAAGTGACACTTCAAAAAATAAGGAAATTCAAATTTGAGTACTTTTATTGTATCCTCAACAAGATAAGTTTGAAACTAAAAAGATGAAGTGAATGATATGCTGAACTACCCACAAGGTTTGTCTTCCTTACATCTCTTGAACAAGTATGAAGTGAAAAGGAGATGAAAACATGCACTCATGCATTGCTTTATGCTCACCAAATGATCTAGAGCCTAAGCTTTTTGCAAAATTGTATCAATTTTCAGCATTTATAAAGATATTGTGACACGTAGTTGCAGGATAAAAGTGCTACTGGAATAATCAAAATTTGCATGACAAAGAGTTGAGTAATATCTTTCTGAATATTTTCATTGCGCTGATACTGTATTTGACTGTACTCATTGCCAGCGGTAAAGCAGAGGAATGGTTCTATACACTTACCTTAGTAAAAAATTGACTTTGATCAACTAAGGTATAAACAAAGCTCAGTGCTCTTTCAGTCATGTCAGTTGAATGAAATTTACTTCACAAGTGTCAGTTGAGGCCACCATAACTGTTTTTGCAGCATGTAAAGCTTGCAAGATGTCAATCTGAACACACGGCATTTCATTTGACTGTTAATTTTTTTTGTTTTTATGTTTAACCAGGTAGTATATAACCTATTTATTGTCTTTGATTTTCTTTTCATATTTATTCAGTAACATACATGACTTGTTACTGTGGTCACAAAAAAGGGGTCTCTGATAAACATTAGGCCAGGGTTTCCAATCTTGTTAATCCGGCCCTCTGTCTTCCACACTTTTCTATTTATGTATGATGTCTTCTGCTAGAGGAAGCACACTGCATTCACTTCTGTATTATTTAGCCATTTAATGTGATAGTGATAATGTAACCCTTCTGCTAGGTGATTTCGGCAGCAACAAGGGCCAGGTTCAATATCTAGAGGTTCCTCTTAACATTAGAAAACAAATCAACTTGAGCACCCTCCCAGAAATCTGGGGAAATAACCATCACCCCTGGGAAAGGGAATCCAACATTAATATGGGAAAACAACGTCTGAAAAGCAAGCAAACCGTAAGTAAACAGCCACTACACAGTATGCTGGGCAGTGTCCTTTGCCTCAATTTACCACCTTGTAGGGTAAAAGTGCCCGGATGCATGGTGAGAAACTTCCTGGAGAGTTCTATGCAGGACATTATCCGGAAGCAAATCATCAGGACCCCGTCCAACCAAGATGTTACCACCTACCTGAGCAGCACATTGGAAGGCAAATTTGGAAGAGATGGGAGAGACTTTGCTTCGCTCTGGACTCATGCCTGCAATGCTACGTGACAACTGGAGGAGCGTATCAGCTGCCACTGGACACGGTGCGAGGAATGTCAGGAGCTGGGAGTTCTGGTGACACAGGTGAAGAATACGGAGTACACAATCATCACTCCGAGAGCTAGAACCATCCTGGAGAGGATCTCAAAACATGCCATCCATTCCCAGGACATGGAAAACCTGAAACGGAAGCTGGACCAGGGCAAGGCCTTCGAGGTGACATGCAAATGGGACATCAGCAACCACATCCTCTCTGGGGACAGCTTCACCCAATCTGCTGACTGGAAGGTCCTCCACAGGACCCATCTCAACTGTGTCTACCATGGGAATTGGGATAAGTGATGCAGGAAGTGCAGCTATGCCAACGAGATGCTACCCCATGTCTTCTGTAGCTGCAAGCCCCATTCCAGAGCCTGACAGCTGCACCACAACACCATCCAAGATTGCCTGGTCCGAGCCATCCTGCCACCCATGGAGAAAGTTGCTGTGAATTTCTCCATCCCCGAAACGGACAGCCAGCTGTGACTGGACATCATCATCAGCAACAAGGAATGGAAGAAGATCATCATGATAGGTGTCAAAGTTCCCTTTGAAAACAGGACCCCAGCCTTCCTTGATGCCTAATCTCGAAAGTTGGAGAAATACGCCCCTCTGGCTGACACCTTGAGAGCTAGAGGCTACGAGGTTCAAAGTCACGTACTGCTCGTCAGAGCCCTGGGTGTGTGGGACCCAAGCAATGTTCAAATATTGCGAGAATGCAGAATCAGTCCACACTATACTCAGCCGATGTGGCAACTCATTGTGTCGGATGCCATCAGATAGTCAAGGGACATCTACCTAGCACATCAGAGTTGCTGAAACAATTTTTACAGTGGGGATGCGGAAAGCCAGTTGTCCCCAAACTTTTTACCTGGCACCCCCATCCATGCCTGATTTCCCTAGAGCTGGGGCCAAGACTGGGCTATGGCTCTGGGAGGTGAGGGCAGGAGGTGGACGAGAGTAAGGGGGCTGAGGCTGGGACCACAGCTGGGGGTAGAAACAGAGCTCCGGGTGCAGGGCCAGCAGCCAGGACCCCGCATGCGGGGTCAGGGGCAGAGCCCTGGTTGGGGATACTGCAGCAACCAGCACCCTACGTGCGGGAAAAGGGGGTGGAGCTCCAGGCAGGGATCCTGCGACAGCTGGGACCCCATGTGGGGCTGGAGGCAGAGCCATGGGTGTGGGTCCGGCAGCACAGGGAACCTGGGTACGGGACTAGCATCCCTAGTTCCCACGCCCCTGTAGAACACATCACTGGACATTTCAATACTAGGAAAGAGGAGCTGAAGTGCTGATGAGAAGCTAAATCAGAAAGTAACGGAAATACTTCTCTGATGGATTATATCTACTAAGGGACAACCTATCCTAAATGCCTAGTTACTGAGGGACAATCCACACTCCTTCCTATATCTGCTTTCTACAATCAACTCTCTGTATTACTTTTCCTGGGTGATGTATCTGATTACTTGGATGCTAATATCTAAATTGTATCATTAAACTTATTCATCTTATGTGAGTTATTGCTGATTAGGTACTATTTATATTGCATTACTTTTAAACCAACCTTTGTACTTTTGGATAATTTAAGCACTATACCCAGATGTATAGACATTCTTTCCTTAACCTGTGTATTATATAATTTTAACATTAGCTTTAATAAAAAACATAATTTGAATGCAGGAATAATGCAATGTTATTATTCTTATTGTATGACTAAAAGACAACAGAGGTGAGAGTCTTAAATGAGGTGAGGGTCACTCTAAATGCAACCTCATTTGTTAAGCTCAGGGTAGTGATGGCCAATTCAAGTGAAAATTGAGATGGACAGATGGATGTTCCTACCTGCCTGCTGATATGTGGACAGGGCTGGCCTTACCATGAGGCGAACAGAGGCAGCTCTAGATGCACAGAGTTGGTGGAGTGCTATGCTGAAGGAAGGAGGGCACAAGAGACATAACGGGCAGGCAGGAGAAAAGGTTAGAGGGAATAATAGAAAGCAGGAGGAGCTGCAGGGAGAGAGAAGAGGAGGAGCCTCTTATGTACCTCTCTAGCACTCCCAGGAGCCTGGACTGATTAACACCAGCTTCTCAGGGAGCTTCCTGTTTCCTGCTGCTTCACTGAACCGACTTGAGGAGAACAGGCAGTCAACTGAAGTAGTAGGAGCCAGTTAGGCCTTTAAGATGCTGATATCTTCCCTCACTCAGGCCCTGCTACCAGCCTGCTTATTTGTCCTGTGGCGAAGTACCTGCTTCTCCTCTGCTGGCTCAGTCCCTTGCCACCTTGGAGCCGCAGGCTTGGGCAAAGCAAAAACCCTTCCCGGTCGCACAGGGTCTGGCCGATCCCTTCTCAGCCAGTCCCTTGCTCAGTTTTTCTCTCCTTCTGGGGAGAGTGCAATCTGCCTTGCACCTACTCGCTGGCAGCTACTCTACTTCTCTCCTCCTCCCTGCTTCCCTGCCAGGGAGGGTTTAAAAAGGTCCCCAGCAATTGGGGCCAGCTGAAGCTAATTAGTTCCCTGGTAACCCCTGTTCCAGCTGAGCCTTGCTTCTCCGTGGCTATCGCCCCTCAATGGATAGGGAGAGGCCTTTTAACCCCTTTGGGACTAATTACTACCCCTCGTCTGGTAGCTATTTGTCCTGAGTTTGCCACAGTCCCCTTCAACTAAGCATTGAGAGCCACTATAACTGGCACAGAACAGCAGTCATGAGTGAAAGAAGAAAACGCATTCAGAAAAAGAAAACAAGCAAAGGAAGCTTTTCAATATGAGCAGGAAGGAGCTCTCCTGAGATACATAGACACAAATGTTCACGGTGAGCCTTCCAGCCCCAGTGAGGATGTGAGTGATGAGGAGATGCCTGATCTTCCAGTTAGTCAGAGTGCAGGTGACCTGGCAGCTACTGCAGCATCCATATCTCCATCTCAAATGGATGTAACCATGTACATTCCTGAGGAAAAGTGTAGATCACAGAAGAGTGTAGTGGAGGTGCAAGAGACAGCTGCTGCTGAGTTTAGTTCCTTAAGTCTAGATGATTCAGGCCTGTGGACTCACTTGAGCAGTAGCCAGAGGGACTTCCTTATACTGCATGGGCCACAGCAAGTGAAAAACTTCATGTTCCCCAAAGACAACGATAATAGAAATTTCCATGCAACACATTACTGGTATGAAATCCCCAATGGAGACAAAATGGAGAGGCCATGGCTTATCTACTCAAAAACCCAGAATGCTACATACTGCTTTTGTTGCAAACTCTTCCAGTCTAACATTCCAGCCACATTGGGTTCTACAGGAACAAAGGACTGGAAAAATCTGGCTAAAAATCTGGCATGTGATGAGAAGGCAGCAAATCACCAGGAAGCATTCCATAGGTGGAAAGAGCTTGAGATGAGACTAAGGTTAAAGGTTACCATAGATCATCAGCATCAAGAGACAATTGCATCAGAGTCTTTTTACTGGTAAAATGTTCTGAAAAGGCTCATTGCCATTGTGAGAATGCTTGCTACCCAAAACCTAGCACTGTGTCGCACTTCAGATCAGCTGTATGTGCCAAACAATGGAAACTTCCTTAAAATTGTGTCACTGATGGCTGAGTTTGATGCTGTACTCCAGGACCATCTAAGAAGAGTCACCACCCAAGAAATGTACACACACCACTACCTCGGAAAAACAATTCAAAATGAGATCATACAGTTACTGGCAACAGAAGTCAAACAGAAGATTGTGGCAGATCTGAAGTCAGCAAGATATTACTCTGTTATTCTGGACTGCTCAGCTGACATCAGCCATACAGAACAAATGACTTTAATGGTGCATTTTGTAACAACAACAGAACCTAGTGAAAATGTCCCTGCAATGGTGACTGTCAGAGAGCATTTTCTAGAATTTATTGACATTGATGATACTACAGGAGCTGGTATGACAAATGTGTTCTTAAAAAGCTAGAAGATACAGGAATTGTGATAGCTGACATGAGAGGTCAGGGCTACGATAATGGTGCCAACATGAGAGAAAAGAACAAAGGAGTGTAGACACAGATCCGAGAGTTAAATCCTCGAGCTTTTTATGTTCCATGTAGTTCTCATTCATTGAACTTTGTGGTCAGTGATGCAGCATCAGTAAGGTTTCTAGTAAGGCTGCTGAAATTTTTAATGTAATTCAAAGCATCTATGTATTTTTCTCTGCGTCAACTCATCAATGGCAAATTTTGAAGCAACCTCTGGGAACATCCTCTCTAATACTGAAACCACTGAGTCCCACATGATGCGAAAGTCAAGTGGAGGCAATAAAGCCTATCAAACACCAAACTGGGAAGATAGATGATGCCATAGTTGCCATTATGGAGGATAATGCTATCACAGGAACTATTCGTGGGAGAACGGTGGCCAAGGGAAATGGAATCACCAGAAACATACATAACTTCAAATTTCTGTGTGGCTTAGTGTTGTGGCATGACATACTCTTTGAAATAAATGTTGTAAGCAAGAAACCCCAAGGTGTTGACCTTGATATATCTGGAGCAATGGAACAACTGGACAAAGCAAAGTCATACCTACAGTCTTACCAGTTAGATGAGGGATTTCAAAATGTTCTGAAGAGTGCACAGAAGTTGGCAGAGGAACTTCACACTGAAGTTATTTTCCCATCCATTCAAGAATACAAGAGTCACCGAAGAAGAAGACATTTTGTTTATGAGGCATGGGATAATCCCATAAAAGACCTCAAACAACAATTCAAAGTTGAATTCTTTAACCAAGTGTTAGATTGTGCAATACAGTTAGTTGAAGAACATTTCATGCAGCTCAAGGAACACAGCAGTATATCTGGCATGTTGTATGATACTCCACAACTCCTCACTATACCTGAAAAAGACCTACACCAGCAATGCAGGGCACTAGAGACAGTTTTGACACATGATGACATGCAAGATATTGATGCGAGTGATTTAGGTGGTAAACTGAAAGCTCTTTCAAGATATTTCAGCAGGATCAACTCCAAAGGCTGTTCTGGAAAATATGTGCACAAGTAAGATGACCACCCTCTTTCCAAATGCATTTGTTGCTCAGCACATACTTCTACCACTTCCCGTAACAGTTGCCAGTGGGGAACATAGCTTCTTCAAGCTGAAGTTAATAAAAACACATCTACGCTCCACAATGACACAGGAGAGGCTTGTCAGCCTTGCAACCATCTCAACAGAGCATGAGCCGGCCCAGACTGTGGACCTTCAGGAAAGAGTTCAAATCTTTGCAACCAAGAAGGCATGGAAAGCACCACTTTGATTATTCAAACGGATAAAATGCCAGTGTTTACTATGCAGACAAGAAAAGTTACATTTGCTATTCAGGCGTTTGAATGTTAAGTGTTTCTTAAAATTTTTGAACAAGGCATTTTAAGTTGTTAGTTCTCCTTTATTGGGGTAGGAAGCAGAGAAGTACCATGACAGAAGAACAGGAAGAAGGCAGAATTGAGACCTTTCAAAGTTTTGGCCCAAGTGAGGAAGATGGGGGCACCATTTGAGCTCCACACCTCAGGTGCCAAAATGTTGTGGGTGAGCCCTGTATGTGGACTTCATTTAAAAAGTCTTTGCTATGTTGGACCCGCCTCTTCCAGTATTTAAAGACAGAGCTCATCAAACCCAATTTAGTGTCCTTGTTTCTGCTCAGTGCTCACTAGAGCTGAAATCACTGATTTCTAAGGGATAGAACTGCAGACCTGGCCTCAGGACAGTGTTACAATGAAAGACATGAAAGAGGATGCAGTAGCACTGAGGTTCCCTGCTAGCTGTTGAAATCATTAAGAGCTGAGCTAAGTAGTCAAACTTTGTGGGATAGCTCAGGAAAATAGCAGGGATCAGAGGTGGCCCCATATGAATGCACCTCTGAATTCTGGGACTTTGCTCTGACTTCAGTTAATTCAGTTACTACTTAGTTATTAACTAATAATAATGTTAATGAATGCTATGAGATTACGTGGATCATACTAAATTCTTGAGGTGTAAAATAAAAAAACAACAACAAGGTTTTGCCACCATAACTGCATAAAGCAGAACAAATATAACCCATCTCAGATCACAAACTACTTTGAGAGTGCAATTTGTAGCACATTTTCTCTCTTTGGATTGCATTTCACTAAAGCCTTATCTCTCCTGCCTGCTGCCACAAGCTGCTAGTCTGGAACAAAGACAAGGGAGGTTAAGGGCTGCAACATCTAGTATGGGTCTCACTCCTGCAGATCTGTAACCTCATCTAGAGCTGTTTTCCTTATGTCGGAACACTGTGCTCTGGCTTCCATTACATGGGTGCGGTTGTGTAGCTGCTCTGCCTACTGTCACTAAAAATAAGATACTGTCTGGGAAAAAAAATCACCTCCTGAACAGCATGGAGTCAACAATGTGTACTAAACTAACAGTGATAAAAATGACTTCTAGCTGACAGAAGCTTAGCATTACTCCTGCTGACTCAGGCAATGGGATTATCCCTTGTGGTTCACTTGATGGAACTGCTGCCTTTGGACCATGAAGTTCCTGGTCTGACTTTGAGCTGTTGCAATGTGCAAGATGCACAGGTTGAACTTCCATCTACCATTAATCTGTGCTAGTGTCTACCTTGACTTGCTGCTCTGCTAGAATGTAACCTGTACCCTTCCTTCCCCCATTGACAAACCCTGCGGCAGACTTAATCAAATGACTGAACTGTCCTCCAAGGTACTGAACCCACCCACAACACCCCATACACGATAAGCATGCTGACAATTCTCTAACCTCTAGCAAATGCCATGAATCATGGGAAAACTGAAAAGAGAGGAAGAAAGTAAAAAATGCATATACTAGGCATATCTTGCCATACAAGTATGGAAGGACACATGAGAGTTCTGACCCTTATTTCCTCAACATCTAGTCTAGAATTTTCAGCTGGTTTTCTGAAAACTAAGAACCTTTTCTAGTATATGCAAAAATGAAACAACTCAAACAAAAACAACTAAACAAAAAAACTACCCCCTTACAATATTTCCCTGTCTCAATTTCTCCGTCCTCCATGTTTTAAAATCTTTGTTACAGTAACATTTGGTTCTCATTTACTCTGTGTTGCAGCCTTGCTCTTAATCGCTCTCAACTCTCAGCTGTTTGCTTATCCTTCTTTTACTGCATCTCTCCTTGCAGAATCTCTCAGGCCTATTGTCATGTTTTCTCAGCTTTTGTTTCCATCTCTTCTTTTTAAACAGTCCAACATTCATTCTTATTCTTCTCATTTGTTTCTTCTGCGTATTATTTTGTTTCACTTTTTCTCCTCTCTGTTTTTCTGCGCATAGATCTATATCCACATCTACTTTCTCTGTCTTTTCTTTCATTTCTTAACTAATTCTTTTATTTTTTCCCTCTATCTCAGTTATTCACCATCCATTCCCTGCCTTTTTCTCCCTTCACTCTAGTTGTTTCATTCTCTCTCTCTCTTGCCTTTCCCCCCTTCTGTTAGATGTACTCTGATCCGTAGTCAGTTAGCTAGTTAGTACTGAAGATACTCAAAGAACATTTCTTTCAGCAATACTTTTCTGAAAGTTTTTGTTAGCCAGCCAACAAACTGGGAGCTTGATACAAAGTCAACTGATGTTAATGAGAATATTTCCATTGACTTTAACGGACTTTTGATTAGACAGTTCAATGGGAACTTGAAGAGGAGGGGATGGAGAGGTGGGGAAAGTGATGTTAGATTTTTAACTTTGCTGCCCCTTTTGCGTCCCCCTATTGGCAGCTCTGCCAGGTCATTGCTGCCCCTTTTTTGCCCCCCCCACATCAGCAGCACTGTCGGTAGGGACCCGGCAGGTCTGCTGATGTAGGGTGCAAAAGGGGCACTGACGTTAAAGTGCTGCCATGGCACTGCTTTAAAGTCAGCAGTATGGGCCGCTACTGATGGCTACTTTTTACCAGTGTGATGTTAGTGGCCCATACCACCTTACTTTCACCCCTGGCTAAATTGTAGCTGGGTAGAGCGTATTCTTGAAGGACAGTCCTGCCTCAACTCCTTTCCTGTGATAAGGTCAACCAACCAGTCAGGAGGGATGAGGGGGATGGGGGGAAGGGATAAGAAATGCTAAAAGGCCAAAGAAATGCCTGTCCCTGACCAAGCACAACCTCACTCCTTACCCCTCCCATGGGACACAATAGAGGTGGTACCGAAGCCCCCAGACCCAAGACCCTTCAAAACGGAACATGACCATAAATTGTAAGAGGTGTGACCAAGGGCATGCACTACAGGTATAATTATGCCTGCTAAGGAAGGGAAAATGAGAACACTGGGAAAAAGGCTCTGCTGGCTATGGATATGCTTGCTTGATTAACCCCAACAACATTGCATTGCCTGCACTTTTGACTTCTGGTCTTTTGCTTTCTGTCTGCATGATAAGAACCAGGAGCAGGGGAAGGGAAAGCCCTTAACATGCACTCCCCAAAGAGTTACGTGCAGCTATTATGCCTGTTCCTGATCTCTGCTTGAATAATGCCTCCAGCCAGCACCCTTCATGTACTCTGTAAGCTCTTGCCACACCTCTCTAGTTCTACTTCCTCGCCTGTCTCTCAGTACTGCTATGGTTTTAAGAATCATAACTGAGCCCAAAGCTGGGGGAAAGGGAAAGAACACATCCTGTGTACCCATCAGACAGTTCTGAAATTGAAATCTGGCATAGTACACAACCACTGTCTGATCTAACTGCAAATGGGGAATAAATCCAGTTTATAAGTTAGTGATCCTTGTGTTTGCAACGAACTTTGACAACTTTCTAGGGCCAAAAGCTGAAAATATACACAGAAGATAAAATGAAACATAACTTTAGAGCCCTCGTGGCCAAGATGGAGTCTGCTCTGTAGGCAGCTCTGGCCAAGAGAAGGCACATGCAGGAATGTGGCAGGGAAAGTCATTTCCAAACCCCCCAGAGTGAACACCCACACCCACAGGAGACATACAGTGGATATAAGAAAGGCAAATATTTATTTACAGAGGGATGAGAGGAGAAATACACCCAGAGGAAATATAGGGGGAGCAGTAGAAGAGGTTTGCATCCAAACCAAGGCCCTTCGGGCCCAGTGCTAGCACAGTCTGAAAGGGGACACCGAGCAATGTGCCTGCACATAGAGTTCAGGAGTCCTGAGCAAAGTTCCACTCCAGTGCTGAGTCTTCGGTGCTCCTGGTCATCTTCGGTGACAGTGAACTTTCCCTGAAAAACCCCTCCGGTGCTCTCTTCTGCTGCTCTCTGCAAAGCCACACAGAGTGACCACCTCCCCACTTAACTATCTAGCAACCTCCCTCCTTATTCCCAGTGCAGAGTCACAAGCCCCAGTACTCACAGCCCCATGCAGCTCTGGGCAGCCATGATACTGGGTCAAGATCTGGCCTGTCCTTCTCGGGCAATTCCTCACTGGACACTCTCCTGGCTCCTGCCCTGGGGTGGCCCCAATCGGCCACCCTGTCCTTCTCAGGCTTCAGGCAAGTTCTCTGCTGCTTCACTTTTGCCTGCTTGCTGCAACCCTTCTCTTTTGCTCCCACTCCAGAGCCCCACCTGGAGCTTCCCTCTTTTCTCTCACTGCTCCCCTTCCCTGCTTGGGAAAATGATTTAAAGGGGCCATGCTCTCTAAACCCCAAGGGGTTACAGAAATAATCCACAACCAGACATAAAAAGCACCTGGATTCTATCTTTTCTGTCAGTGACTGGTTGGTTGTGCCCATAGGTGTGGGAACTAGGGCTGCTGCCGCACCCTCTGGGTTGAAGCAGTTTCCATTATATACAGGGCTTACAGTTTGGTTCAATGGCTCTCAGCACCCCCACTATACAAATTGTTCCAGCACCTCTGGTTGTGCCTAGTGATTAGAGTGGGAGTCAGAAATTGGAGTCAAGGTCAGAGCCAAAGTCTGAAATTGCAGCCATGAGTCAGGACCAGATTACTTGGAGTGAGGCAAGGGAGAAGCAGAGCTATCACAACTGTAGATGAATGCTTTGAGCATCTGCTGAATTGTTGCTTCTGCTAGACTTGACTCTTCAATCAAGCAGGTTAGCCAATCAGGCAACCTACTGCAAGCCAGCTGCACTCCGTAGGTTGCCTGGAGACTGGCTTAGCTGCAGGCCCTGATTCCTGACTGTACCCTCCAAGGAAGTTTCCTCCTAGGAGCCTCCAGGCCTGTTTTTTTGAGATACTTCTGATGAAACTCTTGCAAAAGGTCTGGGGCATGGATCTTCTTTGCTGGTTCCCAAAACCACTCATCCAGTCTCTAGCCTTCCCAGTCCACCAGATACTGGAGCCTTTCCTTAACTCACTTAGGATTTGGTGGACTAAGTACACCTCTTGTCCATGGGCTGTTATGGGTGGCCATTGCCAGATTGGAGTAGTTTGGATAGGGGTTCTCAGTGTTGGGTTTTTAAAGTGAGAGGTGAAAGATGGGGTGGCTCTTCAAGGACTCAAACAGCAGTAACCTGAAAACCACTGGGTTCATTCATTCTATAATCTTGAATGAGCCAGGTATTAGCAGTCTAGTTTGAAAGATGAGCAGCTTGATTTAAGGTTCTGGACACAAATCCACACCTTGTCCCCTATGCCATACTGGGGATAACCTAATAGTTTTGGTCTGCATGGTGTTTACAGACTTCATTGAGGGACTGCAAGATCAGTAGGGGAAGCCAGTCCTCCTGGTGGTAACTCAAAAAGCAATAAAGATACTGCTCAAAGATTTGTTTGACTTTCTCTGTTTGCCCATAAATCTGCAGGTGCTAGTCAGATGAAGTGGGGGCTCAATGCCAAGGAGTATGAGAAATTCCTGCCAGAATCAGGACATAAACTGAGCACCCTCATCCAATACAAAACCTGTCTGCAACCATGGTAGCAGACTTTCCAAGCACAGCCAAGCCATTTCCTGTGTGGTAGGAACAGGATGGCATGGGAGAAAGTGTGTCATATTTGTTAGGAGGTCAATGACAATCAGGATTACCGAGTGTCCCTGGGAGCATGGCAGTTCTACAATGAAGTCAATTGATACTGTAGAACAAGGCTTCCGAGGCATGGGCAGAGTCTGGAGGAGACCAAGGGGTTTTGATTGTGGGTTCTCGGTACCTTTTGTAATACTCACATGTAAGCTCACAGGCCCGGCCACCTGAAACTCCTCGAGATCAGACTCTAGATCTTGTATTAGCCAAAATGGCCCACAAGCAGTGACTCATGGCATAGTTTCAATATCTGAAGCCAAGGTTGTCCTCTGGAGCATAGAGACAATGCTTGCAACAGAGGAGAGCATTCTATAGTTGGAGCCTAGAGTTGAGTCAGGTACTCACATTGCTCAGGGTTTAGAGAATCTAGGTTGCGAGTGGGTCATTGGGGAGCAGGGAGTGGATGGAGGACATCAAACTGCAGTCAATTGGCTCACTGAAAAAGTTGGACATCTTGAGTACTGCAGCTCTTTGCCAATTTGAGATATTTGTCTTTGTGGTATAGGGTCTTTCCCTTCCTGTTTCTCATTGCCAGTAGCATCTTGTCCCTAATATCATATTTTTTTTCTGCTGAGATTAGCTTCCAAGAATAAAAGCTACAGAGGTGTACTAGGTTGCAGGTTGTTGAGATAATATTGCACCTGTGAAAAAGTTCAAGGAATTGGCTTTAATTGTAAATGGTTTAGTGGGATCTGGGAGAATCATGATAAGTACTGAGTTGAGCCTCCTCCTCAGTCAATCAAAGGCTGACTGAGCCTCCATGAACCCAGAGAACTGAGCCGCCTTTTCCAAGAGTGTTGTTATGTTAAAGCAACTAGAGTAGAGAATCCTTTAATAAATTGCCTGTAGAAATGGGTGAACCTACAGGAATTGCTTCACCTTGTGTATATCCTTGGGCTTGGCCCGGTCTGATATTGCTACTACTTTACACAAATCCATTGTAAGCCCCTCAGGTGAGATGATATATTCCAAGAATTCCACCGTGTCTTTACTTAACCACATAGTTTCAAAGAGACGTGGTTTTGGTGGCATCTCTCCAAAATAGAATATTGATGATTGTGGAGATCCTGACTTTCTAAGAAAATGAGAAGGTAGTCCAGGTAAAATAATAACAAATTTGTCCAGCATGTCCCTAAAGATGTCATTTATGAAATGCTAGAAGTTTGCTGAGGCATTGCACAACCCAAATGGTATTACCAAATATTTGAAATGGCCACACCTCATATAAAAGGCAGTCTTCCATTCATCTCCTTCCTGGTTATAATCTCCACAGAGGTCCAACTTGTGAAGACCTTGGCAGAGCAGAGTCTTTCAAAGAGATCATTAACAAGAAGTAAGCAGTAACAGTTTTGGATTGTAATCTTGTTCAAAGGGAGCCATCTTTCTTCACCCCAAAGAAGGGGTGTAAAGGAGTTACTGAACCCTTATCCAGCTTTTTCTTGAGATATTTCCAGAGATCCTGTAGTTTGGAGAGGGAGCCAAAGCACCCAAAGGGAATCTTTGCTATGGTAGGGTGTCAGTTTTCTTTTTGTTGACCATGTTGGTATAATGTTGATATTTAACAGGAATCCCTAGAGTCATTCATGAGGTTGTGGGAGTTGCCTTTGAATCATCCTTTCGTGTCTCTGAATTCTTTGGATGACTGAGCACACTGAGGAGAGTTGCTGGTCCCTGGTCATTTCTCAGGAAACTGGATTGTCAAGACAGGGAGTCAAAGCGTACCATCCCTGAATTGACAGTAGATGCATGATCACGGGCAATGAGCCAGGGGATGCCAAGGGCAACTGATTAATGCAGTACACGTATTAGTCCAAACTAGTGTATTTCTTGATGGTCTAGAATGGTAGTTACCTCTAGGGGAGCTGTGTGGTGAGTGATTGCTCTGACAAAAGGAGTGACCCATCTATGAACTCCACTAACTCAGAGGAGACCTTGCATGAGGGGGGATATTGTGTGCTTGGGTGAATTTCAGGTGCAGGAAATTTCCTGAGACACCAACCCCTCCCTTCCCCCCCAGTTGATATAAGGCACCACAGGATGCTGGAACCAGAGAGTGAGTTGGAGATGTGTTGGCTGCTGATTGGCTATCACCAGGATAAAGGTGGACAACCGTTGGTTGGGAAATGTCAAGCCCCAGCCCCAGTAAGGGGACCCAGGCTGGGTTGGTGCCCTTCCTCTTTTCCCAGAAGCCCACAGATCAAATCTTGGCAGAGAAGTTTGATGCAAACTGTCCTAGTTCTCTTCAATATAGGCATAATCACAATGCCCAGGATCGATTTTTCTCCAGGTCAGAGAGGTGGAGTTAGACCTGATTGACTTGCGGGCGCCAAAGCAGGCAGGGCTGGTGGGAGACAGAACAAACATACTTTTCCTTGGTGGTATTTGGTCAGGTGGTCATTGATCTTGATGCACAGGTTGACTAAGGCAGTCAGGCCAGATGGGAATTCCACTTGTACCAGTTCATCTTTAATATTGTTGGTAGGGATGTAGAAATGATAATGCTAGGTGCCTCATTCCACTCAGTGTCTACTACCAAACATTGGAACACCACTGCATAATTAGCAACTGGCCAGCGTCCCTAACACAACATTTGAAGCACAGCTTTGGCTGCATGCTCACAACTTGGGTCATGGAAGATCACCGCCGTAGCTCAAATGAAGTTCTCAAATTGTCCCAGTACTGGGCTTGATTTTTCCAGGAGTGCAGACACCCAAGTCAGTAAGCAGTAAGCAGGCTGACAATCAATCCCACTCAGGCTTGATCAGTGGAGGTACAACTGTGGTCATAGCAGAAAAAGGAGCCATCACTAGTTTAGGAACCACTACATTTCTCACTATTGCCATTGATCCTTCAGATAGTAGGAGCTTAAGCTTGCAGGGTGTGGAGGTCTGAACTGAAGGCAGCATTGCTTGAGCTTGCAGAACTGCATTCTGTGCCTGCAAGCTCTGTAGAGCTTCCACTATCTCCATCAGAGAGATATTGGCCTATGTAGAATCCTTGCTCACCATGTCAGGTTTAATCCCCTTATTGTTTGTGTTGGGGCTGCTCAAACTGTCAGTGAACAGGACATGGGCAGTTGTGCCTAGTGGTTGGAGCAGGAATCAAACCTCATGGTTACGGCAGGAGTTGGTAGTCAGGAATTGGAGCCTAGGGCCAAAACCAGTCTCAGAGGCCAGATGCCAGGGTCAGCGCAAAAGTCAGGAATTGGAGCAAGAGGTCAGGACTGGTTACCTAGAGGCAGGAATGGGGCTGAGGCAGGAGTAGAACAGGGAACAAGCAGGCTCAGAAGCTATCAAACTGGGAACAAGCAGGCTTAGAAGCTATTGCAGCTGTAGGTGAATGCTTTGAGCAGCTGCTGAACTGCTGGGTTTTGCAGCCGGTCTCCTGACTCTTCCAATCAATCAGGTGGTGTAGCCAGTTAGGTAGCCTACTACAGGCCAGCAGGGCTCATTAAGTTACCTGGGCTGACTCTGCTGTAGGCCTTGATTCCTGACAGTTTCAATCTGCCAGTGTTCAATCCTGACAGTGTTCCTGACATGAACACTGAATCCACCTAGAAATCCCAAAGTCACTGAGAGTTTTGCCTGAGAAATAACTTCAGGAATTGGGCCGATTGATAGCAGATTTTTGATCTGCACTATTTAAAGTTCATATTCGACACTAGGCAAACTGCATTGTGCAGAACAGAGAGAGACTTCCAAAGCCTTTGTTATACTGCACTCTCTCCCCTCATCGCCCGCCTCCTCCCATTCCTCCCTCCCCTCCCCCCCCCCCCCCCCCCCCCGCTACTGTTCCTACCAAAATTGTTTGCCTGGCTTGGAATTCATTTCAAAACAGATTCATGTGGTGCTTGCTATTCCCCGATAAACAAATAAATTAGCTGCTGTGATATGGAAATTTACATGATTCACTGTACTTAAAAACTGTTAGCCGTGAACATATTAATTGAAAACCACAGGACAATAATCAGTGTGTCCTTCAATGTAAAAATGAGTCTTTTATTATAATGAATTTGTAAAGCAGTAAAGATGCATTTTTCAAATAAAACATGACAGCCTTAGGACACTCTGGGCTCAGTTACGCCTCCTGGAAGTCTGAGGAGCTTTAGGGGAGGGGAAGAGGCACGTTGCTTCAATGGCAGGGTGAGCAGGAAAGCTGCCTTTCAAAGCAAAATGCCTCAGGGGTGCTGGGCTGAGCATGGGACAGAGGAAGCCATACTACATCCTTAAAAAGGTGTAGCAATTGCTCCTCTCACTGCAGACACCATGGGGAGTGGGGACACAGTCATGGCCCTGCTTATCCCTGCCCCTCTGCAGCTAACGCTAGTTATTCACCCTCCCCCCCAGTCTGAAGGTTTATGCCTCTCTCCTACCTGTATGCACTGGCATTTCTCCCTACTCCCCTTTAGCGTACCCAGCTATGACAACTGAGTGCTTAAGGCATTAGACTTGAAATCTAATGGGGTTTCCTTATACAAGTTTGAATACCGCTCACAGTAAGGGGCTTGTTTGGGAGGCACTGTGACTCAGTGCCCAGAGACCTGGGTTCTACTTCTGGCATTGCTGTGGCCTGGGCAAGTCACTTGCATGTTCTGAGCCTCAGTTTCCACATCTCCAAAATGGGGAGAATTATATTGACCTCTTTCATAAAATGCTCTGATACCTACTGATGATAAGAACTAGGTATTTTTATTACTATCCACAGAGGGATGGTGCGGGAGGGAGGGGGAAATAACGTAGCCCTTTGTAAAATATTTTTAGCTCTATCTTTCACCTGACTTTGGTTTCCTTGCAGAATACTTTACACATTGATTTATTTTCTAAAACCAATAGTATAATTTTACATACTCACATCCGTTTCCATGTGTATTGCATTCACTGTAGTGGAACATATTTTCTTGATTTCTTTCTGAAAACATAAGAATGGCCATACCGGGTCAGACCAAAAGTCCACCTAGCCCAGTATCCTATCTTCCAACAGTGGCTAATGCCAGGTGCCCCAGAGGGAATGAACATCCCTTGTCACTCATTCCCAGCTTCTGGCAAACAGAGGCAACGGACACCATCCCTGTCCATCCTGGCTAATAGCCACTGATGGACCTATCCTCTACGAATTTATCTAGTTCTTTTTTGAACCTGTTGTAGCCTTGGCCTCCTCTGGCAAGGAGTTCTACAGGTTGGTTATGCATTGTATGAAAAAATACTTCCTTTTTTGTTTGTTTTAAATCTGCTGCCTATTAATTTCATTTGGTGACTCCTAGTTCTTGTGTTATGAGAAGGAGTAAATAACACTTCCTTATTTACTTTCTCAACACCGGTCATGATTTTATAGACCTCTAGCATATTCCCTCCCTTAGTCGTCTCTTTTCCAAGCTGAAAAGTCCCAGTCTTATTATTCTCTCCTCATATAGAAATCATTCCTTACCTCTAATAATTTTTGTTGCTCTTTTCTGAACCTTTTCCAATTCCAATATATCTTTTTTGCGATGGGGTGACCACATCTGCAAGCAGTATTCAAGCTGTGGGCATACCATGGATTTATATAGAGGCAACATGATATTTTCTGTATTATTATCTATCACTTTCTTAATGATTCCCAACATTCTGTTTACTTTTTTGACTGCTGCTGCACATTGAGTGGATGTTTTCAGAGAACTATCCACAATGACTCCAAGATCTCTTTCTTGAGGGGTAACAGCTAATTTAGACGTCATCATTTTATATGTATAGTTGGGATTATGTTTTCCAATGTGCATTACTTTGCATTTATCAAATGCAAAACCCTTAAAGTATCCTGACAAATCTGAATGTTTAAAAAAACACCAAAGTAAAGAATAAGAATTATGAAGTCTAATTTTCCTTCAGTGCGAATACTGTAGGTTGCTGCCATAGAATAAGCCTCCCAAATGCATATAATCCATAGAGTTTGAGCCAATTTCTGCACTAACTCACATTGAATACAATAATAACTATTAGGCAATACTGTCATACTATACTGTATATTCTCACAGCCATTACAAACAAGAGCACAGCCTATTTTAATTATGTCAAAGCATAACAATATTTGGTATGAGCAGCAAAGAGTCCTGTGGCACCTTATAGACTAACAGACGTATTGGAGCATGAGCTTTTATGGGTGAATACCCACTTAGTCGGTGATTCCTAGCAGAATCATCTGTTTTTTGCTATACAATTTTCTTCTATTTCTCTTCTGTCTTTCTTCATTTAATCACAAAGAAAAAAGAGGCTGCCCCTAGTTTCTGAACTTTTATTCCTCACTACACGGTCTATGGGCCCAATTGAGTATCTAAAAATGGTGTGATGAGCTATATAGAAAAGGTGTTAATGCATACTGGAGATTCTAATTCCATGATTCATTTGTATTCTGATTATCACCTGATGTTGTATTTTATATTGAAACACATTGCACTTTAAAATACTGGTATTTAAATATAGCTTAAAATGTATAAGACCACACACAAAAATACGAATCCTCCACAAACACTGTAAAAACCTGAAGATACAAAAAAAAAAAAGAAAAAAAAAAAAAAAAAGTGAGGTTCCTCATGAGTCAGTTTTGGGTCTGGTGTTGTTCAATACTTTTCGTTAATGTGTTGAATATTGGAGTGGAGAGTATGCTTATAAAGTTTACAGATGACACCAAACTTGGAGGGATTGCAAGCACATTGGAGGGACATGATTAGAATTCAAAAAGACCTTGACATATTGGAGAACTGGTCTGAATTCCACAAAATAAAATTCAATAAAGATAAGTACAAAGTGCAGTACTTCACCTTGGAAGGAAATATCCAATGCACAACTACAAAATGGAGAATAATAACTAGGCAGTAATACTGCTGAAAAGGCGCCAGGAGTTATCATGGATCTCAAATTGAACATGAATCATCAGTATGATGATGTTGCAAAAAAGGCTAATATTCTGGGATGTATTAACAGGAGTGTTGTATGTCAGACACAAGGGTTAACTGTCCCACTTTACTCTGCACTAGTGACACCTCAGCTGGATTACTGTGTCCAATTCTGGGTACCACACTTCAGGAAAGATTGGAGAGAGTTCAGAGGAGAGCAGCAAAAATGATAAAAGGTTTAGAAAACTTGACCTATATGGGAAGTTTACAAAAACTGGGCATGTTTAGTCTTGAGAAAAGAAGAGTTGGGGAGGGGGGAACCTGATAACAGTCTTCAAACATATTAAGGACTGTTGTAAAGAGTATGGGATCAATTGTTCTCCAATTGTAAAGGATTTAATCTACAGCAAGGGAGATTTAGGTTAGATATTAGAAAAACCTTTCTAACTATAACGGTAGTTAAGCTCTAGAATAGGCTTCCAAGGGACATTATGGAATCTCTATCAGGAGAGGTTTTTAAAAATAGATTGAAAAAACACCTGCCACGGATGATCTAGGTTTACTTGGTCAGGTCTCAGTGCAGGGACTACACTTGATGCCTTCTAAAATTCCCTTTCAGCCCTACATTTATAGGAAAACCATACCGTTTTAACTCAAACACACATTTATGGATTTTTGTTGCTGTTGAAGAAAGTATCAAGAAAAATTACATCATGTCACAAAGCAAGGGATTTGTTTTCACAGAAACACATATCATAATGGGCATATACAACTGTGGTCATGTGACTCCCAAACCAGTTCAACCATGGCAAGACTGTAGTGCATCATGGGAAATTTAGTTCAGTCAGGAAGCCCAGTCCATAGAGTAGAATGGGGACACGATTCACCCAAATTATAACTCCCATGAGGCACAGCAGCAGCTCAAGCAAACAGGTAGATGTCAAACTAACGTGAAACAAAATGTTTCAATTTGGTTTAAAAAACAGAAATGCTTTTATTTGGGTTATCTCAGGCTGGTTTCACCTTACATGGTGTTTGTCAAGTATAGCACATATATCATGCAGCAGTTTGCAGTGTTTTGATTTTTCATTGAATTTTAATTTAGACTTTTTATCAAAATGGACTAGAGAGTCTTCACAAAAGTTTCTATCCCAAGCATCTCATTCACATGAAGGAAAGAAGGTCATAGCTATGTTCTGAAATGTCATTGAAAGCATCTGCAAAGCAAGTCTAGATGGTAAAGTCTGCGTCCAGTGTACACTAGTGCTCACCCCAAAGCACTGGTAGAGCTGCAGTGGTGTTAGAGCAATGGCGGGAGAATCTGAGAAAATCCCCCACGTAGACACAGCTAATAATGATTAGAGAACCAGTGAAATGATCTCACTGCAAGAGTCAGGAGAATGAAAGCTGAGCAACTGAGAAAGGAAAAGAGTTTTAGTCAGATTGTAAAATTCTGGGTGGTGGATTGTATAATTTGTTAGTTTTGTTTTTGTTGTTTTTGCTAATATGCAATTTCAGTGACTGCCATTTTGGACAAAAGGGGTTTTTGTTAAAGATTTCACACTCAAGCCTCTGCAGTTAAGTTATTAGATCTCACAGAATGCATGCTCTGAGCAAAAGAAGGGAAGATGAGATTTGACATTCCTGATATGTTTAAAGTTAAAAACAAAGCAGCGCACCACAAATCAGAAGGACAAATGCATTTTAAAAATCTGAAACAACCTCCCATATCTTTCTTGTACATTGTAAGAAGCAAAGAAGTGTATGTCTACATAGTGAGAGGCATTGAGCCCAAGCTGTAGCATCTACACATCTATTTTTAGCATAGAAGACCAAGCCCCACAAGTCCAAGTCTGTCACCCTGGGTTCTGAGACATGCTGCCATAGGCTGTGTAGATCAGTGATATTCTGACCTGATTGGTTCAGTAGCCAAATTAGCTGTCAGCATTACCCAAAAGAGCCACAGTAATGTGAATTCATTATTTCATTTACTATATATCTATAGAGAGAGAGTAGCTAAGATAGCTAATATATATACATATTATTCTCACACCAAAATGACTGACCAAGTATTCTACAAATGGTTAATAACATAGTAAAAGCATCCTGATTGGTTAATAACTTATCTTGGTTAATCATTAAATCACACAATGTTTTAATATTATATGGGGCAAAAAGCTGCAGGAGACACCTTAAAACAGTGGCTCTCAACCAGGGGTACATGTACCCCTGGGGGTACACAGAGGTCTTCCAGGGGGTACAACTACTCATCTAGATATTTGCCTACTTTTACAACTGGATACATAGAAAGCACTAGCAAAGTCAGTACAAACTAAAAATGTATACACCCAATGGCTTGTTTATACTAGATAAATTCATGGCGGATAGGTTCATCAATGGCTATTAGCCAGGATGGGCGGAGATGGTGTCCCTAGCCTCTGTTTGCCAGAAGCTGGGAATGGATGACAGGGGATGGATCACCTATGATTACCTGTTCTGTTCACTCCCTCTGGGGCACCTGGCATTGGCCACTGATGGAAGACAGGATACTGGGCTAGATGGACCTTTGGTCTGACCCAGTATGGCCGTTCTTTTGTACTGCTCTCTATACTTTACACTGTCATGTAAGTACAATATTTATATTGCAGTTGATTTATTTTATAATTATATGGTAAAAATGAGAAAGTCAGCAATTTTTCAGTAATAGTGTGCAATGATACATTTGAATTTTTATGTCTGATTTTGTATGCAAGTAGTTTTTAAGTGAGGTGAAACTTGGACTATGCAAAACAAATCAGACTCCTGACGAGGTACAGTAGTCTGGAAAAGTTAAGAGTCATTGCCTTAAAAAGGCATTTTTGTGGCCCCTGAGCTTCAGTCTGAGTATCACTGATGTAGATGGGCCCTAAAAGGGCACAAAAAGTCGATTAAAAAAGAAAAAAAAAACCTTTTCAGATTCCTTTAATATGTTGAGGAGTTGTTGCATAACACAACTATTTTAGACCTGCTTATTGGGGGAAAGTAGGCAGGGACTTAACATTTACTGAATGTGTCAACTTTTGAACTATTGAGAGTGATCCTCAGCAGAGCCACAGGCTTCAACTTTGTTCCTCAGCAATTTTAAGGACACGTCCTTTAGACCTAGAATTGGGACAGCTGCAACAATGCTTTAGGGTGAATAAGTCAATAAGGAGATAGACACAAGGATCACGTGATCCTCAAAACAAATATGAAAGCAAAAATGAGTTCAGTTGTCCTACTTAGGTAGAATTTCACTAGCTGACAACGTGTGACAGTGAAATTTATTTATCTCATGCTGATTGTTTGCTCCTCCATGGTTGCTGTTAACTACCATTTCCTCACCTTGGAATTTGCCAAACTATTGGCTAATTCTGCAGATGACATCAGGGCTCCTCCTCACCAGCTGTCAGGAGATGGCTTTCCCCTGAGGCAGCATGTACTATGAAATGAAAGTGCCGCATGTGTGCAGCTTCTAGTAGCTCAGCAACTAAAGAATGCAGATATGTGAATTTGTGGAGAGCCACCAGCTGCACACTTAACAACTTATCTCCTCATCAGAGAAGTAGAAAATGATCATACAGGGAATCTATTCCCAGTTCCTGCACTATCTCAGCAATGAGAACTTCCTTTGGAAGTTGTAAGAAGTAAGCCATTCTCTGAGGTGTGGGTTCCCTTCCTCATGAGCCTAGCTGTGAAAACAAAACAAGCTTATTATGGGCTAGATCATGCTCACTGCGTAATGCAGCCTGACAGTACTATAGGAGTGAGTAAAGACTCCCACTTCTCGTGTGGCCCAGATTAAAGGCCAGAATTGCAGACCCTCTGCTTGAAAGAACACAGCAGCTAGTACTGAGTTCCTCCCCTTCTGATAGCAACTCTCTGAAAAGGGGACAGTAATGGAATAGAGGGAGCCCGGGCTTCACACACTTCCATCCTCCCACATGCTAGCCAGCCTCATGAGGAGAGTACGCTGCATCCTTTTAAAGGAGTGTTACAAAAGTACTCCCCAGTGCTCAGTGCAACTGAGAGTGCCAAGAGGTATTGTTCCTCCCTGAGGTAGAATGCCTCCTGACCGTCTCTTTGGGAGGGTGTGGTTCTACACTGCTGCAAGCCAGGCAAAATCTAGCCCCTACATGTCTGAACACACTTGGTTACTTAATTCAGGCAATGAGTAGAGATGGGTTAACTGCATAAGGTATGCAGTTCAGCTTTGTTTGACCAAAGAAATTCAAAGCCCAGATGGTTATGCAAACTTTATCTACGTATATCTACATATTTCTGCAAATACTTGAACCTTTGGGCCTAGGAGATGCATGCAGACACCTGCCACTGAAATTAATGGGAGTTACATGCACACATTTCCCAGGATGGTGAATTTGTGAAATTATGCTGAAATCTCATGGGAACAATTTCTCTCTCTCCTCATATTTGCTGCTTCGCACTAGCCGGGAAAAACTTGAAGAACAGGCTCACTTGTGGTATTTATGTAATTCCAGTTCTTCCATAAAAAGGGACAAGAACATACAGGAGTACACTAAAGATGAAAAAATATATTTCTCTCTTTAAGTAACTAAAAATGTCCAACCTCTGAAAATGTTCAATTTGGATTTTGTTCAAAGTTCTGCATGGGTTTTGGGCCAGTTCTTATTTTTATCCTAACAGGTTAGACAATCTTTAATAAAAAGAAGGTTTCTGTGGGAAGTGCATGGAAAGTTGATTCTTAAGGCCTCATCTTGTAATGTATAACATATGAGTGAACTGCTCTGCCAATGCAGAGTTTCATGATGTCAAGGGGGCTCTGTGCAGGGGCAACAGTTGCAGTGCAAGCCAGAGATTGCAGGATCAGGGCCTTAGCTTTCAGACTGGTAGGAACATAACAGTATTCTACAATTTGTAACCCAAACACTGAGAATTTTTCTATTTAATCATGTTCTTCAGGAGAAATGGGCTTGAGATGGCTTCTACAGTTTGCAAAGCTCAAAATGATTCCCCAAAGAAAAGGATAAACTTGCAAGGAAGAGCCACAGTTCTACAGAATATGTTGTTGCAAATATCTTTAGCAGCAGTAGCAAGTTGGACTGGCTTACTTGTAACCCTTGTATGGCTTTATGGTTTTGGTTGCACTTGTTTTTAAAAGCTAAAATTGTGATTTGATTAGTTGTTACTGAAGCCAAATAAATACTGCAAAAGAGAAAAGTATTAGCAACTTCATTTGCATAAAAACCTCTTAGCTAATTCACTATAATTCACATTCCTATTAATTAATTTCCAACAAATGTACATATACAAATCAGCTAATGTTTGTGAGGCAGTTTTTGCATTTGTGCAAATATATGTTTGATGAAGTGGAAGTGTCCAGGCAGCCATCTTGAAACTGGGACACACTGATACAGAGGGAGAATATTGAAACATGTGCTGGTAGTTTAAGAATCCATACATGGAATCTTAAACAGTCCCCAATGCCACTGCCCATTTCATACAGTGGCTGAATTTATCCCATGTATCTTCAGGGCAAAAACTGATGCAGGGTCCCAGTAGCTGAAAATTAAACAAGGGATCTGTGGCAGTGAAAGTCCACCACAACCTCCCCACTGCCTCAACTACCTTTGAGGTTGCCAAGATGACCACCACAGCCAAAAAAGTAGGTGGTGGTGAATGGAAAAGGGGCATGACTAGAATAGCCTGGGGGAAAGTGATGATTCAGTGCCTCCCTGGCCTCAGCTTCCCCTGAGCAGGCACCCAAACTGCAGGAGACTGTGCAAAAACAGGCAGGAGTTCCTGCCTTCATCTAGGTGAATGCCCTGTATGGTGCAGAGGCCATTCTGACTCAGACACGTGTAAACCCTTGTTGCCAAGTTTCTATGACTCTGCCCTGCCCTAGAATAACCTTTAAAAACATTGAGCAACTGCTGTAAACTGAATACCAAACACTGTTTACTCAAATAATAACCAGGTTCCACAAACTCGTAACAATGGCCCTTTCTCCTAATCTTTACCATTTTTATTTTAAAAATTCCTGGAAAGCAACAACACAAACTGCAGTGGTTTCTTCATCTATATCATCCTCCCTGATTGAACTACCTCATTATCTCTAGCTTCTTCATCTATATCATCCTCCTTGATTGAACTACCGATTGAACTACCTCATTATCTCTAGCTTGCCTGCATATATATACCTGCCCCTGGAAATTTCCACTACATGCATCTGACGAAGTGGGTATTCACCCATGAAAGCTCATGCTCCAAAACGTCTGTTAGTCTATAAAGTGCCATAGGACTCTTTGTTGCTTTTGCAGATCCAGACTAACACGGCTACCCTCTGATACTTGACACCATGCAAGGCACTGCATTTAGCCGTATGGAGTGGAAATCCATCAACCTCATGAAGAAACTTGCTCCTCCCTTGGTTTTCACACCTCAACTCTAGAACAGGGCCTCTTCCTCCCTGATTGAACTACCTCATTATCTCTAGCTTGCCTGCATATATATACCTGCCCCTGGAAATTTCCACTACATGCATCTGATGAAGTGGGTATTCACCCACAAAAGCTCATGCTCCAAAATGTCTGTTAGTCTATAAGGTGCCATAGGACTCTTTGCTGCTTTCATCTATACAGTGCTGCACCATTCCTTTAGACTGTTCTACAGAGCTGGCATCCAGTAGGTAAAACATATTCCTAACACATCAAACTTTCCTTTTTGTTATTCATTTCTCATTTAGAGATGGGCTTCAAACCACACCCCAGCTCTGATCAACCCAAAGCCAAGGTTCAGGATTGCATGTCTCATGCCCATGTCTGCTTTTAGCATACTGGTTTGCAGGAAGGCGTGGTTGTACATAGGGAGTTCTTCAGAGATGAAAGTAACTTAAAGGACTTGCCTGTACTCCAGAGTCTTGCAGAGGGGGAGGGGCCTCAACCGGAAGAGGCATGGCCTCTATCGGAAGAAGTGGGTCCTTTAAATCCCGGGGCTCTTAAATCAGGATTTAAAAGGCTCGGGGATTCGGCTGAAGCTAGGAGCCGGGCCCTTTAAACAACGCCCAGAGCTACCAGCTGCAGAGGCAGCTGGGAGCCCTGGGGTTTGCGCAGGGGCGAAAGTAATTTACATTTCTTACTCATATGGTCCAATCGCAAGCAACCCACCTCTCCTATGTACTTCATGGATCCCTCCCACTGCATGACATAGATAGAGAAAATAAAGCTACTATTACTACTACCAGTACTGTCTCTAATAAAACTTTACTAGTGGAATAAGCCTGAAAAAGTGAAAACTCACTCTCACATTTTTCTCCGTGTCTTCCCTCCTCCTCCAGCTAGGCTGCCGACACTAGGCTCTGTGCTTTCTCCCTGGCACTCAGCAGCTGCAGGGGCTTCCCTCTAGCTTGCAGCAGGGAGACTGGCTGAGGGAGGGAGAAGCCTGCCTCCTGCATAAGAATAGTTTAAACTCAACTGTTCCCTGCGCAGTTTGGTAACATTTCAAAGAGGATCTGCAAGCAGTTTGGACATCACAACTATGGTCCTCTGCTAGGGAGGGAATGGGATAGATCTGAACTTGGAAATGGTTCCTGATTTTGATAGTGTTTTTTGTATATAGGAGATCCCCTCATCCCGGGAGCAGAAAAGAACTGCCCCGCCATGGTCACACACACCCTCCCTCCCTCCCCAACAACAACTGGGAATGAAATTAACAAGGATGCCAGAAATGGCTTCTAACTCTGAGGATTGAACTGCGCAGGGAACAGCTGAGTTTAAACTGTTCTTATGCAGGCAGCAGCAGCAGGCAACTCAGCCAGTCTCCCTACTGCAAGCTAGAGCCTAGAGGAGAACCCCTGCTGAAGGGGGGAGGAATGCAGAGCCTTTTCTGCAGCCTGGCTGGGGAAGGGGGAGGGAGGAGACAGGAAACCAATGTGACAGTGAGTTTTCCCCTTCCACCTGCTTTTATTAGCTCTGGATTTAAGCTGTGCAGCCAAATGCTTGTATTTGTTGTGTATTGGAGAGATCCCCTCATCCCGGGAGCAGAAAAGGACTGCCCTTGCCATGGTCAAATACACCTTCCCCCCTAGATACTGTGAGTGAAAATAACAAGGATGCCAGAAACCATTCCTAACCCCCGGGGGGCTGAACCACTCAGGGAACAGCTGAGTTTAAACTATTCTTATGCAAGGGGCAGGCTTCTCCCTCCCTCAGGCAGTCTCCCTCCCTCAGGCAGTCTCCTTTTCTTACTGGTCTTCTGCATCTGCCCGTATCGGCTTACTTTCACCTCTGGAGTTCTTTTATTGTTTATGTTTTCTTCCCACACTGTTTCAAAGAACATTCAGCAGTGTATTAATTAGTTAGCACTTTGCAGACCATTATATTCACCTTGTGCACCAGAAGACTCCTGCTGAAGCCCCAGCACCTCTTGTTGAGCCAAAGATGTATATTTCATGAGTGTGTTGCATGGAAATATACTGCATGCTATAAACTCCAGTTTCCAGGTGCTAATATACCTAGATGGGATTGCCAATCCCAATAATAATGTGTGTAAATGGGGAGGACAGAAGAGTGTGTGGGAGGGGTAAACATGAGGACAGGGGAGAAAGACAGTTTTGCCTGTGAAGCAAAGGGAAGTGCAGAGATCTGAACAGATCTTACTGCCTTTCTACCACATAGATGTAGACTACAACTACCAGGAGTTTTAAAGATGAGTTCAATATAGGGAATTTTAGAGCTAAATTAATTTGGTGCTTATCAGTAGGTATTCTTGTACCAGCAGGAAATGCCATATGATGTGGAATTCGATTGAACCACCACCATTTTTTGAAAAGGCATAAATGGAATAAAAGCTGTCTTCAAACAAGTTTGTTGTATTTATGCATTGAAATTCAAATAAATCTGTCTTCACTAAAGTTGATTATGTTTGTACCACATAACAAAGCTCCAGCAATCCAGCAATCCAGCATGGTGTGAACATGTTCTGTTTTTGTGTCTCAGGGGTCAGTAGCTTTGCCTGTTATTCTTGGAGACTTATTTATGTAATAAGCTAACTAAGCGAGTTATCAGTTCTCTATTATGCGTAAGGAGGCGAATGTTGTTCACAAGTGTGTTGGATACAGAAGAGACACCTTTGAGAGAAAGGAAATAACTTTGTTCATTTTCTTCATTTATGTTCTTGCCTAATACAACTCAGTGCTGGCAAGTTCAACTCTAGGAGGAATAGCCATCTTTTGACAGTGTAGTGATATCAGCAAAATTAAACCTCTGAGCAAAGACTTTTTTTAATTGGGCTTACTGCCTCTGCTAACAAACTGCAAACATAAAAAATTCATGTACATATAGACCGGGGTGGGCAACCTATGGTACGTGTGCCAAAGGTGGCATGCGAGCTGATTTTCAGTGGCATTCACAGTGCCAGGGTCTTGGCCACTGGTCCAGGGGGCTCTGCATTTTAATTTAATTTTAAATGAAGCTTCTTAAACATTTTAAAAGCCTTTTTTACTTTACAGACAACAATAGTTTAGTTGTATATTACAGACTTATAGAAAGAGACCTTCTAAAAACGTTAAAATGTATTACCGGCATGCGAAACCTTAAATTAGAGTGAATAAATGAAGACTCGGCACACCGCTTCTGAAAGGTTGCCAACCCCTGATATAGGCATGCAGAACCACTGTATTGTTCAAATATACACAAAACCAAGTCCTAAGCATAAATTCTCCTTTAGTGTCTTTCTCTCTTTCCTCCATCCTCTCTCTCTATGTATATATAAAAATAACATATTTATGTATATTCTCTTTGTTTTATTCTCAGAAAACGTTTGTGTTTATTCCCACAAGACTGTTTATAATGATGCTCCAGGTTCAGCGGCATGTCCCCTTTGGCTTTTCTCCTGAAGCACAGAAGCATTTGAACAGAGCACACCAGGTGTTACTTTCATATCCTCAGACATATTGGAATATATTAACATGAACACTAAATCAAAACACAGCAAAATTAATGATCACTGCCGGGGTTTATAAACCAAACTCCTTATTATCAAACAATACTTTTGTGCATTGTTTCTATAATCTCAGTTTTCAATTTATAACAGAATCAGATTCCAATTGCTAATTAGCAGTTTTAATTATTGGTTTGAGCTTGCATAAGTTATGCTGAAATGCCCAAGATTCTCTTGCTTTAATCAATATAAAATATGTTAGAAGGTTGCTTGGGGTTGTAAGATAATGAGATAATTGAAGCTGTATCCTGTATGCTTCATTAATGTAAGCCTCAGCCCAAAGAGGCCTCAGAACTTCAGAATTATCCCCAGTTTAACGCATGTGAACTGAGGCCTACAACAACTGTTCATCATCTCTGCTCCTTTTGTTACTACTACCTGGCAATTAGGCTATAAAAACAAATTTAGGAATAATGAAGTGAGTGGATATAGCTTTTATAATGGAACCTCAATCCGCTGGAATGCTGGGATTTGCATACATACTCTTGTGAAAATACCCACCTTGGTGATTACAGGATATATTCTTCCTCAAATGTGGGCACAAGGGCATCCTTTGAAAATGAGAGAGGCTTGCAAGTATCTGAGAGCACTATTTTGATCAATTGGGAAAATTAAACTCTCAAAGCAGTGCAGCCCCATCAGTGTGGGGTGGTATTGGTGTAATTGACCACAGACTCCAGCCCTATGAACCTAGCCATTCTTGCTTGCAAAGTTAAAAATCAGTGCAGTAGCGGTTCTTGGGGTTATTTCTATAATCAGTGACCAATGCATGGTGTAACTGAATCAAAACCATAAATTACCTGTATAGTAGTCAGCCTTCTGTGCCTTAGTCCACTACCTTCAAATCTTTAATTATAAACAGAGTTAAATTTATCAAAAAACACAATTTCATGTAGTTATGACATAGGTGAAGGGTAAGAATAAAAAAATAGTGGAATAGGTAGAAAATGAGATCGTGAAAGAAAAGTTATCTTCATCTATTCATCCATCTCTTTATCTCACACACTTATATAATGCCAATCACTATAGCATGAGACAGTAACTGATTTTATTTGATCACTACTCTGTACAAATAAGACTGTTAGGGACAAAAGAAATCAAAATGAATGTGTTTAATTTGTAATTATTAACCTTCATCTTAATTAAAGCAGGTCAGTATTTTGAAATTTTTTTTTATAAAAATGACTTTTTTGTCTAAGAGGAATTTTCCATGGGAAAATCTGAAAACCGTTTTTTTTTGGCTGTTAAGAACTGAAAAATTTCTGCCAACAGAGAAAAAAATTTCAGTAAAACCAAAGCTATTTGCCCAACCAGCTGAAAATTTTCTTAGCTTTTTTTTTTTTAAATCTGGTTTTTGGTTTCTCAACACAAACTCAACGACTTGTGTAGAAAAACTTTAATGAAAACAAAAACAGTTTTGTTTTCAATGAATTATTTTATGAAAAAATAAATCCTGGACAGCTCTAGTCCTAACCAAACGCTGGGATTTTAATTCTCACTTGTCCTGAGGAAGACTTGGAATCCAAATTGAGATCCAAATCAAAATGTCATACCTGGCCCCTGCCTTTTTAGGGGCACGTTATTGCACATCTTCATATTGAGTAGTCCTTATTCCTGTGAGTGATGCCTGTGAAATGAGAAGGAGGTGGGAGGGGGATGGAAATCTGGATCCATACATAACCTTCGAGGCAATAGACACGCTCTTTCAATAAGAGTGTTTTCCCATCAAAATAATTGATGAGATTCTTTCTGCCCAGAACCAATGGGAGTTGTAGGCACTTAGCAGAGTTTATCCACCAGACAAATGCAAAGGAGACAGCTTTGTCCATAATGACATTTGCTGTGACCTTGAGGGACAATCCTTTCTGGAGTCCAAAGGCAATTCCTTCTCCAGGAAAACATTGGAGGTTGTTATTGTAAAAGACTATGGAAGAGTACATGGGAGTACAGTGAAATGCACAGTGGGTCCTCTAAGACAGAGCATAGATCATTTCTTGAAAGAAGAGGTTGATGTTGCTGAAATAAATTAATTAATTACTGCTTCGCCTTGGAGTTCACAAAGGGGGATAGGTGACAGATGTCAGAAACACATGGAAATTTCCCAAGTGAGGAGGAAGAAATATTAAAAAAGAAAAACTCTACAGGGTCATGACCAGACAGGTAATCAAGAAATTGAAATGTCTGAAGAATGATAGAACTTTGAGACCAGATGGGATCCAATATACTGAAAAAAAATGGCATTTAGAGAGATGGGGGAATTATTAATCACTTTACTGCCCTACAGATTTATGATGTACATCCATAACAGTAGCACCTGTGGATACTGTATGCTGAAAGTACTGAGCCTTATCTTCTGTTGGCCTACTTAATATTTTACAATGTCTTACTGTTGAGCATTGTTATATTCTCATCACAGTTATTTTGCTCAGACTCAGTAGCCTACATATTACATATTTTGAATCTGTTGCTTCTTTTCCTCCAGCTCTTAATCTACACAGTCTGAACATTATTGACCTGCTCCTTTGCTCTGGCTGCCACTTCATTTTGTCTCAATGGCAAATACAATCCACTTATTGACGCTTATTTCTTCATTGACACATAAAGTGAACAAAATTGATCCTAATACCTTATTGTTACAACTCGCCTCTGGTCACATCCCTATATGCTGAACAGTGAACAGTTACTATTCACAATGTCTGTCTGTCTGTCTTCGGTATCCAAGCTAATTCTTTACTCCCTGAAGCATCCACCCTATTTCCTAAGCCTTTTGTGTAAAGGATTGATACCTGTAGGTTTTACTGAAAAGTTTGGGGCAGATTGTCAGCTGGTGTGAATTGTCACAGCTCCACTGAAGTAAAAATAGACTAAAGGTAAAGGAAATGTGCGACATACCCCATAGTCATACATTATGAAACATTAAGTAGGAGAACAGAAGACAAGTCTCAGTACTTTCACAATCCATAAGTGCCCTTAAAAAAACATGGCTTTTGCCTCAGCTCAGCTTGCCCATCTGTTAAGTGGGTATAATAATACTTATCTATTACATGGGTGTGGGGGAGGGGAAGATGATTCTTAATACTTGTAAAGAATTCTGATGAAAGGTTCTGCAGCAAATGCAAAGAATGATAATTATTAACAGTGTTTTCTATTGATCTACTAGTTTGGTCCTCATTACCAATACACCTCACAATCATTAATTGGTTTTATCCACACAGCACCCCGGGAGGTAGGGAAGTGTTATCTCCATTCACACATATGGAATTGAAACACACAATAGATTAAGTAATTTGTCCAAATTCACACAGAAAGTATGTATCTGAGCCAGAAAGTGAACTCAAGTCTTCTGAGTCCCAATCCACTGCTCTAGACAAGACTACCTTTCTTCCCTGCAGCATTGAAAAGATGATGGCAAATCCCACGAAATGAGAGACATGTACTGCATGCCTGATTGCAGCAATGAGGAACAGACACACATAAAACACTAGCAGAAATTATTATTTAATTAGGAAAAGTCAGCACAGATTCACAAAGAGAGATCCTGATTGATTTTTTTTAAGCTGTAATAAAGAGCTAGATTTTTGCAGAGAGTTTCAAGTACACAAAAGGCCAGCTTTTGTTAGAGTGAGGAAGGGAAAGGGAGGCACAGGGAGCCTTCTTCTTGTGCCTACGCATGATATAATAGCAACCCTTGTGCTAGGGGAGCATACTTCTTAGACCTTTCCAGCAGTGACTACAGTAACTCCTTGCTTAACATTGTAGTTATGTTCCTGAAAAATGTGACTTTAAGCGAAACGATGTTAAGCGAATCCAATTTCCCCATAAGAATTAATGTAAATGGGGGGAGTTAGGTTCCAGGGAAACTTAGGGGAGTGTAGAGCTGATGGGGGGCTGCCAGTCTACCCTGGTTCCAAGCCCCCACCAGCTAGCTCCAACGGGCTGCTTTTTCTGCAAGCAGTGGATAAGCAGGTGGCTGTCAGACTACATTATAAGGGAGCATTGTGCAACTGTAAATGAGCATGTTCTTTAAATGATCAGCAACGTAACAACAAAACAACGTTAACTGGGACAACTTTAAGTGAGGAGTTATTGTATCACCAGAAGGGTGGCAAGGAAGTGCAGGGGACAGGTGTGCCTGTGAACCTGCTCTCACTCTGCAGGGTCTCACAGACCTAGTCAATCACACTAGATAGGGGCAAGTTCACTCCCCCAAGGATAAGTACCTCCTGAGGCTGGTTTACACTGGACCAAACATCGGCCTGTAGCATCCTGCATGGAAGCTGGAGGAAGGAGCACAAGTTGCAGGAGGGAAGAGTTTGGAGGAGGTACCAGGAAGTCAGCCTGTTTGCATATGTTTGGAATGTTAGCTGAAGTTGCAGTACCACTGTAACTAGTTCTCTTAATAAAGCATGCAGGCGTGTCCGTGGTGGATTAGGTGGCCTAGTGGTTAGTGCGCTTAGTGCCACCTCCCACAGGCACGTCTTACAGTCCAGGCCCTCTTTTAATCAGAGGTGTGGAGAGGTGGCACCCAGCTTGTGTGCCTCCCGTAGTAGGGGAAGTGATAGGAGAGGCCAGGCCTGCCCACTGCATCGGACTCCAACCCAGTGCCCTAGGAAGGTCAACAGTGTTTGGCCCCCAAAGGTGCCCTCTGAGTCACCTTCCCTGCTTCACTTCCTATCACCTGCTTTTCTCCCCCAGCTTCCAGTCCAATATAAGGTGAAAAGAAAAAGCAAAGGAAACCAAAATCATCAGCCCCAACTGGGCTCGGCATACAATCTTATTCCTTCAAGAGGCTTCTCCAGAGCCCTTGTCAGGAGCCTTCAAGATAGGCCTGTCCTCCTCCCATGCCTGCCCCTTTCTAAGCTGGGTTTCTCCCTTGTCAACCTTTTCTCCAGTTGTAGCATGTTCTGCAGGTCTGAAGGTACAAGGCTATCTGGGCCTAGTACCATCCTTTAATGCCTTCCAGGTTAGTGTGCGATAGGACGTACAAACTCCAAAGAACCAATTTAGTTTTAGAAATATGGAGTCCTGTCATGTTATTACCCAGCACATAGTGTCTGACACCAGGCCTGTGGGTACTGGGCACAGTCTTTGCCCAGAATTGTTATGTTACTTCAATGAGCAAAGTAGCCTGAATATCAAAAAACAAGTGATAACTGTGAAAGGCAACAGTTCAACATGTAAGGATGTGACTGGAGGAGAGTCATAAGGATTAATATGAGGATCAGTTTTCATCACTTTATATATCAGTGACCTGAAAGAAAGAGGATGCAGTAAGTGGATTACACTTGCTGATGAGATAAAGTGAAGGGGTGATCAAAACAAAGGAGGGCAAAAAAAACCAAACCAGAATTTATAGTCTAGAAGCTGGAGGCAGATAAATAGGTTATAAAATTCAAAGGATGTAATTAGGGCTGTCAAGAGATTAAAAAAATCGCAATTAATCATGTGATTCAAAAAATTAATCATGATTAACGCCACGATTAATTGCGCTGTTAAAGAAAAATAGTATATTATAGATTTAAATATTTTTTGATGTTTTCTACATTTTCAAATATATTGACTTCAATTACAACACAGAATACAAAGTGTACAGTGCTCACTTTATATTTATTTTGATTACAAATATTTGCACTATAAAAACAAAAGAAAACGTATTTTTCAATTCAGCTAATGCAAATACTACAGTAAAATCTCTTTATCATAAAAGTTGAACTTACAAATGTAGACTTATGTACAAAAAATAGCTGCATTCAAAAATAAAACAATGTAAAACTTTAAGGCCTAAAAGTCCACACACTCCTACCTCTTGTTCATCCAATCACTCGGACAAACAATGTTTTTACATTTGCAGGAGACATTGCTGCCCAATTCTTGTTTACAGTGTCACCTAAAAGTGAGAATGGGCATTTGCATGGCATTGTTGTAGCCGGCGCCACAAGATATTTATGTGCCAGATATGCTAAAGATTCATATGTCCCTTCATGCTTCAACCACCATTCCAGAGGACATGCGTCCATGCTGATGACAGATTCTGCTCGATAATGATTCAAAGCGGTGCAGACCATTGCATATTCATTTTCATCATCTGAGTCAGACGCCACCAGGAGAAGGTTGATTTTTTTTTTTTTTTTGGTGGTTTGGGTTCTATAGTTTCTGCATGAGAGTGTTGCTCTTTTAAGACTTCTGAAAACATGCTTCACTCCTCGTCCCTCTCAGATTTTGGAAGGCACATCAGATTCTTAAACCTTGGGTCGAGTGCTGTAGCTGTCTTTAGAAATCTGATATTGTAACCTTCTTTGTGTTTTGTCAAATCTGCAGTGAAAATATTTTTAAATCAAACAACATACGCTGGGTCGTCATCCGAGACTATGATAACACAAAATATATGGCAGAATGCAGGTAAAACCATGAAGCAGGAGACATCCAATTCTCCTCCAAGCAGCTCAGTCACAAATTTAACTAATGCATTTTTTTTAAAAAGCATCATCAGCATGGAAGCTTGTCCTCTGGAATGGTGGTCGAAGCATGAAGAGGCATATGAATGTTTAATATATCTTGCATGTAAATACCTTGCAATGCCAGCTACAAAAGTGCCATGTGAATGCCTGTTCTCACTTTCAGGTGATATTGTAAATAAGAAGCGGGCAGCATTATCTCCCATAAATGTAACCAAAGTTGTTTCTCTTAGCGATTGGCTGAACAAGAAGTAGGACTGAGTGGACTTGTAGGCTCTCAAGTTTTACATTGTTTTGTTATGAAGTGCAGTTAAGTAACAAAAAAAATCTACATTTGTAAATTGCACTTTCACAACAAAAAGATTGCACTTATAGTACTTGTCTGAGGTGAATTGAAAAACACTATTTCTTTTGTTTGCCATTTTTACAGTGCAAATATTTGTAATCAAAAGTAAAATTAAGTGAGAACTGTATACTTTGTATTCTGTGTTGTAATTGAAATCAATATATTTGAAAATATAGAATAACGTCAAAAATATTTAATTAAAGTCAATTGGTATTCTGCTGTTTAACAGTGTGATAAAAACTACAATTAATCGTGATTAATTTTTTTGAGTTAATCGCGTGAGTTAACTGCGATTAATCGACAGCCCTAGATGTAATGTAAGGTAATGAGTCTGGGAACAAAGAAAACCAAGAAAAGGGAATATACGCTCAATAGTAAAACATTATGAGGTTAGTGGCAGATAAAACTCTAACACCATTAGCAAAAGTGCTGAACAGCAGTGAGAACTTGGAAAAAAAACAACCTTGTGATTCAGAAAAAAGGTAACAAAAATAAGTCAGGTGAAAAATCAACCACATACTGTAAAACAGACTGGCTTTAAGACCACATACTGAATATTCCTAGTCCACTATGAAAAGCATATGGTAGAAAAGGGGACAGTGCAATAAACCAGAATAAAACAGGAGCAGAAGCATCTTGCTTATTCAGAGAGCTGAGATACAGCCCAGGTTCATACTCTTTCAAAAAGAGGAAGATTAAGAGGAGGGCTCACTAAGGTACAGTAAACACAATCCTAAAGGGAAATATGAGGAGAGATGCTACAAGGCAGTTTGAGCTAGTGACAAATTCAAGGGCAAGAAGGCATGAACTTTAGCTAAGGGCCAGGCACTAAGGGAGTCTAGGCAGAGTTTCCTTGAACAAAGAATGAATTGAGTAACTTACGAAGGGTAAAACACACAAACTGCATGATTCCGAACAACTTGGTGTGACTTATAGAAGGGCACAAAGCAGTGAGCTCATTATAAGCAGTTGGACCTAGTATAAGTAAAATCAGCTATGAAAAAGCCACTCTTCATATGGAACCAGATCCAAAGCTCACTGCAGTCAGTAGAAAGACTCCTGTTGACTTCAGTGGCTTTGGATCAGGCCCACAGGGTTTAAGGGTAGATGGCATGGATGAGACAACGTGGTTACAGAAAAGAAATGTAAATGGTTTTGAACAGGAGTTTGACACGTATATAAGAGGATGGACCATGTTGTGGCCCACAATATAGGGCATATACATAGTAACTCACATCCTTTCTCTCTCTCACACACACACACAGATGTGGTGCGCTTGTATGTAGGTAGGCAGAGAGCTGCTGTATTTTCAACAGTTTCGATCCGTTATTGCTTAAACCGTGGAAGTGAGAACACTGCAGCATCTTTAGCTGGACTCAGAAACTTTTAACATTAGATATCCCAGTATATTGTGATAACAATGCCAATCTTTAGACCCATGTAAAAGAACTCAGCAGATTAAATTATTTTTCTGGCAATCAGCAAATCCACTAAAAAAAAAGCCATCAAATTCAGGACAGGTGGTAAATCTAGCAGAAGGGCCAAACCCAAGTGGCACTGCAACCCCATGCCTCAAGTAACAATGTCTGGAGTGGAGGGGCCAGACCCAGGCCCAGCCCTGCAGGACAGGATCTACCGTTATTGGGTGAGTGCAGGGCAGGCTCACGCTCCAACGACTCTCCTCCAGGGCCTCTCCTCTGCACCAGGCTGGAGAACTGTATGTTTGCCTACACCATGCCCAGTGACTGATTAATCTGGTACTGGACACTCTCCTGTAACCCACTGTTTGGGAAACACTTGTCTATAACACACTCCTCCCTCTCTCTTGCAACAGGTTTCTGAGTGCCTGGAGACTCTGCGGTCCATACACATGCCTTTCCTCCTTTCTGCCTAAATCACCTGGGCTGCAGCTTTCCCTCTCTTCTCTGGCAGCTCCATATTAGTTATGTTCATTTTTGCTATTTCTGAAGGAGACTTCCCATCACCTCTGAACAACATCACCTCTGTATGCCTTCAGCTGTCAATTATCAGCTACTGCTCCATCAGGCCAACACAATTTGATAAGCTGGCCATGTGTAAGGGGTAAGATGGGGGATGACTATGCTCCCACTGAAACACAACACAGCTACTCTTAAAGAGACAGCCTGATAACCTGAACTCATGATTTTTTTTTAAAAAGAGTTGGTTTTAACAGAAATTTCTGACCCCCATGGTGTTTGAGAGGGCTTGAAATTTCGGTAGTGCATTCCTCTCGTCATTGAAATAAATGTTAACTGAACTGTGAAAAACAAACCATTGACCATATTTCTGTCAGAACAGATTCAAACTAACAATATTCAGCTTTGCTTTATCAGCCTGCATTTCTTCTTTGCATCAAAGGCTTTTGGATTAAAAACCTTTAGCAGATAGTACTCAACCAATTTCAGTTTCCAAAATCTTGATAATTCTCATCCTAGCCTGCAGATCTGCCCTGGAATACAAACTCCAATCAGCAATGCTCACTGGGACATGCCTAATGAGAGTCAGCCTTCCCCTGGGATTTCAGAGAGGTCTCTGAAACATAACTGTGTCCTACATAATGAGAGAGAGATACCTGGGGAATACTAGTCCTTAATGAACCTCAGACACAAACCAATCATGTTCTCTCCTATCATGTTCTAAGTCAATCTGAATGCATTATGGACCACAGAGGCACAAATTGTATTTGATTATTTATAACCATAAAATAAATGGAATAATTTGGGTCTTGTGAATTTTCCTATGACAGATAAGGCAAAGAGCAGGAAATTCCTTTGTGGACAGATATGATGAATTTGTAATATTCTAGCATCTGACTACCATTCAGAAGAAGCTTGTAGCTGGAGGCCTTCTTCTACCACCACTTTCTATATGAAATACAACGTTTAAGTTTTCCAGCAGTGAACTTTCTGATAAGCCAGCAGAGAACAGAGAAAGAACTACATTTCAGAGGGATGGGGTAAGATTTCACATTATTCTTGTGTCTTTGTTCTGAACAATTTTTGTTCCTTCAGATTCAGAATAGACTTTTACAATACACTTGTTAGTGATTAGGTATAAAGACAAAAATAATATTTCCAGGCATTTACCTTTAATACAGCAGACTGCAAGATGAAAGAAAGACCAGGGATTTACTGGCCATCAGAGACAATGGCTTCCAATGATAAAAGCTACCTATGTAACCTGGACAAGACTACATCAAAGTCCTAATTCGGTGAATTTATATGTCTAACCAGACTACCTCTGAGGCTAATATTCTTTCATTTGTGTTAAAATCCTGACTGTTGAAGAGAATCAAGGTGTGCCAGAAAGATATATAATGGACTGTATTACTGCACTCTGCCAGCTTCCTCATCATGTATCTCACACTTTTGCAGGGATAGCGCAGTCAGCATGTTGAACATACTATATGTCCTGTGCATAGTCTGTTCTGCAGAGAGTGATATGTTCTGAATATCCAAAAACATCCTAAATTGTAATTGCGTTTGTTCTTTCCGAGGAGGTGAATAAACTGAACTATCTCCAAAAGTGACTAATAAAATAGACAATACCTCTAATAATCAAGAAATATCAAAATTGTAGGCTTGTTAGAGGTGCTGAAACAATTTGTATACTAGGGGTGCTGAGAGTCACTGGACTAAACTGTAAACTCTGTATATAATGGAAACCACTTCAAGCCGGGGGTGCGGCAGAACCCCTAGTCCTGCCAGTTTGTTATTAAACCTTAAAAAGCAATGTCCAGACTATTTTCCTGCTGAGTCAGAAAACAGGATAGATTTAAACATAAAACAAACCAGACTGTCTTTGATACACTTTTACCTAAGGAATAACAACCCCATTGTTTCACAATTGGACATGGACCATTTGGATACCATCTGTACATCCAGATTTTATTGCTCATGCAGATGATATTTTACAGTAGGCACTCTATATTTTTAATGCTTCTTCGTGGGGGCTTTTGCAGAGGGATCAAGTAACTTTTTTCTTTTAAGAGGAAGATAAAACAGCAGGAATAATACATCTAAGTGTTTTAAATTGACCATTGCACTTGGTATTATAGGAAAAAGTGGGCAAAGTGTAGCAAAGGTACATTGAAAAGGGCTGCAAAGTGCTGATCCTCCAGAAATTCAGATTCTTTCATTTACTGCTTACTTTCAGGAGTAATTAGGACTACCATTTCTTGGTTAATGCCTCCTAATGGTCACTTTATTCTGAAAAACTACATAGCGGTATAATGATGGGAAGAGAAATTAATTATGTAAAAGGCTTTATTGGGATTAGACTGATAAAATCGAAGGGGAAAAATATTTGATCTAAGACCTAAGAAAAAATAAGGTTTTGTCAGCTGAAGACAGAATAATTTGTCTGGTTTTGTACAAAGCAATATAGATAAAGGACAACAGATAAACAAAAACTTTACTGCTGTGAAATATGAGGCTCTGATTCCTCTTTGGATGTTTCCACTGGAGACCCATGTTTCATTTTTCCCTTACACAATGTAGTTTTAATTTCTATCTGAGAAAACAACAAGTACTGAGTTACCACTCTTTGGCATGCGTTTAATTTATTCAATTTACCTATTTACCTCCACCACTGAGCCGTGCATTGGACCCATAGGCAAGTGAATAAACAGCTCAGAGGTTTTTTGAACACTTTTCTGGTTGAATACCATATTTGTACTTATACCACTTTTTTCAGTCTGGTAACAATAATATAATCATTTGAACTGTTATAGAAGGCTAGCGTATACTTCACTTACAGTGAAGTAGGGCTTGAATAGGAGGTCTCTGATTTAGCCCAGTAGCCAAATGCAAGTTTTTGGCAATACTTTGTATTACTGTCCACACCATTTTTTGTGTGTGGATTCTGAATTTCAAGACTTTAATTCAAAGAAACTGCCTGATCACCCCTTGTCACTGTTGAGCATTTTAAAATACAAGCACTTATTACCACCCCCTCCTGATTCACAAGCAAAGTGACAGTGAAAACATTTTCATTGAATTTCAATGCCTTTTAAATGAAAACTTCACACTAATATTTTGTTATGGGACATAATTAGCTAGGAGGCACATATGTGATGCCTGTACTAGTGTCTGTATTAGCAGTATGCCTTTCTAGTGTGCCTACTTCTCCCTATGAACCAAGACACAAGGCATATCCTTCTTGTACTTTCAGAGCATGCTCACCTAACAAATTCTTAAATATTGACTCATGAGAATTACATTTCAAATTAATAGACATTAACAGATTATAATCTGAACATAAAATCAGCTGCTTTTTAAATTCACCTTTTGTTTACTTTTATGCTTTTTATCATTTATTTTCTATGCTAGCTACTACTATCTGGTTGCAGTTTATTCTTCATTCAGCCTTAGCTCTTAGCATCCACATGTGCCGTTGGCGGGTGGAAGACATTATAAACATAAACGGCACCAGTGAGGCACAAATACAAGACAGTCACAAAGAAGAAATGAAGTCAAAAATTGCTGCTGATGCAATGGACGGAGAAGCCATTAGGAAGAGACTATTGCCGTCCATTTAGCACTCGACCCCCACTAAACACTACATTGTCTGTGGTAGAGTGACACCACTATCAGTCAATGTAGATGATCCATTTACAATTGGAATTTGCCAAGTGCAAGAATTTGAACATAGCTGGTCCCCAGAGTTCTATGACACAATACCAAGGATAGCAAAGACACTGGCAGTGACAGAAGAATATGCACAGGTTGGTCCAGTAGAGGTCTTTGACACTAACTTTAAATTCAATAGTGATAGGCTAACAAACAAGTTCACAAGTGGTTGACATCAAGAATATATTGTCACATGAGCTGGCTCTTATACCAACGTCGGTATTTCCTGACTCTATGAGGATTACCAAGGCTAAATCTAACCCAAAGAATCAGCTACAGACAGAAGTGTCATCTAGACATACTTCACAAGATGTCAGCTGGATAGTTATTTATGATTCCACAGTTCTTTGGATGGTACATTGGCCAGCAAGTGGTATCATCAAGGACTCTGTGACCAATTTCAGATTCTACACTGAATACAAGCTAGCAGCAAGTGATGTACACTTTGTCTTTGACAGGTACAAAGACTTCAACACAAAGAGTGTAACAAGATCTAGCAGAGGTACAGAAGCATCAGTACATCAGTGGAGCACAAGTACAGAGCTCCTCTACAGAAAGTTGGTCTAATGGTTACTGAAAATAAGAAACAGTTGATTGACATACTCTGTACAGAACTCATTTAGGATGAGAAGTTTCACCGACACACATTAAAGCACAAGTTAGCCATCACAGGCAGAGGCAACACCCCAACTGAAATAAACCAGTGAGGTGTGGTGATCAACTAAGAGATTATGGCTAACTCAGAAGAGAAAGCCAAACCATCCTTGTACAACAAATGTGATGTTGTAAAAGAGAGCATAGCAGGAACACCAATATTATTATATGACTATGAAGATTTTGTCTTACTCTTGCACCATTACCTTGAACAGGACTTAACATCGTAAGTGACGATGGAATGCACCGTCCAAGAGAGAACTGTAATAGGCATTGGTGCTACTGCAGATCAACACCAGGACTGTTAGCTGCCCAGGCACTCTCAGGGTGTGATACGGTAGCTTCCTAATGTGGCTTCAGCAAAGGCACTGGGCTGAAGATTCTGTGACCTGGATACTCTCTTTCTGTCTGTTGGTGACATCAAAGCAGAGATGCCTGATGTCATTGAGCAGGCAACCAAATTCATGCTGCATGCTATGGACAATCAGGTTGTGCCACGATGCCAGAAGCACATCAGAAATCCTGGTCAGCAAAAATTTGCAAAAAGTGCACATCAACACCAGAGCTTATCTCCTAATCACCAACAACTAAAACATTTATAGGAAATATAAAACGGGCACGTCTTCAGGCAAGCATATGCAAAAGTGCTTTGGATATGGACACACCACCACATAATCCATTGAAGTATGGATGGATACAGAATGGCAGTTCCAAGTCTGTGTTTCCAAAAATTGTACCAAAGCTGCATTTGTTCCTCGAGATATTATGAAGTTAATCAAGTGCTCTTTTAAGAATGATGCACCTAGTAAATTTATGAGATGTGTATATAACCGTACCAAATTGCATTATCATACTCTGTGCATGCCAAGAAAGTGTGCTATATTGCAATGACCTGACAAAATCAGCATTAGCACTTGCAGATGAAAACAGCAATGACAAGTAGTGACCTGTATTACTCATATTAGGACACTTAAAAATAGTTTGAATGAGAAAAAACAATAATCATCATTTATAACAAGGGTTCCCAAACTTGGTTTGTGGCTTGTTCCAGCAATGGCGAACTGCAGCCACTGGGAGCTCCAAGCAGCCGTACCTACGGACGCTCAGGTAAACAAAGCGTCTTGCGGCCTGCCAGGGGCTTACCCTGAACAAGCCACAAACCAAGTTTGGGAACCCCTGATTTATAATGATTCCAAAATGAAGTATTTGGTTAAAATTATTATTGTAGCTATAATTTCATTGACCCATATATCATTATAGTATGTTGACTATTTTTCACACTGAAAAGAGTGGCCATGGTATCAATTGGAAATTGAGTTTAGTGCTGTATTCCAGCCTCATCCTCAAATACTTCCATTATTCAAATATGTATTGTTACTGCTTGATATTGTCAATGTTAAATATATGCATTTCATGTATTAGAAGTCTTCAGCTTTTATTCCATATGCTCCAAATCATGCAAAGTCTTGTTGACTATGGGTGGGTTAATAGCAGTGACAGGCATCAGATGTCATTATTTCAAAATGCTCACCAGTGACAGAGTGTCATCAGGCAGAATCTTAAAATGTGTGCTCTTGAAATACAGAATCTACCAAAAAAAAAAAATCTTGTATGGACCTTAAAGTAAGACTGATCAGAGTAGCTGCTGGAGTAACTCTCCTCCACCCATGAATTTTGAGATCCAGGCAGGACCATACTTACCCATAAGCTAAGTACGCAGCTGTGTAGGGCACCAGGGAATTTGCACAGCTGTGTACTGCTCCATCCCCTGCTCCGCCTCTTCCCCGGGCCTCTGCCCTTGCTCTGCCCGAGCCCTGCTTCTTCCCACACGTGCTCTGCCCCAGGCCCGCCCACACTTCACCCCTTCCCCAGCCCTGTCCCCACTCCCCGAGGACTACAGCAGGGCCGGCCCTGCACTCACCGGCAGCAGGAAGTGCAGGAACCCAACCCCAGTCGTGCCGCCGGTGAGTGCTGGGGGGTGGTTCCCCCTGCTCCCCAAGCCAGCCCCCCCAACGGAGGCCTGCCCCCCCCCCTCGTGGGAGGGCTGCGTAGGACCCAGAATAGCTAGAGACAGCCCTGGATGCAGGGAAGCAGGGGATGGTGCCATGAAGGTGACTGAGTGCGTAAAACCCCAACCTGCACACTGCTGTCATGGGGGGTGCTGCTCCCTGTGTAACAACTGCGGGGACAAAGTTCTTGGGCATTTGTTTAGTCAGACAAAAATCCAGAAAAGTCAAAAGAGTTTGACTGGCTACATGCTGAGTAATAGCTGAACAAGGACTTCAAGAACTGGTCCATCATTTGTCTAGTGGAAATGTCATATTAATCAGAAAGACACAGCATCCAATTAAAAGAACTTTATCAGAAATATTGGGCTGCCAAGGCGTGACAGCTACCTCCTCACTGCCTTAGACCAAGGAGATGGCTGTTCTAAGTCCAGACATGGCCTCACCACTAAATGAGCTGTTCACATTGATTTCTTTTCATTGAATGGCACTTCGTTCACAAATACAGCCAGCTGCACAAAGACCATTTTTTTTAAAAACTGGGCTGTTCTGAGCTAAAACACTTTGAATATAAACATCTCTTTCAAAACTCTTTATTGGCTTTGTCAATGTGCAAAATCCCATTTTTCCACATTTACACAGCAATTCAGACTTAGATGTCAATCACTTTTTTCCCCCAGAAAACAATTCTGTACATTTCATTCCTGTCACAGCACACAGTGAACTATTCAGAAAGGATAAATATCACTTAAGGAAATATTCTTTGCACTGCTTCTGCTGGACCTCTTCTAAAACATTATTTTTATTGTATTTTCTCCTACAACCTGAGATTTTGGTGCTGCTGTTTCCATACAGAAAGCTAGTATAAGTGCAAACTGCGCCTCACTTGTTTCAAGCTCATGATATGGGAAAATGTGCAAAACCATTACTTTGCAAAAATAGATAAGCAAGCGTCTTCCCTGTCAAATGATGTCCCCATGCGTGGCAGACAACACAGACTGCATAAACCCAGTGTGGTCCATGGAGCATGAAATACCTTGTGGACGAAGAGTCCATATTCTGCAATTCTTCATGTTTTTTGCAGGGCTGGCGGGGGGAGGGGGAGGGAATTCTTTACTATGATGCAGAAACTGCAGCGCATCGCACAATATTCACAGGAAGTCCCTTTAATTATAACTGAGATGAATTTCTTACGAAATATTACCTAGTTAAAGAAGCTGTCCCAAATCCCAACTTGACTGGTGATATTTAGATTGTAAAATTAAGTTCACAGAATGCTAACGCTCAATACAAGAAGAGTCTCAGTACACAGGACTAATGAACTGCTCCATACCCCCATCCCCAACATTTTAGCTGAATTGTTCCCACAAACAGCTAGAGGTAACACAAAAGCTATCTAAGCTAGTCTTACACAACCTCTGCCTGGTGCTAGTTCCATATGTTACTCAGAGTATCTGCTAGCAATTTCAGTTAAAAGGGCGTGGCTGGTGTTTGTTTTTCCTCCTAGTTCTGCAGTCTGTATCTGAGTTTGTTGGAGGGAAGCATGCCTATTTTTTGATGCCTCAGACTGGAAGACAATATATTGTTTGTATATATTCAATGTTCTGCAGCTTTAATCCTCAGGTCTGCCTGAGATGAACTCAGGGCACCTGAGAAGGGAAAGGGCAGGCAAGTCATTATGCCTCCTTCCTGTCCCCTGCCATCTTGAGCTAGCCGGGGGGGGGGGGCAATGTGCTTCCTGTTGTACGCTAGAACTGCCTCTGGGAAGCTGTCATTTATGCCAACAGCAACGGCTCATTATGTTCCACCAGCAAAAAATCAACTAGAGCATTGCATATTCTGGCTCTGGCCACTCCTACCTCTGGCACTCATCCTCTCACACTGACATGTCCTCTCTGCCAAGAAATAGGGAGCAGGGGGCCTAGAGCACAATGTGGGAATCCTCAGCATCCCCTTTAAGTTAGATTTAAGGTTACTTTGTACTGCCGTGGCAGAACGTCTTAATTATTCCCCTGCAGTCTCCTGGCTTTATTGGGAGAGTGCAGAGGGAGCAGTAAGATAACTTCACCCCTTTATATGAAGCTGCTTACTCCCCTGTGTAACTAGCCACCTACTCTGGCCAGTGACTAACAGGGGTGGAACCAGGCTTTCCTTCATCTGCTCCCCCTCTAGCCCCTTCTTTCCCCCTTGTTCACAAGGGGGTGTACGAAACAAGTCCCCGCTTCCCACCCCACCACAGCAGAGCCATGTAAGGGAATCAGGGGCTCTTTCTCCCACACGTGGCCATGTAAGATTGTAACAGTCTAGTCCCAGAGTGAACAGGTGCAGGCATTGATGGCAAGGATGAAAATCAGGCCCAATGACCCATTCAAAAATAAGGCAGAGTATTTCCATTGTATGGGAATGGGGAATGAGAACCACCCGAATACTGAGCCATTCAGAACAGTGCACCTAACCCAGATGGACAATGATGATACGAAGCTCTGAACTTATGCATAAGTGTATAATATCAGAGAAGTTAAGCCTTATTTCACAAGAATGAGTGCATGAGTTTGGGCCACATTCACACTCAGTTGCTTTGGAGCAACAAGGTGTAAACTACAAGTCATTGCACCAGCTTGAGCTACTGCGTCAGGAGGGATTCACCTAAGTTAGGGCAGGCAGGGGACAGAGGAGTACCTGGGTAGTATTGCCCGCTGTTAGGTCTGTGCGGGGGTTACTGCTTGCGTGTTCTCAAGGTAGAAGGGAAGTTGCAGCTGACTTGAGCTGCTATGACCTACCTTCTATTGGAATTTCTACTCCTGTGGACCCTGCACCTGCGGTTATAGATGCAGTTGTTGCTGTACTCCTGGACTGAATTTAGTCCATGACTTTACTAACAGACTTCAGTTAGGCTTAGTGGTGGGAAAAACCTCTAAAGGTTCACAGGCTGAGTGTCCTTTGGACCAGTATGCAAAATTTATTCAGGTGCCTATTTATGTTTTACTGGGAGTCGGAAATCAAATGAACCTTAGTTCTAACCTTCTGACGCTCACCTGAGGCACAATTTAGAGCTTGAAAAGAGGTGAGTTTTGCTTTGTAAACTAAAATCAAAAGAGCAGATTCCTTCTGCTTTCAAGAACAATGCAACATCACTTGTTCCCCACAGCAGGCTAAAGAAACCAGCATGAGAAAAAGTAATGAAGGTAAGGGATTGAAAATAAAATAAAAACTGGATGTTTAGATGACCCAGACTAGCACTGTGCAGGAGAGGACTTATTCTTCTGTGTTTCTGAAAGGATAGCATAATTTTTGCATGAGAAAGGGAGGATCTTTTAAAAAGGTTCTTTTCCCACATTATTATTATCCAAATTTACCCTTTATTCACATAACGACATACCGTGCAGCTTCCTGAACAAGCAATGAAGCATGGAACAACTAAGATATTTTTGGTACACGCAGTGCATTTCTCCAAATGTGGTATTCTGAACATCAGCATGGTCCACTATCTTATTTTATGCAAGATATTATTTGACTGCTTTTATGTTGAGGATTGGTCCTGCTTTGAGCAAGGGGTTGGACTAGATGACCTCTTGAGGTCCTTCCAACCTTGATATTCTGTGATTCTATGTATGTCTCTACTTTGGGTAACTAGCATTATCAAAAATGGTGCATGCCTTCTTCTACTAGTTGAATTTCAATTAACTGGCCTTGGGGGAAAAGAGTCTGATATGGTATCATATGCAAAGACTTCTAGTCTCCTCTTGATATGAATATGCAGCTGTCATTGGTCCCAAGAAAGGCTCTGCACACATACTGAATGGAGAAGAGATTCCGAAGTGTTCTGGTCTTTGTGGGCATTACCAATAAGGGTAAAGAAAACTCAAATAGGGTTAAAAAAAACGAGGAGTCCTTGTGGGATCTTAGAAACTAACAAATTTATCTGGGCATAAGCTTTAGTGGGCTTTTGCCCAAATAAATTTGTTAGTCTCTAAGGTGCCACAAGGACTCCTCGGTTTTTTTGCTGATACAGACTAACACGGCTACCACTGAAACCTGTCACAAATAGGGTCCTACTTTTATGCTGGTTCTTTGCAGGTATTGTTGGGAAAGACTCATCAATGAAAGCAGAGCTGGGCAATTAATTCCTAACCAATCATTTATTAAACTAGTTTAACCTATTTTTCTATTCATGAATTGTCATCATTCAGTTAATTATTTTCTTGAATGTCTTTATTGGTCAAAATTATTCACTAAATAGCTTATGTCAATAATTCTTTACGGCTGGATGATGAGTAATGCATTGCTAGTATTTGATATTCAGAATTCACTCCCTGCAAGTATGCTGCGCTGTTTGCTTAAAATGGGCAGTTTCGATTAAATTACCTTCTAGTGAACTCATTTGCTAGAATATTCCTGAAAAGTGAGTGTAAATTTGCTGTGAACACAGATGAAGCAAATCCATTTAAAAATGTGAATAAATATTTGCAAAAAAATGTGTAGCAGTATTCAACCTATTCCAGCTGAAACCACCTGTGCTGCCATCTCATCCATTGAAAATGTCCTCTAGACCTCTTCTTTGCAGTGTCAGGCAGAAGTGTCTTTCCAGCAGCTACAGTGTTTTTCACCAGTGCACAAGCCTTTCAATGTAACTGGCTGATGTCCACGGTCGTTTCCCTTCATTTTATCCAATTTTTATGAGTGAGATAACTTGATTTAATGATGGCATTTCAGCACCAGCCTCTTTGGTGGCAATTACAGAGGGAAAAGAGAATAGCATCACTGGGTAATTTTATTAGTTCTGTATTATTTTATTTTTGAAAAATTATTCTTCCCTATATTGTCTTGAGCAGCTTTTCTCAGGCTGAATAGCTCTGTTGCTGCTGTTGAGTGCATGTAGTTGACCACCCACACTTAGAACAACCTTTTCTCTTGCTGAGTTTTTCGGAAATGGTAGACAGCAGGGCTCTTGAAGCAATCAAATTTCATGATCATAGAAGAAGGAAATAGTGCGAGGCTAGGATTCCTCCTGCTGTTTCCTTATAATGTCCTAATTTCAAAATAGTGTGAGAAATAATGGGGGGAAATACACTGTAAGAATTTGCTCTGTGATCTTGGGCTCTGTCCCACCTGGCCTGTTGTGTGTGTGAGGAACTCTATTAAACTCCTATCCTACAAGCAACAGCTTGACAGAGTTGTGAATTGTTGTCCCAATACACAAGTGGGTTTTTGGTGTGCTGCCTTCTAATGAGAACATGTGTTCTGTATAGCTGAAGTCACAGAGCTGCATTAACTTTAAATTCTATGGATTGTCTAGTGAGCCTGTTATTTGCTATACCTTCTTTCCTTCTTCCCTTCCCCAGACTTTCATAGTTTTTGAGCATCACAGAAGAAATTATAGTGGTTAATCTCACATGCAATATTGCGCTTAAATACAAATTGGCCTGAAACAACAACCAAAGCCCTTATTACCTTATAGTGTCAGAGGTCTTCTTTGATAGCTTACTACAAGTCTGTTTATTAGAATGGGATAACACAGTAAAAAGTTGCAAATATAACTAAAATAATATTTAAATATAAGGGTCACAGTCACCTGAACTTTTGAGAACTCAAGCCCCAGCTATGACTCTCCACTTCTCACTTTGTTCTGAATTTACGCTAACTGGGCAGGCTAGACTATTCCACCATGCATTTACACGGATTGAATCCCATCAAGGGACTGTTGCCCAGCAACATCAGCTAGAACAGTTTGTTCTTGGACCAAGATTAAAAAGACCCACCATCATTTAAATGATCTTTTAGGAGTAGTTTTCTCTGGTGCATGCCTACATTTCCTTTCATTTCATATATACAATTTGGACGTGAAAAGATGGGGTTTTTTTGGTTTTATCTATGTCAGACAAATTTCAGCTGGAGCAGGATTGGCACCTTTGCTAACAATACTGCTTCATTACTTTGTTAGAGATACATAAAACGGGGAGGGATTGAAATAGCTGTAACCATTTGGATAAAAGTTCAGCTCAGATCCCAGGAATATGCATTTCCTTTCTAATTGTTCCCTCTCTAAACATCTTTCAGGGTCCCTCTAAAAAACCATCTCACGCTGACATCTTAAAAGAATTTGTCTAGAGCCTATAAAGGCAAAATTTAAAGATCAACTTTACATGTCCATATGCTTTCACCTGCCATAATAATTCATTTTGAAGCTTCCAGATTGCACCGCGCAATCAATACAAATGCAGCTCCCAGGATAACTTTTCTTGACCTAGTGATCTGACCTGCCACCCCTTTCTATCCGTCCATCCTCTGCCTCCCTCCCCCTTTACTTCATTGCACCAAATGAAACATTCTTGTTTCTTGCTCTGCCTCTCCCTACTTATCAGACTTGGTCTTCTATTGCATTGACTTTCTCCCATCCACTCCACTCCTCCAGCAAAGCCAGCTTTGATGCCACATTCACACATGCCTCACACAACCTTGCCTGTGCCTTTTTCCATCCAGAATGAGTAAGAAGGGGAAAAAAGGTGGGGAAATCCAAGTATAATTAGCTGAACATTAAAACGGCAAGAGCAGAGACCACTTCAGATTACATTTTGTTAATCTGAACAACAATATTTGGTGTCTAGATAATATGAGACCCAATTCAGTAAGGTACTTAAGCACATGTCTAATTTAGATTCATGAGACTATTCGTATGCTTCAAGATAGACATGTGCTGAAGTATCTTGCTGAATCAAGGCTATGGTGATAGATAGTTGTGATAGATCATGCTTTTTAGAACATATCTTTATAAATCCTTTGTACACTTTCCATGACTTGGATTACTTATGTTGTTATCATCAATCATTTCTATACAGCAGCTGTGCAGGGTTTGTGTGGTCACTATTGGATTGCCAGCTGGGGGCAGTCTTGACAGATCTGTACAAGAAGTGTGAGATGTTCCCACCTTCCACTAGTCTTAGGGTTACTCCCTGCCAGAGTCACAGTGAAGTCTTCATTGGCAAATGGTGCAGAAGAACACATTAGTGTCAATGGAGAGGATGTAGATGAAGCACATGCCTTGTGACGGCATGTAAGGGAAACCTGCATTATATATACAATCATTGGCCAATCACTATAACCATAGGCAGATGAGGCTCTTTTGCGCAAATCAGCAGCTCTTCTAAGAGAAGGATGACTCTGAATACAAATCCTGCACCTATGTCAGGTGCAGTGCTTGTGCGATTTACTACACCAGCATGGCAACAGCTGCTTGGGCAAGGAAGTAGGAATGGCTCCACACAATCCTTTCTCGCTTAAATCCATTCATAGTGCAGGTTGTTCAGCCCACTCTCAACTCATTTAACCTAATCAACTTAGAGAGTCCTGTGGCAATGGGGAAATGGCGATGGGGACAGGCAGAGGATGCAGCTGGTAGTCATTAGTCACAAGTCTGCACGCAGGCAGCCTTTGCGTAATGGTCATTCTCCATAGACTAGGGCAGATATAGAGCTTATTTCCTCCTGAGGTGACAGAGCAGGACTTTTTAGGCATAGTGCTGCTCTCCCCAGTCCAGGGAAAGGGGACTAAAAGAGAACCCTAAACACAGCCTGCCCTTTCTATACCATCAGGCTATTGCTTCTGGCTGATCATCCAACTCAGTATTTGAAATAAAACAAAGATTCACAGAATACATTTGAGTCATGGAATGTGAGAACTCTTCTTGACAATGACCAAAGATCAGAATGAAGAACAACCCTTATTACTAAAATACTGAAAAGATAACACAGACATTGCTAACGTCAGTGAGACCAGGCTCACTGATGAGTCCCATCTTGAGGAGGTAGGAGCAGGCTACACTACTACTGGATTGTCAAAGCCAATGATGAGTCAAGATAATCAGGTGTGCTAATTGACATTGCCCAGAAGCTTGACTCACTCCCCAAGGGAGTTAATGATCGACTTATGGTGCTCCACATAAACTTGTCAAGAGACCAATACAGATCCAGTATGAGTGTCTATGCACCGACGACAACTCATACAGACAAGGTCAAGGAGGTGTTTTATGAAGATCTCAGCGTGGTCAACAGAGGGGTGCCACAACTCATTGTCCTTAGAGACTTTAATGCTTATTCTGGAACAGACTCCAATATGCAGAGCAGAGTGCTAAGCCATCACAGCATTAAAAAGTCAAACTCCAATGGCCAAGTACTTCTCTCCAAGTGTGCAGAACTCAATCTCAATGTTACCAACACAGTCTTTAGCTGATCGCCATATTTGGGGTCGGGAAGGAATTTTCCTCCAGGGCGGATTGGCAGGTGCCCTGGAGGTTTTTCGCCTTCCCCTGCAGCGTGGGGCACGGGTCGCTTGCTGGTGGTGTCTCTGCAGCTTGAGGTCTTCAAACCATTTTTGAGGATTTCAATTACTCTGTCCTGGGATAGGGGTTGTTATAAAATTGGATGGGTGGGGTTCTGTGGCCTGCCTTGTGCAGGAGGTCAGACTAGATGATCAGATTGGTCCCTTCTGACCTATGAGTCTATGAGTCTATGAGTCTATGAGTGAGTCTTCCAACAGGTCAATAAATATAAGACAACATGAAACCATCCTATGTCAAAACAGTGGCACATGCTGGACGATGTAATTCCATGGTCTAAAGACATTAAAGATGTGTATAATACCTGATCTTTGAGAGGAGCCAAATGCTGGTCAGATCATTGGCTTGTGAGAAGTATCATGTCGCCACACTTCTCAGCAAAGAGCCCCAGAAGATGCCCCAAACCACCAAAGATCAACATCGCTGCCATGGAAGATCCCAGCAAACAAGCAAAGTTGGAACAGGCACTGCAAACTGCTTTAGCTGAGGTCCCAGAAAACTCCACAGAGAACTCCATTGAGGCAACGTGGCCGAAGCTCAGAAATGTCACATATAATAAGGCATCGAAGTTTATTAACTTTGTAAGGTGGAAACACCAAGAGTGGTTTGAGGAGAATGACCTTGGAGATAGACCAGCTGCTGGAAACTATACACACCACATACAAATACTACATCTTGGACAAGAAATCAGCAATGAAAAAGGCTGGTACCATCAGGACAAACAAACACCACACACCTGATTAAGGCTAATGAAGACCACTGGTGGAAGCAGAAGGTTATAGAACTACAGGAAGTGGCTGAGAAGCATGAGATGAAGGCTTTCTATAAAGGTCTCCATGCAGTGAGTGGCCCAAAATCTAGTGGTACAGCCCCTGTCCTCGCAGCAGATGGTAACCAGCTGCTCACAGACAAAGTAATATTCTCTCTTGCTGTGCAGATCATTTTGATAGTTTCCTGAACTGTCTGAAGCCATCAACTCACTCCCAAAGCATCCTGTCCTGGATGAAATGTCCATGGATCCTTCTTTAGATGCAGTTACTAAGGCAGAGGTGGGCAAACTACAGCCCGCAGGCCACATCCGGCCCACAGGACCATCCTGCCCGGCCCTTGAGCTCCTGGCCAGGGAGGCTAGCCCCTGGCCCCTCCTCTGCAGCCTCCGCTCACCGTGCCGCCAGCACTCTGAGCAGCGGGGCTGTGAGAGCCATGGTGGGGGGTAGTGCATTAAATTGCTCCCTGTATGAATGTGCTACTTATGGAGCACCAGGACTGGCAGCTGTAAGTAGCATTCCTGTGGGGAGCAATTTAATACACTACACTCTGTTAGGGAAGGCTGTGCCTCCCTAAACAGCCTGGCGCCAGCCCACTATCCGCCCCCTCCCACTTCCCACCACCTGATTGCCCCCCCTCAGAACTCCTGACCCATTCAACCCCTCCTGCTTCTTGCCCCCTGACTGCCTCCTGGGACCCCCATCCCTAATGGCCCTCTGGGACCCAACCCCTTATCCATCCCTCCCGTTCCCTGTCCCCTGATTGCCCCCTGGGACTCCCTGCCCATTATCCAACCCTCCCCGCCCCCCGCTCCCTTACCACGCCGTTCAGAGCACCAGAACTGGCAGCCCTAAGTAGTACACCATAAGTAGCACATCCCTACAGGGAGCAATTCAATACACTACACTGGCCCACCATACAGTTTTGGAACCCCGATGTGGCCTTCAGACCAAAAATCTTGTCCCACCCCTGTACTAAGGTCATCAAGCAGCTGTCCACAGGCAAGTATCCAAGCCCCAATGGCATTCCACCTGAAGTGTACAAATGTGGAGGTACCCACCTGGTCAGGAAACTCACCACCCTTTTCAAGACAATATGGGAACAGGGTACTATGCCCAGGAATATAAAAATGCTTTCACAGTACATCTATACAAAAAGAAAGGAAGTATATCTAGTGAGAACCATCACAGAATCTCACTGCTGTCTATAGTGGGGAAGATCCTTGCACACGTTGTCCTCAACAGGCTCATCTATTACCTGGACTTGGTGTATCCAGAGTCACAGTGTGGCTTGTGTGCTGGTGGTGGCACCATAGATATGATTTTTGCAGCCTGACAAATACAAGAGAAGGGCCTATGGAAAGTCCTTCATAAATTTGGCAGCCCAAAGAAGATGATTACGGTCATCTGCTCATCTCACGATGGCATGATGGCAAGGGTGATAGAGTGTGATATCTCATCAGAAGCCTTCCTTGTCCCCAAGGATGCCAAAGACGGATGCATAATGGCTCCAGTCCTCTTTGCCATTGTATTTTCAGACATACTCTTGTTCGCATTCCAGGACTTTGACAGAGGCATACATAACCAGTTTAGATTGCATGGGGGATATTCAATCAACAGTGATTCAGGGACAGTGCCAAGGTAACTGAACAGCTATTAAAAGAGCTCCTGTTTGCTGATGACTGTGCTTTCCTTGCATAAGCACTCAAGGACATTCAGCTTATTGTGGACCACTTTGCTATGCCTCAAAATTCTTTGGTTTTACAATCAGCCTGAAAAAGATGGACATCATGTATCAGCCATCATCAGATCCTCCAGCATCACAAGCACCATGATCCCAACCTCACAACTGACAACACACCATTCATTTCAGTCAGGAAATTCTGATACCTGCATAGCATATTTTCCAGCAACACCAAATGATCAGCGCATGGCAAAGGCCAGTTTGGTATTTGGCAGGCTTATCCACAGGATCTGGAGGGCATGTGGAATCTGCCTCAGAGCCAAGATAAAATCTGTTGTACTCATCTCACTCCTGTATGGCTATGGCAAATAGATGATCTATTGATGCCATATAAAACAGCTGCAGAGCTTCCACCTTAGCTGTCTAAGATCCATCTGCAACATCAAGCAGCAAGACAGGATTCCCAACACTGAAGTCCTTGAGAGGTGCCAAATTTCTGATATCGAGAGTATGTTTATCAGGGCTTAACTTCACTGGGTCTAATACGTGGTCCACATGGATGTTTTCCATATACCAAAAGTGGGGCTCGAAAGCCTTCTGAGCTGGGAACCTGCTCTGAGGGTTGATTCATCTTAAGTATATAGACACCTCGAAGGCATGCAAGACAGACATTAAAACCTGGGACAGACCTAGATGAAGAGGTCTGTGTCACGAGGACACATCCACTTCTGAGGAGGACAGTACCGATATTTACATGGGATTGTGGGATAAGGACAATGCCTCAAACCCTTCCCCCAGCAATGACTAAATTGCATGTTCGCAAATTCTGGATTGGACTCGCTTCCCACGTGTGAGGCCATAAAAACAAAATAAACCCAGAACTTAAGTCAAAACTGGCTGAACACTCATCTGATCCAATAAAAGGTATTACTTCACACACTTTGTTTCTCTAATATCCTGGGACCAACACAGCTACAAAACTGCAAACAACAATCTACAGTATACAAGACATTTACATATAATGGACACATATACACAACTATCTCATTCATTACAAAAACATCCTATATCAAAATGAAGAACCTCTCCTTTGATCTTACAGCAAATACCAGACTGCTGCCACAAATCCAATATACATATCAGTGCTGTGCTTAACATAGTTAAGCTTCACTGAACCTGATGCCAAATTACCTTTCACAGGGCAATTACAAAATCTTATAATCATGCAAATTAGTAGTAAGCACCTTATATATCCCAATTAAACGACCACCTGCTATTTCACGATCCAAGATAGTCATAGTCAACTTTTTCTCTTTGCATTTTATACTTTTTTTATGTGCAGGGTAACTGAAAAGTGAAATGGACTTCTAAAGAACAGAAGGTTCAGCTGTGAAGGCATTCAAAAAAATGTTACTTAAAAAGAAATATATATTCTAGGATAGAGGGAGAAGTGGATAGACCCAGACAGACGATATAGTGTCCTTCTAGAATGAACTATCTTACTTCACATTTCAAAATGTAGGTAAGTGAGGTAAACAGCAGAGCAAAATGGACCGGTGATTGGAATACATTTTAATGCAAGGCAGTAAGGTGCAGCCAGATAAGTATTTGCTGAAACAGAATGTGTTTTTGAGATTTAAGTTTTTGATTTTACCACAGCAAAGTTTTGTCATTTATTAGTTAAATGCAGAGATTGTGCTGAGAGACAAGGAGTCTTTTTCCTGTCTGCTTTCTGCAAGAGTAATGAACATCCGCTATTTAGGCTCCTAAAACAACAAAAATACCATAACATTCTACAGTCTGCAGAATTAACTACTACAACGCAAATCAAATGTCTTGAGCTGAATGTCAAACATGAAATGCACCAGATAATGAGAACCAGTGTAAATCCTGGAAAATGTTACGGAATTTTTTTCAACCAACCCCCACCTTTCCCCCCAGAAGGTTGAACATATGATTCCAATTGCACAACTGTGACAGAATCTATGCATATAAAGGTCTTTTCCTTAAATTTCTGAGGGGTCATTATTAATGGTTTGTAGCCAACAGCACCATTCTTCACAACCGGCTTAGCTGACATCCATTTCAACAAGATTCATGCAGTTTTGAGAGACACTGTGCATGTAAAAAAAGTTTCTCCTTAAATTTTCAGGACATTAGTAGTGTTCTGTAGCCAACAGCAAGAGTACTTTCAGGCACAGTTTTTCAAGGCAAGCTTGGATGATATTCTCAAGTACAATAAACTCCTAAGGCCAGATTCTGCTCTCATTTACATTGGCTTTACACCAGTTTAATTCCACTGACTTTAGTGGAGTTACTCCTGATTTATCCTGCCAGATAAGAATCAGACTCCTAAGATTTATATATAAGGGAATCCTTCATGAGGTACAACTCATCAATTTGCTTGCAACTGCAGTTTTATTTAAAAAAAAAAAAAAACAAAAAAAAACCACCACTTCTGAAAAGAGCTAAGGAACTATAAAAAGAAAAATATCTTTTTACTTCCTCTGCCTCCAACCCGAATCCTGCTGCGCATGGCCATAATAATACAGCCTGAGTTTTACTCAGAAGTGACCTACATGCATTATGGGTAGCCAAGGTGCCCAAGAACTGTTCTCGTCTATACAAAAAATAATGGAGCGCAGACTCTGTAAAACTATCAGTTCCTCACCTTATCGTGAACTGTGTTCTCTCCTCTTAGACACAATACATGCAATAACAACACAGAATCTATGTATTAAGAATAGCATCTGTTCGCTCTTTAGATGCCTCATGTCTTGAAAATATCACATTATATGATATTTAAGAAGACATCGTTTTCAGTGATTCACTGCCAAAGCTGCAGAATAAAAGAGATAGTGAATCTTGGTTGAAAAGGGGAATTATAGATCTATTGTTGTTTCATATCATAAAATCAGATCACTAGAAACTTTCCTGTTTTACTTTATGGTTGGGCATTTCTACAGCTAAACCAACCAGTAGCAGTTAGACTGTAAGTACAAGCATCATATCAAAGATTCTTTTCATATCAGGGAAGCTGGAAAAAAACAGTTCTTATGCCAGATAGATGTAAAAGATTATATAGCTGCAGTGTCCTGAGGTTACAAAACTGCCAGTTTAGCAAGGGAGATAAGCAGCAATGCTGATGTATTTATAAGAGTTTAGACATTTATATTGCTTTTTAAAAGAAATTTAATGATCCAATCCATAAATAGCATGAACATCATCAGTTTATTGCCTTCTTTAGTTTAATAAGACCTCACAGTATAAATACATGTCCATAAAATACTGCTGTGAAAATAAGATTGGCAATAAGCTCTCCGGGGCAGGGACTGCCCGTTACCATGTGTCTGTACAGAACCTAGCACAATGGGTCCCTGATCTGATTAAGGCCTCTAGGCATTAGTATAATCTAAATATTAAGTAAGGAGAAGAGAGTTAGAATCTATAGTACTGTAGCAGCAAAACAGGAAATTACATCGCTTCTCAAAAATGTGTTAAGCTAATGTTTGTTTAGCACTTGGGGCCTGATTCCAAGACTCCCACTGATTTCAGTGGACTTTGGATCAGGCCACAGCAGCACAGACACAATAATATTTGCTCCTTTGGAAAACCAGGAAGTACAGAACTGCACCCACCTGCTATCTTTTCAGATGTACAGACTTTTTTTAAATTTGAGGTGGGATATGTAGAGCGCCTAACACAATGGGGTCCTTGTCCACAATTAGAGCTCCCCGGCACTACAGTAATACAAATAAATAGATAAAATCATAATAACGCATTTAAAACTTAGTTTTAAATATTCACAGTGGGCTATATCCTAACTCTTTACACCACACTACCAGTATAAAAGGGACTGTCAAGCTGTTCTAACCTGACCACTGAAAATTCTCCCAGCAGGGGAAATCACATAGAGGGTGTTTCTGTGGTGCTGTTATAAGTTATTGGAAGTTAGAGAATCCCTCAGACTTATCTAACTTATACTGGGGGCTGGGCTGGCCCGAGGAGTTCCACAGTAGCATACTGTCAACACTGCCAAGCAGAGCTTGGTAATACCCAAGAATTAGGGCCATTAACTTTCACCAGCCAACAATTTTACCATACTGGAGAGATTTCATCAGTGTTGGGGCTATCATTGAGGCAATACTGGCTGCACAGGTGAGTAAAACTTGAGGAATTAAAAATGTTCTCTCTACCTGAAGGTCTTTCAGATCTTTGGAGCAGGAACTTCCTCTGAACCTTTCCCTGCAAGAGAAAAACAGAAAAGGTTGCCAAAAATCAAAATCTGAGTTGTGTTCCTTGAAAATATCAGGCACTGATAATTCTATCGAAAGTAAATATTGGAGCAGCATCTTGAGTGATGCAAGCATTAGACTATAACCACAGGCTGGGTCCCAGCCACAGTTAGGTGATGTTTGGTTCTGGTTTCTCAGCCAACCTCTCATGCATAAGTTTTAAAAAGTCAGTATGGAAGGGGTAGCATAAAGGTGAGGGCCAAATTGGCCTGAGTGGTTCAGCTGAAGTCAATGGGACCATCAAAGGAACAAAGCAACCAAAATTTGGCCTCAAATATAGCCCAGACCCATCAAAAGTTTGATCTGTCATTCAGCACTTCAAATACCTACTGAGTAACTATTCCTCTCTGCCTCTTTTTCTTCCCTTCTCCCAAGCCACATACTTCTTTATCACAGAGAGCTGTTTCCTCCCAGCTGTCCAGGACGGGCTCTCATCTTCTTTCCACTCCTGAGTCCTTGGGCTTCCTAACAAATGAACTAGCCTAGCCTGCCCAATAGGCTGCTGGCTGGCACCATAAGCTGTGTGCTGACCTGGCCACCTGATGCTTTGCCTCAGACACACTGCTGTGTCCTTGTTGCCTCCAGGCATAAATCTAGGGTCCTGGTGATGCTGTCTTATTCCAGCCCTGCTGTTATGTATGAATGAAATTTTCAGATTGCCATACATCAAACCACATGTGTTTATGTTCAAAATCAACAACGAATGTAAAGTTAAATACCCTTGACTGTTCCATTGAGCAGCTTTGTCTGCCTTGTGCTGCAAACAGGGCAAACACCTCTTGTAGCTCGTTTTTGATTGAATTAATGGTGCATGCAGAATCATAATTCAGTGAGGTGAATTAAATTATCAAATAGACTTTTACTCTTGTCACTTATCAATGCCTACAAAGAAAACACAAATCTGTGCGCCTGTGAATAACCAAATTTTTTACACACAGCTCACCTGTAGGTGGAGAGACAGCTGTGGGGGAAAGATAGAGATACAGAGACAAAGATTCATAGCAGAGTTGTGTGTGAAAGAAATATGAAAATTATAAATGTAAACAAATCTGTAACTCTCAAAAGATGAAGCCTTCAGTGAATTGTGAAAACACTTTCTTCAATAAGATCTTGTTGATAGAGCATGTTCATTCATTACTTACACAATTTGATAAGTAACTAGAATGATTTATTTGGTATTATTTTCTTCATTTTGGGGAAAGGGTCCTCATATGTCCCCCTTGGTTGAAATTCCCCACATCATAAAGCCTTTCTTCTAGTCAATGAGAAATGCATGTGGCATCACTGCAATTCTCTTCTCAACATTAGCTGGACTGGGGAATCACTTGATGCTTTTTCTCACTAGTAAATAGGAGTGAAACACTCCAAACTCAGCCGTCCCAGTAAGCTTGGAACCCCAAAATCTGATCTTGTTCATGGCAGTGCAACTTGATTCCACTAAACTCATCAACTCACTTATCTTTAACTGAGAGATGCCAAATTTGTTGACCGTCAAGGCATGCTGCAAGACCTGTTTATCCAGGTATTTTCCCAGGGGGTTGTTTCAAGGACTTTTAAAATTACTCTGAATATTGTTTAGGGCTTGACTGCATCCCCACAGCATGAAGGGTGCCAAGTGGAACTATCATCCATGGAACTCATGGAATCATTTCAGGTACAAATTCTCTAAGGATTCTGCAGAGCACAGGACATTGTTTGGTAGAATTCAGCAGGCACTATATCTTTCATGGGCTCAGTTCTGCCAGACAGTCAGAAGGGAGCAGTATCATGGCCTTTCCCCACTTCACTCTCTTTGGGGAGAACAGGCTCAAGTAGTCCTTGAGATCTCTGAGCATATGAACAGAGATTGTGTCTTGATTGTGCAGAGGCACAAGGTGTAGGAAGATATGGGGGGGGGGTGACATGCATCTGAGAAAGTGGGTATTCACCCACGAAAGCTCATGCTCCAAAATGTCTGTTAGTCTATAAGGTGCCACAGGACTCTTTGCTGCTTTTACAGATCCAGACTAACACGGCTACCCCTCTGATACCCCTCTCCTCACATTTGTGCAAAGGACGGACACAATTTCAGCGCTGTAAGATAAATATTAAGTTAACTGTGAAACACTTTGGGACACATTTTCAAAGGTGCCCCAATATGCAGATAGGCACCTCCTTGGGTTTTCAAAAGAGCCTAGGTTTTAAATGGAACTAGGAACCTATGTGCGTTTGAAAATCCTACTAAATGCTTCTCTGCATTTTCAGGCACCTAAATACTTTTGAAAAACTGGCCCTTTGTCTTCATGAAAGTATTCCTATTCCTTTTGGAGTTTTTGGGACCTGACATGAGTCATAGCAAGAGATTCAAATTCCACTGAATAAGAGCAGCTACTCAGGCACATGGCTCACTCACACAGTTAACTCCTCCTTTTCTGAGCCTGCCCAGGCAGTCTGACACAACACCCCTTTGAGCTGGGGCTGATGCCTGTGCTTCGTTGAACAACGTTGCTATAAAAATCTTACTCTGCTCCTATTTTTGTCTGCTTGTGTTGTGTCCTGTGATAATTATAAGGTAAGACAATACTTGTTTCCTGCTGTTTCCTAATGGAATATGTGAAAGAGGCTCTGAAATTCTCTCTTTTGTGGCCCTTTCCAACGTTAGCTATTGAACCGTGATAGCCAAGACCAGAACTATTGCTAATATGATTCTAATGCAGTTTCCTTGACCATCATAGATCATTTCAGGGAGTTAACAGATGTATCATAGCTAACATGGTTCCAGTTGGAGTGAAGGAGGGTGGACAGGGCCTTAATATCAAAAAATGGGTGCCCAGGACCTAAATACTTGTGGACACTCAAATGCCTCTGGAAGATGACATTTCTGCAACTGACATTTTCAGTAACAGTAAGTGAGCCTTGGAATGGCATTTCTGTCATTTTCACATCGTGGATGGGGTTAGTTTGCAATAGATATAGATGAGTATTGAGGTTAGGATACCATTCTGCTCAAAGGTGCCCCATGGGTATGTTCCCACACTTGTTTCTTACACACTCTAAAGCACTTCCTTTTTTAAAAATAGTGTTAAGTTTGATGTAGGTAATGAAACTCAGGAAGGCACCCGACTTCTCTGAAAAATAGGGCAGCAATTTGGATGTGTTAAAGGTACTAGGATCGACAGCTAACATAATCTACTCTGAATGTTTTATTTCCTCACCAATCTCTGAGTCTGCTCAGACATGCAGCAGAAGCACAGAAAAGAACTGTCAAGCTAGATCAGCATAGTCCTTTGGAGCTGAAGGCACTGGGCACCTTGCAGGATCAGACAATGACTGGTAGTGAGAGCTCTACTTTTTTGAGGTTAAGAGATAAGATTTTGAAAAGAAAATGAAGTCAATCTCCCTAGTGAAAGCACTGAGCTACGTCCAAATGTTTTGAATAAGGAGTTGAACCCTGGCACATCTCCACCAGTGGGATTCCCAGCAACTTCACAGCACCAAGCAGATCATTCTTAAGATATTTTTGAGGGCCAGCAAAATGCTGTAATTTGCTCTGACTTTTACTCCAATTTGGCAAAAGTAGACACAAGTGGGCGACCAAGTGAAAGGCTCACTCCTGCGCTCACGATAAACCACTGCTTGGTCTCAGATTGGTGCAAAAGACAAAGATTTTTATTTGGCTGTCATCTCTATCAGGCAGGGCACCACTCAGCAGCAACAGGCAAATCATTGGCCCCGTGCAGTAATCCACCACTGACACAAGCAGTGGAAATTACTATGACTGGTTGGATCACAGAAACCCCCTTGGGAGCTGCCAACTGATGTGCCAAGACTACTTCTGCTCCTTCTTTCCTGCCCTGGCAGGTTAGAACTCCAGCACCGTGTCTTGTTGAGCCAGACAAGCCAGTCTGCTCCAACACAGACCCAGGGTCTGAACCACGTGCCCCAAAACTGCAAACTTAACTGAAAGCAACTTACAGAAGTGTTTGTGACTTTAACGCTCAGATGCCAACTCCCAATGAGGTCTAAACCCCAAATAAATCTGTTTTACCCTGTATAAAGCATATACAGGGTAAACTCATAAATTGTTCACCCTCTATAACACTATAGAGAGAGGTATGCACAGCTGTTTGTCCCTCCACTCTCCCAGGTATTAATACACACTCTGGGATAATTAATAAGTAAAAAGTGATTTTATTAAATACAGAAAGTAGGATTTAAATGGTTCCAAGTAGTAACAGACAGAACAAAGTGAATTACCAAGTGAAATAAAATAAAACACGCAAATCTAAGCCTAATACAGTAATACAACTGAGTACAGATAAAAATCTCATCCTGAGAGATGTTTCAATAAGTCGCTTTCACAGACTAGATGCCTTCCTAGTCTGGGCATAGTCCTTTCCCCTGAAACAGCCCTTGTTCCAGCTCAGGTGGTAGCTAGGGGATGCCTCATGATGGCATGATGTTCTCATGATGTTCTGTTCTACCCATTTATATATCTTTTGCATAAGGAGGGAATCCTTTGTCCCTCTCTGGGTTCCCACCCCTCCTTTTCAATGGAAAAGCACCAGGTTAAAGATGGATTCCAGTTCAGGTGACATGATCACGTCACTGTAAGACTTCATTACCTGTTTGCCAGCACACACATATACAGGGAGATTTACAAGTAAAACAGAGCCATCTGCAGACAATTGTCCTGGTTAATAGGAGTCATCAAAATTCCAAACCATCATTAATGGCCCACGCTTTGCATAATTACAACAGGCCCTCAGAGTTATATTTCATATTTCTAGGTTCAGATACAGGAGTGGTACAAATAGGATGACCACACTCAGTAGATTATAAGCTTTGTAACGATACCTTACAAGAGACCTTTTGCATGAAGCATATTCCAGTTACATTATATTTAAACTCATTAGCATATTTTCATAAAATCATATAGAGTGCAACATCACAATTACATCCCTAGCTTGTACTACAGACATAGCCAGAGTGAGAGAGGGAGGTCTCCCTCCCAGCCAGCTCTCAAATGAGCTGGGCTCACACCTTTTAATCCCTCCTGCCAAGCCTGACACCAAGTTCAGATATAGCAGGGCAGGGTTGTTTGAGACCTTAGATGCTTGTTAATTCTTTCCTGACCAGCGTGGGGTTTGTATACCCTATCACACAGCATAACTCCATTGATGTCAGAGGAGCTACATTGATTTACATCAGCGGAGAAACTGGCCCAAATATCTTTAGGCAACAGAATTTCAGTATAAAGTGTCAGCTGCCAAAATGGAGACCCTAACTCCCTGCCTGACCATTCCCACTATCTCCTTCTCCCATTCTCCCTTCCTCCAGGTTGCCCTTTAAACCTCATGCTCCCCCCCTCTTTGTCAGCTGAGCACTCCCATCTTTCCTCTGAAATCGTTCCTTAAAACAGACAAATTCTAGGACCATTAATCCACCAAAGAAACTTTCCTCAACTTTACAAAGCAACACCCAGCTGTTCCACTTTGGAAAATCCATCTTCTTTTTGCCCAGCATGTTCTGAATTTTTTTGTCCGTTCAGATTGTAAATTTTCTGAGTCAAGGAATGTGCCCTCTCTTATGCTTTGTATAGTGCCAAACTCAGTGTTGGAACTCCACAAATAATTAACAACAGTATTAATTCAACTTTCCCTAAATTTAATTAGTAATGTACCATGTAAATACTTAACAACAATATGAGTAGTTTCTTTTCTGGCCCATCCCACTGAAATATCTGAATGCATCAATCATTGATTAACTTTATCTTCACAATACTATTATGAGGTATGGAGATATTATCCCCATTTTACAGATGGGGAACTGAGGCATATGGTGGATTGAGGCCCAGATTTTTAAAGTATTTAGGTGTTGTGATGCTCAATGTCGCAATGCCTAACTAATTTAGGAACCTAAATCTCTTTTTCAAAAATGTCTTAAGCACTTTTGAAAATGATATTTAGGCTTCTAAATCAGTGAAGCGTTGTAATACTGAGCTCAACAATGCTTAAATACCTTTTAAAATCTGGGCCCAAGATCTCACTGGAGGCCTGGGGTTGAGCCAGGAATTGTACACAGGTTTCCTGATTCTTAGCCCAGTGTCCAAGCCACAAGACAATCCTTCCTAACCTGACGTATGAAAATAACACTGTACATATATAATACTTTTTTCCTAAGCAGTACAACATGCTTTAAGTAGTACAGCATTAATGTCGCAGCTCCAGCACCTCACTGTGGTCTCTTTGGGCCAGAACACTGGCACAAAGTACACATAGACCAAGAAGATCCATGCACAGGAGGATTTGTTCCATATAAGCAGGGAAAAAAGAAAACCTTAATACAACTCCAGCAGATTCCAGTGAAAAATCTCCACAGATTTTGCCCCGTTCAGTTATTCCCCAGTGTCCTTCCTACAGTGAAGTCAAGATCAGAATTGAGCCCCATGTACAAGCAGATACCAAAACCACAATCACTCTCGAAAGTAATGCTTCTTGCCAGTTTCCAGTAGTAACTTCTGACTGGGTTATAATTTTGAATGATATATACTAAATGTGAGTGGGAAGAGAGAGAGAAAAATCATCTGTGTGCTCTGTCCAAACTTTTATATTTGGGATGAGTGATTTGCAGAGTAGATAGCCAAATAATTTCCAACTTTCTCCTAGGCATCTGCTTCCCCTGTGTTTTCAAGTCCGCACATATTAACACAGAATGTTCATCCCACATCTAACAGAGATATTTACAGCTACCTGCTAGATCCTGCAGTGGTGTTGTGATTGACTGCAGTCAGCCTAGGACTTGTCTATACTGCCCCGCATTTTGGACTACAGGAGTATGAATAGCAGTGCACACCAAAATGCTGCACTATAACTTCTATGCATGGATGCTGCAGCCACAAACTAAAATGTTCCTAGCTCATGTTAATGTAGCTTTCTTCAAAACGGATGGGGGCAGTGGGGCAATGTAGACACAGCCCTACATCTAGCAGTGTAAAGGGGCCTTAAAGTAGAATTTATACCCAGTATAATGGGGCCATATGTAAATGGGATACATGCCCAAAATGGTTACTACAGACAAAAATCAGAACTCTTCAGAAATTAATACTCGGTGTTGGTTTACTGACTGACTGCCATTGCCCTGTGTTATAGCTTACTCTGGCTTATGTGCCAGACTTTGAGAAATGCGTTTATTAAAAAACTTCTTCTAATAGAGATTTTAAAAATAAAATGTAAAAATCTCTATTGTTATTTATATCAATACAATATGGATATTGATGACATTGCCCCTTGTTTGGAAGTAAATATTGCAGAACCCATTACTCTGACCCATTTGAGAAATGGATATTTTAACTTTCAGATAGTAGAGATAAAGAACCGCTGTCTTACAATACCAATAATAATGATCCATAGAGAGAACAGCCAGATAGCAGTTGTGTCCATATGTCTGTGTGGTCTTCTGCCTGACATCCTCTGGAAGGCTGAAGGTGGGGATGGGGGAGAGAGTGAAATTTGACAATGATTAGGCAGCTTGTGTGCTGAGACCTCTGCCTCTCATGCCAACCAATACTGTTGCATTGTTTCCTTGTGCTCCTGTCGGTTTGTAGCCACCTGTTGTCTCTTGTCTTATACTTAAGATTGTAAGTTCTTTGGGCAGGAATTGTCTTTTTGTTGGTACAGCACCTAGCACAATGAGGTCCATGACTGGGTCTCCTAGGGCTATAGCAATACAAATACAGAAGAAGATTGATTTCACTTTCCTAAAGGGCTCCATTTTCAGAAGTTTGGGAAACTGCACTAGAACATTCTTTGTTCTTCAAGCTAGTCCCTACTAAATGTTTTCCCCACCAAATGCTTGAATTGTACAAAACACATTTTCTCCTTTTTACATTTACACCACCTCAGTTCAGAACAAATATTTACACACCACTTTTATTTTTACTAATCTATGTATTTTTCTTGCCGCTAGAAGGGATTACTTGCAGATGCTAGCATGTTTATTTTTCCCACAATCTTCAAAGAGTTGGCCTTAGGTTTGGTATTCATTCTTCAAACCAGAAGTTACATAGCTAATTCCATTAACGTGATTATCGAAATATGCGGTCTGTTATTTTGCTGCCTTTTTCAACACTGTCATTAGCCAAACATCTCCATCCTCGGTAAATTAGATACTCTTTGACCTTTCAGAACCTTACTGTATGCTATTGAAGTATCACATCACTACTCTTCCTCACTTGTGAAGAAGATTTCCCACATGTCAAGCAATGGCATGAATATCAACAGAAAGGAGCTGAAAAGCAGCAACAGAAAAGAAAATCACTCAGTCAACACAAGAAGATACAGAAATGAAAATGAATTACAAGTCAAAATAGTTACTGTTACATTAGACTTTAAAATAAGGTATCAAAGTAGGGGTTTAATTTAAGTACAATTGTCTCTGAATTTGTCAGGGAAATGATTAACCAAGCGATGTTAAATTTGCACAGATTGTTGAACAAATGAGTGGTACTAGCCTTACATGGCAGCAAACCAACCAACAAACACACACATTTTTAGAAAAATGCTTGCAATGCACAAGGAATGATCATTTTCTTTCAGTTAGCAATTTCTCTCTGAATTCATTACTTATGGGCTAATGCCCCCCATCTGTAGAATTTGAAGGTGGTCCAGTTTTGTTGCTGAAGGCTCCAGGAATAAGCTCCGCCCTTCAGCTCAGGCCCACCAGAAGAATTCTACCACAGCTGAAGAAACATTCCAGCAACCAATTATTAGCAATAAGAAAAACTGATATAATGTATTAAATTAACCTTAAGATAATAAATCTCCCTCTTAGAAAAAAATCAATTTATATTCTTGTTATTTACAAGACACCAGAGTGATCTGAATTCAGAGACAAGCTGCTAACAAAGAGAATGATCAGGCAAGAAATTTCTCATGCTGTTGCACAGCTTCCTCATTCATTACTCTTGGGAAGTAGAGAACAGTGGAATTCCAGAAGTAGGCAGAGAAAGGGATAGGCAGAATTTAATTATTATAGGAGAATACTAGAAAAGAAATGGAAGTTCCCCCCATGTAAAGCAAGAACTTTAGGAACTAAGGAGTTATATGGGAACCAACCCAGTAGCACATTCCTACCAAAGGATGCCTTTGCAGAGGAATGGAAATTTACTTCACAAATCTTCCTCAAAAGTGGCTCATACATGTTTCCCCCAGTACCTGCCTCTGAGGACTTCTATAAATAGCTTCCCAGATGCCTAGCATGCCAACTGGTGCAGGATTTTTACTTTTTGCCTGAAGCAACCTTGAGGACTTGGCATTTTGTATAGAATGAAATGAACAGGGTACAGTTGGTGTATGTACTCCAGATGCTTGAGATATATCTTTAGAGCTCTAGGCATGCCATTTATTGCCACAACCTTCTAAGGGCTAGAACAAAAATGATTGAAGAACAGTTTCCTAGGAATTGTAGAAAGAGGAACTTACCTTGAACAGGAAAGTTTCTGGGGGCTATAAGAATAACCTTTTCTGCATGACAAATGTAGCATGGCTCTTGCATGGATATGAGAACTAATTCCAAAACTTGCCTTTCAGAAGTAATGGTGACTATAAAGACCAGCCAGACTTGTCTAATTAGACTTGTCTAGTTTGCCAGCATGGATAAACTTGGCAACTGATACTCAGATGGAAGCTTCTATGTACCTGGCTACAAAATGTTGCTATGACTGGTACCCATGTGTCTACAGTGCTTGGTTGTAGGACTCCAACAAATATTCTGGAGAAACTCTTATGCGGCTGAGATTCCCAGAACTTTGGGATTATTATAATATTTGTATCACAGTGCATCTAAAGGTTAGGGCTCTGTTGTGCTGGGCACTGCTCAAAGGCAGTCCCTTCCTCAAAGAGCTTTCTACTTCCCCTTACACCAGAAGCATTAATTTGACCAGACCAATGAATGAAATATGCTGGTTGAGTTGTCTGAATACCAAATTCTATCAGAGGTTAATGGAGAATCCATGCCAAATTACACTTCTGTTCTGATGCCCAGACTGTTAACTGTAGGTGTTCCTGATCTGAATGAAGGAGTCCGTACTTCAAGAGGTCTGGTGTTTTCTGCAGCTACAATTTGGGGTCCCTGGCTAGCAAGTCCAAGTCCTTTTGGGCCAGGGGAAGACTAAGAGAAGGACCACAACTTTCCTTTTTACTTTTTTCTGTATCCTTTATGTGAACTGTCTTGAAAAGAAGCAGAATTTTCTCAGCCCAGGACATTATTTCCATCGTTACAGACAAGCTTTGACCTCTGGTTACTCCCTTGTTTCAGATGGGATATAAACATTATTTTCTCAGTCATAAGCCAACCCCTAACAGGAAGTAGGAGGAGATTTCCTCTGCAAGTACCATAATTGTCCTATGTGTGGTTTCTTGTAGCTTCCAATGAAGATTCAGGTATGGGTCACTGTGATAGACAGGATGCACTGGTCTGAGCTCATATGGCCAAGTTTGTGCCATTTTTTAAGGTACACTCTAATAGAGGTGCTGAAATGAAATGGAAGGATGTGTACTATAAGATTTTGGAAATTTATCTTCCAAGTATGTTTGCTTTAATAAGATGGGCCTAGAATGGAAGTTGGGTTGGCTTGCAGCATATTGTTTGAACCTACAAAGAAGTACTGGAGGTTAACTGAGATTGACACCTAATTTTGCATTGCATCAAGTGCATGGTTCTATGTCCTCTGAGGATATTTCAGAAGGTGCATTTTGAGAAATGCACTCAGGAAATGAAGCTGATGCATGGCACCAGCTATCCTAGCCATTGGAACTTATTGGCTACTGGTGACCTCTCGGAAAGTGACTGATGCAATAAAGTTTTGGTTCTTTGCAAATCTTTACTACTGTGGTAAAATTACAGCTAGAGCTATGTCTGTTTTGATCTCTGAGTGAGCAATTCTCTGCATTGGGTCAAAAGCACCTCTTGGCTTGGAAGATGGCTGATGGCTATGAATCATTTTCAGAAGCTGTTCATTTATGAATGAGTCTGTTTCTCTGGACACCATACTGATTGGCATGTTGTCTATTCCTGGGTATAGATACCTAACATGCAACCTGTGCCTTGCTGCGACTATCACCAACCACTTATGATTCTAGGTGGAGAACGTGGATCAGAAGAAAGGCTCTTGCTCACAGATGTTCTTTGTCTTTGCCATGCTGAGGATTTTGTTGGTTTGGAGGAAAAAATTATCTGGGTTTCTTTGGGACTTTCTGCTCCAGATTTTCCCCTGTCCTAGGGTAACAGTCTCTTCATGTATGTCCTTGGTGTTGGTAGCAATCAATGGATTGTTATGCTGCTTTTGACAGTGAGAACTGAGACCTCTCTGCAATCTCTCAGCTAGTAACTTCCCTAATGTTTCCCTCAATAGCTCCTCATCGGCAAGTTTGCATGCACAAGATATCTGAGTAGGATGAGCAATGGTTATTCATGAGTATAACATGGCTTCCAAGTTGAAATCCATTGCTCATTACAAATCACATCAAGGGTTTGAGCAGAATAGAACCCAAGACATCTCACTCCAAGCAAGGATCATAACTTTAGCTGACAAGCCATTTATCTGCCACAATATAGGCTTTTCCTTACCAAATATATGAAAAACTTTTGGGCTGAAAGGCTGGGGCTGAGGCTTTGAAATTTCTGTACAGTATATCATCACTCCTGTGGCCTATAGGGTCTTTTGGAAAGAAGTCCCCATTTGAGGGTGTGACCACATCTTTCACTGATAGAGCTACTGCTGCACCAAGCTTAGAGTCCCAACATTGATGAAATGTCTTTGTTTCATGTACACATTTTAATTTCACATTTGGTTTAATCAGATGTCCTCAGCTGGATCTTATCATGCTCTCAAAGGAGGCATCAACAGGAAAACATGTATATAATCATGCTTGAAGCGGCAGCTTTTTTATTGATACTAATGACTTCTTACCACTTACATCCTGTCCTGGAAAAGTTCTGTAGGTTTTTGCTTTGTTTGTAATGCGTATGTATGCCAAGTTCTTCCCCTGGCTGCTTACTGTGGGGGGGTAACATACTATTCAGTCTGGAAAGGGGACCACACATCAGAGGAGGGGTGCTGGTGCACATATCTTGATGTGGAAGTAGGTTGCCTGAAAGACTGCCTGCTTGCTCCCCCAGGCTGGCAAGCACCCAAGTAAGTACTGTAGCAGCATCCTAGTACTAGTCAGGGCTTTACTCAGTAAATCAGGATCATTTTGAACATAGGAAGGAATTTCTCACTTACTGCTCTGTGATCTTCTGGATGTGCAGCTTCATAGGGAGAAGAATCCCCATGTCCATGTGCTATGGTCACAGGCTGCCTGGAGTGCTCTTAGGGCTTTAATGTGGAGCCAGCCTGTGGAGTCTAGGAGAAGTGTAAAGTGAGACCTTTTCCTGCCTTTCTGAGTCTGAGCCTCCTTTCCTAGCAGAACAGGGTTTATGGCAGATGCTCAGAAGGCACAATTCCCATTCCACTGCTGCCTCACATGGGAGCCCCTTGCCTTGTCAGAGCCATGGTCCTTGGTCTGAAAGCACAATTTCCAGTAGGCTGCAGCCTGAGGCAGAGCTGCATAGGATGCACAGGCTCCTCTGCATGCTCAGACATGCCAAAGAGTGGGGGAGGCGGGCGGTGAACATGGTACTGAGCACTGTGAGAGAGACCCCGTGAAGGGGTTAAACTCCAGGAAACACTCCCTTGGGGGAAAAGTAAAAGGGCTTTATCCCCTGATTTTCACCCCATTTGGTCATTAACAACAACACTAATGGCTGCTTTGTGATGGATGCACTTATGCCTTTTGGGGAGTCTCTAGGATTTTCAAAACTTAGCCCTGAGTTTCACGAGAATGCCCTGATACACAGTGGAAGGAGAGAGAACTGCATAGGAGCCCTGCTGCTTTCCCAGGATGATGATCCACGTCAGTGTCTGGGGGTGGGGTGGGAAAACTTTGGATCCTTTCTGGAGTTTTCCCCCTTCCACTCCAGGTCTTTTGCAGGACTTACCCTCTGAGCTGGCCCTGTAGCTTCCTCCTTGTCCTTAGACTCACATCTCAAAAGCTTAGGTGCTCCTGAAAGAGCTTTTCTGTGTTGGAGAAAACCCTGGCATTGCTAGGGCAGGGGGCTCAGTGTCAGCACTTACAGGCGCTACGGGGGATCAGTTATGACCTGCCTATTAAACTAAAATGTGTATATTAGACAAAGACAGTTCATCAGTGTTGGGAGACGAAGCTTGGTGCAGCAGTAGCTCCCCCAATGAAAGATGTAGTCCCACCTTCAGAAGGGGACTTCCTTCCAAAAGACCCTGTAGGCCATAAGAGAGATGGCACACTGCACAGCAATTTCACAGCCACAGCCTTTCAGGTCAAAAGTTTTTCCTGGGCTTTTCTTTGTAGTTCAGCTCCTCAGGGTAGAGTGGGGACCTGACTCTGAGCCCCAGGCCCTGGCAGTGTAAAGATTGTCTGGCTGGCAACAGGCAGGTTATCATTCACCTTCTGTAGAGCCTGTAAGTGCTGCCTCACATAGGGAGCACCGCTTCGATATTTAAGCCAGGTGTTTGCAGGACAGCTCTGCCATGCCTGAGTGGCAGAAGAGTTTGGCAGGCAGGTGCTACAAGTGGTTAAAATCACAATGCTGCTGTTTACTCAATCCAGGGGTGGGGGAGGTAGATTATAAATTGCAACTGCACCAAAAAAAAAAAAAGGTTTCAAGACAAAATGGTTAGGAGAAACTGAACTGCCAACTTGTTCCACTGTCAGAGGCAGAAAATCTGGTAGTCTGAGCTGCAGAGCAGAGCTTAGGCCTGGTCTACACTATGCGTTTAAACCAATTTTAGCGGCATTAAACCAATTTAATGCTGTACCCGTCCACACTACGAAGCCCTCTATATCGATATAAAGGGCTCTTTAAATCGATTTCTGTACTCCTCTCCGATGAGAGGAGTAGCGCTAAAATCGGTATTACCTTATCAGATTAGGGTTAGTGTGGCCGCAAAGCGATGGTATTGGCCTCCGGGCGGTATCCCACAGTGCACCACTGTGACCGCTCTGAACAGCAATCTCAACTCAGATGCAGTGGCCAGGTAAACAAGAAAAGCCCCGCGAAATTTTGATTTTCATTTCCTTTTTGCCCAGCATGGAGCTCTGATCAGCACGGGTGGCAATGCAGTCCCAAATCCAAAAAGAGCTCCAGCATGGACCATACGGGAGATACTGGATCTGATCGCTATATGGGGAAACAAATCTGTTCTATTAGAGCTCCGTTACAGAAGACGAAATGCCAAAGCGTTTGAAAAAAAAAATCTGCAGGCTACACAGTGCTGCGTGACAAGCATAACGGGAAGCCGGAGACTCAAATGGATGCTCATGGAGGGAGGGAGGGGGTACTGAGGACTCCAGCTATCCCACAGTCCCCAGCAGTCTCCGAAAAGTATTTGCATTCTTGGCTGAGCTCCCAATGCCTGTAGGTTCAAACACATTGTCCAGCGTGGTTCAGGGTATAGCTCGTCAATTTACTCCCTCCCCCCACCATGTGAAAGAAAAGGGAAAGAAATCATTTCTTGACTTTTTTCAATGTCACCCTATGTCTACTGAATGCTGGTGGTAGACGAGATGCTGCAGCAGTGAAGAGCAGTATCCGCTCTTCTCCCCTCCCCGGTGGCAGATGGTACAATATGACTACTATCTGTCGTCACCATCAGCCCGTGCTTGATAACTGCTGAATACCCCTGGCTGGCCTCAGGGGCGCCTGGGCAAAAATAGGAATGATTCCTGGTCATTCCCAGTAGATGGGACAGAACGGCTGGTAACCATCCTCATCATAGTAACTGGGGGCTGAGCTCCATCAGCTCCCTACATTTCCTGTGTACAGAAAAGATTCTGTACTGCCTGGACTATCATAGCAGCGGCATGCTGGGCTCCTCTCCCCCACACCGCTTAATGTCCTGCCTGGACTGTCATAGCACCGGGAGGCTGCCTCCCCCTCATTTTATCTCACTAACAAGTCACTGTTTCTTATTCCTGCATTCTTTATAACTTCATGACACAAATGGGGGGGACACTGCCACGGTAGCCCAGGAAGGTTGGGGGAGGAGGGAAGCAAAGGGTGGGGTTGTTGCAGGGGCATCCCCCATGAATGGTATGTAGCTCATCATTTCTGCAGGATCTAACACGGAGCGGCTGTGCTCTCTGATACACTGGTTCTCTAGTACACTTGCCCCATATTCTAGCAGGGCTGACTCTATTTTTAGAAACCATAAAGGTCATTCCCAGTTTTGCCTTTGCGCCCCCGGCTGATCTCAGCCAGGGGCACCCATGATAGCAGCAGACAGCACAGAAGGACAGATAATCGTCATCTCATTGCGAAATTACACTAGCAGCAGATGGTACAGAACGACTGGTAACCATCTCTGCTATCATGCGAAAGCAAATGAATGCTGCTGTGTAGCGCTGGAGTATCACCTCTGTCCGCGGCATCCAGTACACATACGGTGACTGTAAAAAAAAGGCTGAATGGGCTCCATGGTTGCTGTGCCATGGCGTCTGCCAGGGCAATCCAGGGAAAAAGGGCGCTAAATGATTGTCTGCCGTTGCTTTCCCGGAGGAAGGAATGACTGACGACATTTACCCAGAACCACCCGCGACAATGATTTTTGCCCCATCAGCCACTGGGCTCTCAACCCAGAATTCTAAGGGGCGGGGGAGACTGCGGAAACTATGGGATAGCTATGGAATAGCTACCCACAGTGCAACACTCCGGAAATCGACGCTAGCCTCGGACCATGGACGCACACCGCCGAATTAATGGGCTTAGAGTGGCCACGTGCACTCGACTTTACACAATCTGTTTTATAAAACCGGTTTATATAAAATTGGAATTATCCCATAGTGTAGACGTACCCTTAGTCCTGGAGTCTCCAGCAGCAACACTGGACCACCTCCAAATTCCACAGGTGGGGAACATTAGCTCATGAGTAAAGAACTAGGAGAGAATCTGTGCAACAGAAGAAAGAAAAAGAATTTCTTGCAATCCACAAGGAAAAATAAATAACTTAGCCCGGTGATGGTGCAGATTTCAGGAACTGCATCATCATTTTATCACTGTTTTTAATTATTATTATTTGTGTTGCATGGACCAGGACCCCATTGTACTTGGTGCTGTACAAACAGAACAAAGATTATGTTCACAGCACCAAAGATCCTACAGTCTAAGGTTTCTTGCCTGTTTAAAGGATGAGTCCTTTTCAACAGCTGGCTAGTGAAAATACTTTGTTGGTATCAACAGATTTTTACAGATGCACACCAAAGACAAACAGAAAATGTTGTATAATTATAACTATTCATTTATCCAGTTATTTGTCATTTGATGAACTGCTAGTTTTCTTCTTCTTGTCGCTAAGCAATAGCCAGAGAGATCCAGATATCTGGATGCATAAATACGAACAGTGTGGAAAGTTTTCTGAAAAACTGAATGCAGCTAAACAGTACTTTATAAAGCTCAGTTTATGTGGCTTTCAGGTAGAGGCTTTTCTTTTACTATACATCTGGCTGTAATTACTGCTAGACATATATATTCAGAAAAAACATTTGGATATGCTGAAGTAGGATTTCTTCCTCTTAATGGTAAAATTTACTCTCCCCCTAATCCTTGACTTTTTGGCAATACTGGGCCAAAGCCTCAGCTGGTGTAAATTGGGATAGTGCCATTGTTTTCAAAGGAATTCTGGTGATTTACAGCATCTGAGAAACTGGACTACCATATATAGTGAATAACAGAGAGTAAACCAGAAATAAAAACAAGGTCAGAGATTTTTTTTTAAAAAAGGTAAAATGTGACACTAAAATTTAAATGGAATTAAGATCAGAATTATTAAATATTATTATTGTTATTAGTATTCACCTGTTTGGCATTGTACAAAACACAAAGGCAGTACCTCTCTCAGAGAATTTACAGTCTCCATTTAAAGGCCATTTTGTGACACACGCACCCCTTCTCTTCTCACTTTGGTAAGCAATTATTCACACAAACAGCTCTACTGAGTTCAATGGTGTTATGTATAGAATAAAGTGCTACTTCGCAGGAGGAAGGGTATTGGAATCTGGCCCTATAGAAATAGACACACAGAAGACAAGAAGCACTGGAAAACTCAGAGGTTGGGATGTGTAGCGATGCGGGACTCATCCCTGCGGCACCCCCTGCTGGTGTCCCAGGGAATTAGTGTTCCAGCCATTTGAGCGCCGTCTGCAGGTCAATGTCCTGTTATCACTGGCCCCATGTCCCTCCCGGACTCCGGTGCCCCTCTCCCTTGGGTGCTGCCCCCTGGCAGTAACCCCACTCTCTGGGCTCCCCTCTTAGGAGAATTCCCATCCTCTATCCCCACCTTGCCTCAGTGCTCACTGCCAGTCCTCATCTAGCCCCTGCACTCTGGGGCAGACTGCAGTTCATATCACTCATCATCGGCAAGGGGAGGTTGAACCTGCTGCCTCCAACAACCCCCGGGCTGCACCTCTGCAACCCCAGTACCTTTTCAGGCCTTTGGCTGGGCCTGCAGCCTGGGGATTTTCCAGGCGGGAGCTCCCGGCTCCCTTGCCCTATTCCCCAGCACTGCTCTACTCTGGTACCTTACTCAAGTCCCAGGCAGCCAGGCCCTTCTCTCACTGCGCCTAGAGAGAGACTGTATGTGCTCCCGGCCCACAGCCTCTTTACAGGGCCAGCTGCGGCTTGATTGGGGTATGGCCCAGATGTGGCTACTTCCCCAATCAGCCCAGGTTTTCCCCTACCACAGCTCGCTCTCAGGGCTGTTTTAAGCCCTTCAGGGCAGGAGCAGGTGGCCATCCCACTACAGGATGACAATGGTCTTTTCATTTTTTCTCTCATAATTATGGTAAACTCCCCTCTTATGGGTATGTATAGGTGCGATTTGATGGAAAAGAGAGTGGTAACTTGATGAACTGGGAGTAGAAGATCATTCCATGCAAAAAGGTTGGCATAGGAAAACGTGCAATTGAGACAGGGAAGATGCAACAAATGGGTTAGTTGAGGCAAGCCTTGTTGACAGAGCAGATGAGGTGGATGAGAAGATGAAGGCCAGAGAAGAGCTGGAGAGTGGGATATTCAGCACAGAAATAAATATGAAATAACAGAGCAACTCCCAAAAGTAAACTCCACTAGATAAATAACCACACTGGTCAATGTAAATGCTGTGATCTTATTCCCAGAAGCACAGTTCCACTTTCAAATACTCTCGTAAAGCATTTATGTCATTGAGACTCTTCCTATTTACATTTGCAATGGACACCAAGAGACCCCCTTCTACTATCATAGGCTTCTTTTATAATACTAATGAGATGTATTGGAGAAAGGACTCTCTGTACATATTAATAAGAGTAACTACAATACCCCTAAATGAATTAAATTAGGTTGAATTTTGCTGGGCTTATAATTTAAGTAATTGATATTTCCAGTGTAAGGACTACAAGATGGTCCAGCCCATGATAATGCACATTATAATCATGAGGCCAAATTACCCATGGGCTAAAGCAGCACAACTCCATGGGATTCAATGGAATTATGCCAGTTTACACCAGCTACGAATTTGGCCCCAACCTGTAAAGCACAATTTGCTGAGGTGTGAATGATATAAAGTTTTAGCTCCAGAGAAATATTAGGTAACAGAAATGATTCCAAGATTCAATACTTCAGCTAGTTTTCATTTGTTTTTGGGGTTCACATGTGGACTTGGCAATAAAAAGTGCATGTTTCCATCTGACAAACACCAGGGTGTTCTAATGAATTGAAGTTAACATGTTCTAAAGGCAAAATAGAGCAGAGGGAAATGAAATGCTAAATGGCAAAAGGGAGAATAAACAAACAAACCTAGTAAAATGAGATGGGCCAAGGTTATTGAACAATACACCATAGTATACTAGTCTATTTACTTCCAGTACTTGAATATGCAGGATACATTTAAGGCAACCAAGACACACTATTCATTATCCAACAGCTGCCTTTGTGCTGAAATGCATAGCAGAATCAAAAGGAACGGCACGGAATAAAGCTGTCACACTAGACACCTTACTATGGCCGCTGTTAGCTGCCATCAGCACTCCTTCCTTCTATTCAAATACAGCATATAGCTAATTTTTCTTTCAAATAATAATGTTACTTGTTCAAGGGAAGAGGGAGGATACACAAAGAAAAATAACCCTGTTGCGTGAAATAATTCTTATGAAGCAAAGTTTCGATGATAAGAAATAACCATGTTTGTCATTAAAATATCTCAAAAACAATGCAAGAATGTCAAGTCCAAATCTGAGAGAATTGCTAGGTATTTCCCTAAGAAGGTGATTTGAGCTAGCAAATTCCTGAAAGTCCCTGGCCTGGAAAGCATCACTATTCAGGACAGCACCTAGCAAGTTCTTAAATAGGAATGGACTAAAGCACATGCTCAAGTGTTTTAAGAGAAACAGCAATTGTCATATAGGGCACAGTGAAACTATACAAAAGGGAGAAGGTGCTGCTGCGTTTGTGGCCACTGCCAACATTTAGGCACTAGCTCTGCTCTTTGCTATGAAAACTTTTGATGATGGTAGAGGAAGAAATGCTTTCCACTGCTTCATTTTCCTGAAGTCCTCCCACTTTTCCATTTTCCACATTGTACAGTTAGCATCTTTCTCATTTTACACCACATATCTCTTTATCCTCATAGCTCAATCTCTCCAGCCCCCATTAGGGCTGGATTTAGGGGTAGGCGCCCCAGGTGACCAGCTGGGGTCCCAGGCTTGGAGGGGCACCAGGAATGGGGGGTGCCGGGCTCCCGGTGCTGTTTTTTGTTGTTAGTGACAAAAGGGAAAATAGAATGTTTGAAGTAAAATGTTTCAGGTATTCTGTATGTGGATTTATTCTTCGAAAACCTCCTAGAATGGTCTGGACTTTGTAGAATCTCAGAGAACCTTCCGGACTTTGAGAACTACATTTTCCTAAAACCTCCAAGAATGTTGTCAGCCATGCTTTAGCGGATATATAAGTCGTCACCAGTCAGTCAGTGAGATATAAGACTGAACTGAAGTAAAGTGAGAGACCAACTGTGATATTGTGAACTTTGTTTTATTGTATAATTGTGAAAGTGTACTTGTGTTTTAATATTTGAAGAGTGTAAGTAGAGACTAATAAAGGACACGTATAATGAGACAACCAGAGATATCTATTGAATGCCTATCTACGCATACTGTTACTTCTTTTGACATGCTTAACACAATGTTTGATGATTGCGGAACATAGACTTTTGCTCTCCCTAACACCATCTGCAGAAAATAAAATATGCCCCCAAAGAAGCCTTCAGGAGCTCAGTAGAAGAACTGAAAAGTTCAATTGGAATCTAGTTTGCAACAAGGGGCAAATTTGATGGGAAAATATCTGAAACAGAACAACTTAGACTGGGCTTTAGGCAGTAGTGATCATGCCAGTGCAGAGGAAATTGAAGAGCGAAGCTTAAATGATGGAAGTCCTATTACTAAGAAATTAGCAGATTTACCTGAAGATAAGGAATGGAAATGTGAGAAAAGTGATGGAGAATTGTCCAGTTTTCCTGGTGGCATAAAGGAGAGAGATGATAAAAAAGAACGTGAGAGGAAAAGGAGAGTAATGACAAACTAATGACAAAGAAAAACCTGGTTTACATGAAAAGGAGAGAAAAGATAAAGAAGAATCAGCCTCGCATGATGACAGAAACTGCAGTGAGAAAAATTGTACACCACAGATCGATACATCAGATCCTGCTTTATGGCCGGTGATCCTAAACTCTGCCAATGTTGATCGTACAATTTTGAACAGCCCAGGCAGAATTGAGGCTATGACATTTTCAGTTGTCATCAGATGTCACAGGTGTGGTGCTTTGCTCTGTTCAGTGTTGATAACAGTTGGCTGCGTGTGTTCCCTCTGCGTGCTGCCCCAGCTCTGCAGATCACGGACACAGCAAACCTGAGAGAACCTTCAATGACCGCAGTCTCTGATAAGGTACGAAGGCACCCGACCAGGTTTATTGTCAAATGAAACACAGTCTTTAGCTCCCCGGATCAGATGTCTACAGTTCTGGTAGTACATATGTGCTCCCTGACAATGGATTGGCTCAGTCAGCAGTGGGATTTGCCACTGCCCCCTAGGCCAGACAAAGATGTCCACTCAGGGATGCATTCTTATACACAGGTACAAACAGGTTACACATCACTCCTGATGTATTGAGGTACAATCCCTCTACTCATTAGGGTGCTGCCTCTCCCCTGGTACAGGTTGGTTCAAACAAACAACTCTATCCATTACATTGTCCTTCTGACCCTGTCTTTCGGATGGGTCTGCCTGTTCTTTGTTATCTCTGTGGAATGTGTTCGTACCGGGATGGTCTGGTGCCATCCTGGCACACATTCATCTTATTAGAGCTTATATGTGTATACGTTCTTTTAGCAGCCTTCTTCTTGCCAACTTCTGTGAGCAGGGCCTGCCTCTGGGTCACAGCTTAACTGTGCTTTATGTGAGCAAAATCTTGACCACTACTCTTGTTCAGGCCTTGGGCCTTATCCTGGGCCTCTGACACAAAGGGTTTATGTTTCAGGGCCTCATCTTACTACATCAGTAAATGAGCAGGAGTGACACTTCTCAAAGTCACACTGCAAAAGAGTTCTCAAGAATGGTAAGAAACTGAATCAGCATTGGCTAGTTTACTTGAAATCAATTAACAAAGTGTTCTGTTTTCACTGCATAGTCTTTTACAAGAATGCCAAATTGGTTCTTGTGCTTTCCAGGTACAATTACTGGCCTAATTTAGCTGATGCTCTGAAGCAATATGAAAAGTCACCTGGCCATTTTACAGCTTACTCCAAATGGATGGAGTTCAAGTCCAGGCTCAAGTTGAATAAGTACATAGACACAAAAAAACAGTGCATTATTAATTTAGAAACCCAGCATTGGTGCAATGTGCTTGAGCATCTGATCTCAATGTACCTCTTCCTTGCAAAGAATAATTTGGCTTTCCAGGGCTCATCAAATAAGTTGTTCAATGAACATAACAGTAATTTCCTTGGTTTGGAATTGCTCCTTGAGAAATACAGCAATGTCATGCATGAGCACCTACGTCGAGCAGTTTGTAAAGAAGCTATGGACCATTACTACAGCAAAACAATTCAAAAGGAATTGACTGATCTTATGGCAAGGAATGTGCTTGATAACATTGATGTGGTTCTGCAAAGTGAAGTACTATGCTGTAATAATGGACTGCACTCCCGACATTAGTCATAGTGAAAAGATGTCATTCGCAGTAATATTTGTTGACAATGAGGATGGCTGTATCCAAGTAAAGGAACACTTTATCTGTTTCTGGTCTGTGGACGACTCTATGGAAAAGGTCTAACAGAATTGTTTATGAATGTTTTGAATGAGAATAAAAAGAAGCTTCAGGACTGCTATGGCCAAGGCTACCACATGAACATGAAGGGAAGAAACAGTGGATGTAGGAAAGGATCCTTGGGCTGAATCCAAGAGCTTTCTTCATGCCTTGTAGCTGCATTCCCCCAACCTGATTGTGTCAAACGTAGTGTCATTTTTTTAATATTCAGCATCTCTCTTCAGAATACTACAAAGAATATACGTACTGTTTTCAGCATCAACTATTAGATGGAAGATCCTGATGGACAACGTTACAAATCTGACCATGAAGCTGCTAAGTCACACTCACTGGCCAGCATAAGGCCAGTGAGGTACCAAGTAACTGAGGTTTATGACGCACTGATGGAACTGGCACAGTCGAGTAAAGCCAAAACCAGAATCTGACATGAGGTGTAAAGCCTGGCAAATCAGGTTACTGACTTCAAATTTCTAGTCTTGGTTGTAGTTTGGCATGATATCCTATTCCAAGTAAATGTTGTAAGGAAGGCATTACAAACTCATTTGATGGACATCATAACCACTACTACTTTGATGAGAAGCTGCCTTGATTTCATTGTGGTCTACAGAGACATTGGATTTGAAGATGCCATCACTGCTGCCAAAGAAATGGCAGAAAACTTAGGAGTTGAGCATATATTCAAGGAAACTTGTGTTCATTGGAAGAAGAGACAGTTTGGTTATGAGGGCAGAGATGAGGTGATGGGAAGCTCAGAATTAAAATTCAAGAGGGAATTTGCTCACTTGTTAACATTCTTTGAGTGTCCATCGAAGAAAGGTTTGGAAAACTGAAGCACTACGAAAAGACTTGGGGCAGGGGAGGATTGTATGACCTTAGAAAGCTGCTACAGGAAAGGAAAACACTCTTGAACAGTTATATGGACCTTCACCGGATGCTGACACATGGGGAATGTTCGGACATCAATGATAAAGACCTCTATGTCAGATTGGACAGCATCCATCACATTCTGCCACACAGGAAGCACTCTCCTCTTCAAGTTCTCTAATTCATTCATGATGCAGAGCTGAAGGACACTTTTCCTAATGTGTGGATAGCTTTGAGTGTTCTACTCATGCTGCTGGTCAGTCACCAGTGGTTAGTGCAGAGACTGACATTGCTTGCTATTTTATCGCTTGAAAATGCCATTGGTCAGTCTTTGGATCTCTCTTATGCTGTGCTTCAGTTTGTGAGGGCAAAGGCAAGACAAGCGACATTTTGAACTAAAGGACATTCTAAGGCTGTCACCCACTGTAACACTATTTAATACTAGTCCACCCAATGTTGGTGCACAGTTCAATTTCTTGATGTTAGTATATTTCAGTTATTCTTGAAATTAAAAAATTTCTATAAGTTTAGAGGAAACAATTTTTTTTCTTATATATGGCATGAATAAATACAGATTTACAGATCCTAGCATGCAAATATATCTTATATGACAGGGATGAATCATGCATGTAAATCATCCGTCAAAGTCATGAAATGGACTACAAATGCAATAAAAATTAAGATATTCAAAAGTTTAACAAATGGAGGGGGATTGCCATTTGGTGTAGGGCTGGCTCTCACCCCCATCAAGAAAGTTCAAATATTTGCTCACGCTTGTACATTTTTTTAAAGTTAGGAAGCATGAAGCAACAAAGAAAATATTTGTCATGTTTTCCAGTTTACTTCCTTTAAGGTTTTTTTTTTTCTTTGCTGCATCCTAGCTCTGTGTCCCTCTGCATTCAGTATTTCCCCAGCTTTTACAGTTGACACAGCTGATCACATGTTTAAACTGAGATACAGGGACCCTTTGCCAGCAACAGCTGAAAGTACAATGTACTAGGTCACATCAGGGGGGAGAGAGAGGTCAAATCTGAAATCCAGATCACACCTTTGCAGTGGGCTTGTCTATATGGGAACAATGAGAAAATTAATCTGAATTAATTAAAGGTGTGAAATTGAAGCGGATTAGTTAAACTGCATTAAATCTCTGCATGTACACTGTCATTCAGAATTAAAGGGACCTTAATTTTGTTTCTCTTACTTCACTAAGGCCACTTTAATTCTGAATGAGAATATCCACAAAGGGGTTCAATGCAGTTTAACTAATGCGCTTCAACTTTACACTTCTAGTTAATAGAGAATAACATGTTCCCATGTACACAAACCCACGGCAAAGGAGTGATCTGGATTTCAGTTTTGATCTCTCTCTCCTCCCTCATGTACTTTCAGTTGTTGTTGGCAAAGGGTCAGGAAATATTGGATATTTTAAAAGCAGCTTTGGTTTGAGCCCTTTCATGTAATAGGTAAGAGGCAAATAACAACTGTGCAACGTTTTCACATGCTTCAGAGGAATTCCATTGGATACCTATTGTATACCAAAGCTGAGCCACAGGAAATATAGCACATCAGAGTACAAAGTAGAGGGAACAAAACAAACTAGTTTAGATTTGTTGTAGCTCTAATTTTTATAACACACAAATGACTGACACAGTTAAAAAGACTGCAGAAGGTTAGACAGAAGGACAGATTCATCCATGGCATAACTCAACCAAAGTCAATGGATGAGTCTGCCTCAGACACTCCATGTGGATTTCTACAATTTATGGTTTACAAATCTTCCGTAATCCTTGTCCTTCCTATCTGTTATGTGCTACTCGCAGGTACTATCTGTCATGTTGCCAATGAACAGTTGTTTATCTAATTTAAAGAGAGTTTGGAAGTCCATGTGTTTGTTTTTACAAGAAGTATGATAGATGGAATTATGGGGACAGTAATTTGTCTGGCTACAGTGTAACTGGACTACTTATCTGAAGACAGCAAAACCATTAGTCTTCCATCCCTCTGACTACCACCAACTGAAAGAAATCACCTCAAAAATGTGGAAAAAGTTATCTTTTAAAAGTTGTAGGTCAAAATAGATGAAATCATGTGCCTGAGTGTCTGGGGTATTAGTGTGACAGGAAGGGAGACTCAATTTCTACTTAACTATAGGATGATTTATGCCTGAGGAACTTTCTTCCCCATCGGGCAAGAACATTTGGTATTATTATCAGTACTATGTCAGTGCTAATATTCTCTTTCGTGGTGAAATGACTGAGTATTTCAACAGTCAAAACTAGTCATTCTGAATCAAGTTCCAAACTGTATTTAGATTCTCAATTCCGTATCTGCAGTTGTATAAGTAAGGGGTATGCCCAGCAGATACGTACCCTTCTGCTCTCCACTCCCCCCATAGATTGTGTCCAGTAGGTGAATCTTGCGCTGTATACATGCAAATTCTGATTTGTCTTGTCTCCAGTGACATATTGCCTCTCCTAGCACTTTTAGGGCTTGCAACATTTCTCTCTGACTAGCCTCTACTGTTTGATTCATTCCCCAATTTGAGTGCACTTCTGATTTAATAGCTGTATCCACTGCATTGGCCCTTTTATTTTTTTTCTCACCTCTTTACAGCTTGACCTTCCCTAGACCTTGTTTAAAAGATGTCTATCGCCGTTTATACTTCCAGCTTTTGCTTTCTGGCCTTCTTCCTGGTCACTGTTCATACCTCTTACTTCACTAAAAGCAGAAGAAGGGGGATTAAAAATAAAAGCACTGCTATGGTAGCATTGCCGCTGATTTCAACAGGCCTTGAATTCAGCCCACAGTGAACTGGATGTAGTAAACTCTGGTTATAGAGAAGCACAATGAAATTGCAAATTACTGAATGCTCTCAACATCCATTAAAACCAATGAATTACAAGGTCAGACCCTGAGTGTATTGAAATATGCAAATTGCTAGTCTGTCTTACTTTCTTTTATAATGCTTGATATTATTAACATCATTTGGCAAACCTCTGAGGTCCTCACTCATTTTTACTCCAACACAGACAAACCAAGTTTACTTTTGATTCAGGCCTAAGTTAAAAACTAAATAAGGACCTCAGGCTCTGGCCAACTATTATTAGTAATGTTTTCCCGTAAAAAAATGATTTTCTTCGCTCTAGGAAGATTCCTCTCTATTTAAGAAAACTCTTTTGTTCTCATCTATAGCACTGCTGAGCAGCAATGGGAAATGAATTAGAACATCCTGTTGCAGACAAGAACAGCATTGTATTCGGGACAGAATTTGTGAAAATATATCATGCTTTCTATAAATCAGAGCCCAAAATGACAAATTTCACAGGTTGGTCAGGGTTAAATTGGTAAATTACACAGTCAGTTATGGATTAAACAATAACAGACGATATCCCAAATAAAGCACAAAGTTGATTACATTGTTACAAATTACTCCCAGATGTTAAAATGTGTTTTCTAGTGAAAAAGATTAAATAAAATGCTGGTCTGAAAAGCATCTCAAAAGTATAGAAAGTGAAAATAAAAAAAAAGTCACAATCTAGACCCTGGCTGATATTTTTCTTTAAAGAAAAATTGTATATCTTTACATGTCCATAGATCTGATTAAATGAAAAATTCAAAACTTAACACAAGTTGCATTAACTGTAATTTTTTCATAACAGACTAAATGCAGACATTTTTGCAAATTCTTTGACATTGTGATTCATAAGGAGCCTTTCATATCTATCCTTGTTACAATATACATCTTCAGAACTGAGTTGCTACTCCAGATAGTGGCTTGTAACCCAATTAACTAATCATTCACTTCTCTTTATCCCTACTGGTAGAAATTTAAATTAGCACAGTACTGTCAACCCCAAGTATTCAAAAATCAGAGTCAGTGTCCCAAAATCATGAGTTTTGTTTTAATCTCATTTTTAAGGCAATGATAATATATTTGGGTTCTTTTTATTTGCTTATTTTTGAGACAAAATAAGTGCACTTGCTTTACATTTTCATGTTTTTTGCAACCATTAAGATTATAATTTTATTATTTTTTAAAAATGAAAGCAGGATTGCAAAGCTGGGTTTTAACAAAAAAATCCAAATATTGCAAGACATTTTAACTGAGAGAGAGAGTGGATAACATTGTACTATTTAAAAATGGAATTAAAAAGGCACATTGTTATTTAACAGTTTATAAGTCAAAGATATGATAATTATTTCTGCATTGCTTGGTTAACTAATTAATGCATTCTCAAGTAGATATTTGCCCAAATGTTAATTACTTGATTACTTTCTTTTGATTTGCAAGAGCTATAGGCTCTCATACAGATCCTTGAGCATTTTCATAATAATGAAAATTGATGACAATTATACTTCATAATAAAACATTGCCCATATAACTTTGAGTTAAGGGCCTGATCTTGAAGTTAAGGCATTCAGAGATGTGGATGGATGCTCATAATTGTTACAGAAAAGAAAGAAAAAGAAAAACTTGCACTAACATTTATTTTATGTACATTAACTGGTTAACCAGACAATGACTGGTCTCATCTACACTATAAATTGAACCAAGTTTTAAACACTTAGAGGAAACCTTGTAATCTGGTTCTATGACATGGATGTAATTAATTAGTGTGGATGAGATTTAAGACAAATTACTGCACCTCACCTAGAATTTTTGTCTCTAGGAAGTGGCTTTCATTTTTGCTTTGCAGCACGTCCTTAATGATAACACCATTATGTCCATTTTTAGATACTATGGATTTATTTTTCAAGAGTGCCTAAGTGTCTTAGGAGCCTAAATCTTATTTTCAAAAGTGAATTAGGCACTTAGGACCCTAAGTTATATTGCCTTTCAATGTGACCGAGGAAATATGTGCCTCACAAATACCACAGACAAAACAGACAGGGCGGTCAGAAAACTAAGGTTCCTCTCTTCATGGGTAGACCTCCATGCTTGTGTGATCTTCCATGAAGTTAGTGAGATTTCTCACAAGCACAAGAGTCCTCCCATAAGGTTGTAATGTTCTCCACATGCATAAGGTGTTTGCAAGATTGGGAGTCTAAGCAAAAATTGAGGATCTCAAGTAGAGGAACATATTGGTTAAAAAAACTACTGATTGCTTCTTATACGTAGGAATATAATAATAAACCTAAATTGATAAATTAATAGGATAAGATAAGTTAGTAAGAGTGCTTTTGAAGTAATATCATCTTTACATTGTAAACATTTTGTTAATTACCTGGCAGAACTGCCTATATTTTCCTATAAAGTATTGACAAATGTATTTTCAGATTCAAATTAAAATAATATTACTTTCTGCTGAGTGCACTAATTTTATATATATATTATTTTTTTTAAATCTCTGTGATATTTAAGGAATTTATGAGTTTTACTATTGGTTTGGGTTTTTTTAGTAAAGGTTTCTTTTAATCAAAAGTGAGTATTAACTATTTATTAGCTATGGTCAAAAATAAATGTTCAGATCTGGAGGGCAAACACACTGTAAAGCTCTCTCAGTTTAATCCTGGATTATGCAAACATTAGAGTACTGAATAGTGAAGCTACTTAAGAGAAAGGAACAAGTGGGTCTGGAAGGAACTGGAAATCACAGCTTCTAAGTCCTTGTCCCAGCTGTGCTGCTGGCTTTCTGCAAACCTGGATATATTGCATAGACATTTATTTTCAGCCCTATCTACCCTAGACACATTGCCCAAAGCAGTGTTGAAATATCTATTCTGGTGGCTGGAAATCAGCAGATATTCATAGGGACACAAGATGTCAGAGCCAGAGGGAATTCTAGTGACCACTAATGCCAGTCATAAAGAATGGGGAGGGAATATCATTCCGGGAACAAATCCATACAAGGGTCATGAATGGTCAAGGAACTTGGAGACAGTATTATATGGCTGAAACGTAATGGCACTAACCACAGAGTTGAGCAACAGAGGTGTTCTAGTGATGTCTGACAATACAGCTATAGTACATTGTGTGAACAAGCAAGGAGGCACCCTTGTACCTCTGGACTCATTCCATCAGTACCTGGCTGTGGAAATGTAGCTAAGTAAGACTGAAAGGATTGACATAGGGCCTGAATTCCCTCTTGAAGCTCTTGGAGTTTTGGAAGGTCATCTTAAAGTTATCAAAAGATTCTGCTGTGGATTTGCCAATTGGTCACCGAAGTGCCTACCACCTGTGCACTTAGCATTTGCTAGAGCCTGTTAGACACAAGCATCAGACTTCCATGGCCTTAGCCATAAATGATGGCATGAGACAAGATTGCATCCCATTGCCTTAGCAGTACATCTGAGGCTGTCAAGGAAAGTGTCTGCTGTGAAAGCTGTTGCTAATGCAATTTTTTTCAAAATGACTTCTGATCAGAGGACTTCAGATTCTGATTGCTTTGCACCACCTGAACAGCACAAAGGAAATGGACTGGGGACAGAGAATCTGAGCCTTGGATTTTTTTTCCTAAGCAAAGTTTTAAGGGCAATGAATATAGGATTTAAGATGGAGCCCTGGTTGCAAGCTTAACTATGGAATTCATAATGATTTTCTTGCTGCATGCATCCTCCAAGCAGACAACCTAATGGTGTTAGGGGAATTCAGCAGCAGTCACATTGAATACCCATTAGATTCACTTGTGAAAGATTTCCTGTCACTGCCCACTCACTCTCATGATCATATTCTTGGTGTCGTTGTATAGCATGGGATGTTGTGGTTTCTTGTCATCAGCTGAACTTCCCCTCCTCATTCATTAACCTCTCAGGGAAATGAATGATGGCAAGAGAAAAGGACCTCTGTCTCCTTCATACCTTTCCCATTTCAGTTTTGCTATTCATTTCTCATACTTCCAGTCTCTTGCACTCTCCTGAACTCCTCCCTTCAAAGATCTTCTTTTCTTACCCTAATTTCAGACAAAGCACCTTGATTCACTGCAAGTCATAAACTTGTGTGCTCTTGGCAAATGTCAATGAACTGTCTGGCTCATTTTAATCAGTTATCATAATCATTTTAAGAAAAGATTAGCAATTAAATCACCAAACCAAAAAGTCTCTTGTGTTCTACTAAAAAAAAAAAAATCCATTTGTCTCAGTCTTGCTTCATAATTTAATTACTGAAGCTTGATATCATTTTGGTTTCTGTGTAGTGCAACCCCAGCAGAGCAATTATATCCTTTTTAAGGCAAGGTTACTGCAGCACTCTAGAGGGGGCCTGGTAGTGTCTCATATATGGTAATAATTCTACTTCCTTCTATTGATATTGCGACATTCTTCTAGTTACAAAACAGTAGCACTGTGTTGGCTTTCTTACTGCTAACAGAGGCTAACAGAGTATGTCGAGTAACTTGTATCAATTAGTTAATATTTTTACAGTGCTTTGAGGATATAAAGCATTGTCTAAATTCTAAGCATTATTACTATTATCATGGTAACTAATTGTTTTTCTTTTGCCTCTCATACATTTCATTTATTTTTGCTTAAAAAACACAATTGTTGTATTATTAACTACATTTAGCATCTCCTAGTCCTGACATTTAAATGCCTAAAATGTTTCCTTATAAATACACTATTCTGTATCACAACAACTAATTAGCTTCCCTGCAGGTTAACATTCACATACGTATATTTTTTGTTTTCAAAATCATAACCTGGATGTTGGAATACAGTAAATATAAGAAGAAAATGCTGAAGGGTCTTAGCACTGTTTCTTTATTCACCTAGTTGCATTATCTTTCCAGATTTAAAATGTCTGGCTTTCTGTTTTCAGCTAGTTGGACAATTTTCAGTTTAAAAAAATGTGATTATATTATAATACTAGTGTACTGGAAATGTCACTCGATTCACATAGTTTGGATCTGATCAGATCTGGTTGGCTGTTATGGTCAAAAGGAAGCCATGCATTTCAGAAAGATTAATAACAAAGCAGGATAGCTTAAAATCATTGGACAAATTGGAGGTGTTCTGCAAATTATTTTCAAATAGCATGCCCTGGCAGAAGAAGAATGGTGAATTTCCTCATTAGCCCTCAGTTTTTATCCTCACATCATCTAATATTTTCAGTGGGACAGTATATTATCCAGTTCATCATAATAAACTTTTATTAACCATTCCAAATGTTAATTACACACTTTGTTCGACATGGACGTTATGTGCTTTCTGCGGCAATGACTATCTTTGTTATTTGTCTGCACAATGCTTAGCACATGGGGCCCTGATCCTTGATTGAGATGACTAGGCGCTGCATTAATATAACTTAAAAATAATAATTTGTATATGCTGAATTGAATTGGTTTGAAACGTGTAGTTTGAAGAGCTGTAGCACCAAATTTTAGAGAATGACCTATACCAGGGGTCAGCAACCTTTTAGAAGTCTTCATTTATTCACTCTAATTTACAGATCTGCGGGCCAGTAATACATTTTAACATTTTTAGAAGGTCTCTTTCTGTAAGTCTATAATATATAACTAAACTATTGTTGTATGTAAAGTAAATAAGGTTTTTTAAATGTTTAAGAAGCTTCATTTAAAATTAAATTAAATGCAGAGCCCCCCCAGACCGGTGGCCAGGACCCAGGCAGTGTGAGTGCGACTGAAAATCAGCTTGTGTGCTGCCTTTGGCACGTGTGCCATAGGTTGCCTACCCCTGACCTATCCTTTTGCAGGCACAATTATATGTCTGAAACTATTTGAGCTTGCAAATTGCATCTCCAAAATGGGAGGGTCATTTCAGGCCAGAAATATGGTTTATAGTGTGAATTTCTCTTGAAGCTATTTTACATTTCAGTCAGTTTAACTAAAGAAATTTAACAATGATACGCCAGAAAAACTTTAAAGCCTTTCTAAACTAAACATAGCAAAATTATCCTAGTGCTATAAATCATTAGACACCTTCAATACTGTCAGAAACAAAGCACTTAAGTCACAACAACTCAGCTCTTTCTGGTGCAACTAATTTGATGTCCCTTGTACATAGCAGCTCTGTCCATTCTATAGGCTATTAGAACATCTCCTGTGTATTCAGACAGTATGAGGGCACTGAAGTTAGCTTCGTGGAATTCCTTTAGAATGAAAGTAAAGATGTTCTTAATTTGGGACACGTCATTCAATATGACTTGTTACAGACATTCCTGAATATGATACAAGTATCCACTTTAGTCACTCAGGACAATACAGTGCAGTGTGGAACTATTTTAGAGCTCACTGCTTTTAATGAGGATTCTGCAACCATCCCCCAACCCCACCCCCAGGACCATATCTAGGATATATGACAGAGTTTCATGTAATATTTGTGTGAGCCAAGGGGTGGAGAGAGTGAGCATATCACACAGTCCTACCTAACAAGACTTATTCTTTATAATAATTTAGAGCTCTTTTGTGGCCTGCCTTGCATAAGTGACAATGAGGATAGACAGGGTAGGGTGGCTTTTCTCCTCCTTTTTGCACTACACCCATGACTTCTATTGGGAAGCATAGACACTGCTCCCAGATCTAACTTCCTGAATTGAGGAGTGTGAGGCTATGGATAGGTCTGAGACAGATGGACTGGGGAAGGATGTGGGTAATTGTGAGTGATACTGGGGTAGTACCCCTAGTTGATAAAGAAGGGGCTGTGACCTATAGATGCATGGTCTGCATTATTGTACGAAAACTTGGCTTAGGGTAGCAGTGTAGACCTGCTGATGGTTAATGTAGCATTGTATGTATTGTTCTAGGATCTGGTTGATTCTTTCCATTTGGCCATTTGTCTGAGGATGGTAGGCAGAAGACAGGTTCGCTAATAATAAATGTAGGTCATTGTGCCAGAAGCAGGCAGTAAACTGTGTTCCCCAGTCAGAGGTAACATAATCTGAGAGGTCATGAGGACAGACTATGTGTCCCCTGCCGAGGGTAAACTCATGCAGGGCATGAAGTAAGCCATCTTAGAAAAGAGATCTACTGCTGTCAGGATGGTCATGAAACCATTGTATTCTTTTAGTTCTGACTCAAAATCCAAGGAAATGGTTTCCCAAGGCTGAAGTGGGGTGTCCACAAGTTGGAGGAGACCATAAGGTTTCTTGCATGGGATCTTGGTGTGGGTACATACTTGGCAGGAAGCTACAAAAGTCTCTATTGTGGGATGCACATTCAGGGCCACCAGAAGAAATGGGATGTTAATCTTTGGGGTTTATATCACACTAAGTATCTTAACAGGGTGGAGTTGTGGCACAGCTGAAGAACCACCACTCTCTCAGGTCCTGTGGGAACATAGGTATGGCTTATGAACATGATCCCTTCATTGGTGTCACAGGGTTCTGGTTGATAATGGCCAACTCATTGGTTGAATTCCAGAGGCAAAAGCAGAGCAGATGAGCCTGACAGGTCCTGGAGGCTAGTTGCATTGGGGAAACTATGGAACTTGAGAATGTGGACTGGTTCCAGACTGGCACTTTGGGGGTTGGACCCATAACTTTGGACAAGGCATCAGCCTTGCCATTTCTGGTTCCAGGATAGTAGATCAAGGTAAAGTTGAACCAGGAGAAGAACAGAGCCCACTGGAGCTGTCATTGGTTTAGAGCTTTGGCCTTGAGCAAGGCCATATTCTTATTATGACAGGCCCCTTCCAGGTTGTGTTTTTGAAGATGGCCTTAACTGCCAAGATCTCATAGTTTCACTCAGCAAGAAAGACGTTTCCTTGAACAGTAGGCAATGGGTTGTAGTATTTGCTTGGGTCCATGCCTTTGGAAGAGGACTACCCTAATCACCAAATTAGAGACATCAGCTTTCATAATGAAATCTTGAGCCATGTCTGGGTGAGCCAATATTGCCATAGTAGGAAAGAAATGTTTCAACTGCTAGAATGTGTGCTGGACCTTGGATGACCAATGGTGATTTTCTGGAGTAGAGCAGTGAGGTGTTTAGCTTAATTTGAAAAGTTCAAAATGAACTTCTGGTAAAAGTTTATGAAGCCTAAAAAATGTTTTAGGTCACACACATTGCAGGGGGTGCCCAGTCACAGACACCCTGGACCTTGTGTGGATCCATCTTAACAGATTCTGGGGACAGGATGAAATCCAGGTACTCGGCTGAGGTCTGATGAAATGTGCACTTCTCCAGTTTAGGACAGAGACCATGTTGTCATAATATCTCCAGAACTGTGCAGATGTGAGTGGTGTGTTGGTTCAGATTCTCTCAGAAGAGCAGTTTATCATCTAAGTATGCCACCAGCAGGTTTGTAGCACATCATTAATGAAGTGCTGGAATGTCACTATGGCATTACCAAAGGGCATAAGCAAATATTCAAAGTGGCTGTAACAGGTCAGAAAGGCAGTCTTCCATTTCCTCCCACTCTTGGATACATGCAAGATGATAAGATCCAGTTTAGTGAATATGTGGGTGGGCCCCATGCAATCCAACAATTCAGGAATCAGGAAAGTGGGTAAGTTTCTGAATTATCTGTTTTAGGGCCTGGTAATTGACACAAAGACAGAGGCTGCTCTCCTTTTTACAAAAAAGAATTAGAGCATCAGCTGGTGAAGTTAACTTGTGGATGAACCCTCCAGGCCAGGTTCTCTTGGAGATACTCTTGCAAAGCAAACAGTTCAGTCTCTGACATTGTGTATATGTCAAACAGTATCTTCACCCCCAGCTGAAGTTCTGTGGAGCAGTCACAGTCCCAATGTGAGAGGAGGTTTTCTTCATTCTTCTTTTCAAAGAATCAGTGTAGTTGTAATACTTGGGAAGTTCCATAGTTCCTTCAGCAGTTGTTTCAGTGCAGGCAACTACACCTATTTGAGCCTTCTTGGGTCTCAGTGCAACAACCACTGGTCCCTGGTCATGCTGTGGGCAGAATGCTAATAGGAAACTGACCTGCTCTCACTACTGAATAAGGGGATCATGAAGAATTAAACAGGAGATGCCAAGGATCGGGGAAAATGCAAGGAATAGATCACACTGAATTACATTCTCTATCCTTGAATAACAACCTCCAGGGGATAGTTTCCTCCACAACTGGACTTAAAGACGGTAGGGAGCCATCAATAGCTTCAATCATGTCAGGCATCACCTTGCTTAGCAGGGTACTGTGAAGGGCCCAAGATGTAGCTGCATCCATAAAATTGTCCACTTCTCCAGAATTGATGATATGGAGGGAAATCCAACAGGGGTTCACCAGGATGTGCAGCTGGATAGGCACCTACAAATGATAAGCCCCTGGATGGGAGTTAGTTTGTGCCTTAGTGAGGACCAGTGTACAAGGAAGTTCTCTTCTTTCAAAGCCCAGGCTGATTCCCTCCATTCTGCCTGGTCTGCCTTGTTTCCCTGAGCTCCTTGGTGTTAGTACTGAACAGGCCAAGATGGTGTGGCCAGGTTCACCCACAGTCGAAGTAACAATGGTGCTGACAGTGCCATTCTTTTTCTTTGGATGTGAGTTGCTGATGAGCATTCCAGTTAGATAGCACTGGTCTATGGCCTTCCAGCAGCGGGGAGGCCCAGTTTAATCAGTCTGCCAGAAGGTTGATTACCAAGTCCACCTTAGACTGGTCAGAGGAGTAGATTTAGGGACACATCAGAAACAGATGGAAGCATTGGTTCATGAAATCCCCAAACCACTGGCAGTTCCAATCAAACTGTTTGGGTCAGGGTATCACAGGCCCCTATTCGGGGCAAGGTGCTGCAGGCTGTGTTTGCAGCATAGTATTCTTGTCCCTGAACTGTCTATCTACTGAAGCCCCTGATGGTCCAAGATCAGTTGCACAGCTCTGGCCTGCAGTGCTTGATTATCCACATGGAGGTGGAGGATACATTCGGGCAAGTCTGATGCTGCTGGTGGTGCAGCTGGGTCCATCCTTCTCACACTGGGCTCAGTTTCACAGGGTTATTGTGATCCAAACAAGCTGTCATGGCCAAGTCATGGGTGGCCATACCTAGTAGTTGGAGCCAGAGCCCGCAGTCACAAGACAGGAGTCAAGAGTTGGCTGGGTCACAACAATGGGAGGTCAGAAGCAGGATACAAACTGGAGAAGAACTGCAAGTCAAGAACCAGAGTCAGGCTGGGTCAGAATACCAGGAGATCATATACAGAAGGCAAACTGGAGGTCAGGAACCATAAGTCAGATGCCAGGAGTCAAGCTGGGTTGGGATGCCAGGATATCAAGTTGGGGAGTGGGAGTAGGAACAGGAGGTGCATAGTCCAGAGCAGAGTGGAGTCCAGTTGTTCAGACAGCTTCCTGGTCCTGCTGCTGTCTTAAGTAGGGCCAGCCGGCCAATCAGTCACTCTAGGACTCCGACAATTGGACCAAGGGGCAGAGCCTCATGCTGAAGCTGGGCTGCATGTGTTCCAGGTATGCAGTTATCAGCTGGCTACCAGGGGGAAGGTTGAAGTGTGGTTGCTCCATTGAACCCTGCAGGCCTGGGTTTGAGATCCATGGGTCATGACACAGAGCTAGCCATGCTCCCTGGGTGCATCCAGGAGGAATTTTCTGATTCAATCAGAATTCCTCCTGAGGAGTCCTGCTGTTGTGTCCTCTCCAGCCTGGGCCAAGTTTTAAAGCCATGGTCCAATTTTGCAGTCAGGGAACACAGGGATGTTTGTTTTCTTTGAAAATATTCTTATTATGGTAGAAAGTAGGAAAACAATACATGTAAACGAACTGTGGGAGAATGTCTCTCTCTTTAAAATCAGCTCTAAAGTCCTATTCAAAGTCTAAAGAATAAGACTAACATTTACAGGGAACTCTAATCATGTCCCTTGTAGGAATCACTATGTACCCAGATGTGAGCATCTTTGTGCAGAACCTTCATTAACCCCCTGAGTATCAAACGTTTGTAGAACTGATAAATGAAATTGTTTTCAATTGTTCACTTTATTAATGTAATTTCTGTTCACCATTCACTACACTTGCCTATACTGTAACTTCTGTTCCATATTGCAATTCAAACCCCATTTTAAAACACTCACTCCATTTTGTAAAAGCTTCCTCCAACCTTCATTTTTGCAAACCCTGCTGTAATCTTATTAGTTTAGTTTAGATGTGTGAATGAGGTATGTATGAATGATGGAATCAATCTCCAGCCCCAGCCTGTCCTGATGAGATAAAGTTTAAATACCAACGGCTGAAGACCTAGACAACAGCCCTAAACAAAGTAAGAAGCATCCACCCTAAAAAGAAAAGGACAACAGAACAACAGAAGGAAGATCAAAGCCAGGTTCAAGACTGAAAGTCACGCCTGCAATTGATGGGTGATCAATCTAAACCCAGAGGCAGCGTGACACAGCAAGACCTATAGACTTTGAATCCAAACTAAAAGCCTATAAAAAAGAAGGGTGAGATGAGAGACTCTGGGTAACATTCTGCTGCCAACATGGAAGGACATCAGTGCCTGCCCAACAGAGGTCCAGCTTGTCCTTGTGCCAGGCTTTCCTGGCCAGTTAGCTGGCACAAGCTACGAACTCAAGATACAAAATCAAGCTATGAACATAAGCTATCTTCAGGACTGGTAACTATGCAGCAGCTGCAGAACACCGGATGAATGTGTGTGTGTGTGTGTGTGAATGTGTGTATGTGTGTGTGTATAGGTATTAGGTATAAAGTGAATGTGTGTGTGTGTGTGTGTGTATAGGTATTAGGTATAATGTGTGTGTATAAGAATTAAGATATTAGTTATTAGTCATAAATTGTTATCATAATAAATGTGGCATCTTTGCCTTGTCCCCTTTAATAAGATCCTGCTGGTTTTTACTGGTCTAATATAATTGGTACAACACGTTCTCATACTTTGCACAAGTTTGATTTCAGATCTGGTCTTTGCAGCTCAGGCCCACTTTTAGTATCATGATGGAAGGAAAAGAATGTATTGAAGCAGAACACAGTCAAACCTCTACTAGAGACTATACTAATTAGGCAACCTCCTGTTTGAAGATGCCATCCCAAAGTATCTTCAAGTGTAGAGAGTACAAATCTGCTGTACCTTATGAGAAGACCAACTCTGTTAAGAAACCAGTGTTAGCGGGTGCCTATTAAGACTTGTGACACTGTATTTGGTTATGGGTTTGTTCTATAGAAACACCCATACTCCTGAAGGGTCATTTCTGCACCAAAAGTTCCTAAATGAGATAATCAAATAGTAATGAGTTACACTTGGAAAAGTCAAACCCCATCATGCAATTTTTTCTGATAAAATAAACCAACTGTACTTTTTGCATGTCATCCAATGCTTAGACAAATTTGAATATTCTGTTTGGTAGCTTTAAAAAAATGTATCTGGCCCTGGTATTTACAAGAATTCAAAAATGTATTAAATATTATTATTATTATTATTATTATTAGCATTGAGATACAGCCTAGGAATCGCAGTCACAAACCGGGTCCCCATTGTGGGATACACACAACAGTGTAAATGCATAACAATGAAGATACGGTAAGAAGAGCTTCAATAGTATTTAACCTGAAGATCGATGATACAGTACTGTGATTCTAGCGTGACCTATCTTATCTAATCTGAGTTGCTAAGGCTGTGGTATTTCGCTTTAGAAGGTCAGAGGTGTCCTGGAGATATGAATCTGAGATATTCAATGGAAGTGAAGGCCTAGCAGAAGGAAAACCATTATATAGAAACACATGAGGTATATAGAAAAGGTCTAGGTCTTATGAAGTGGATTTTTTTTTAAGAGCATAAGATTTTTATTATGACAGTGCCTCTAAAGCAGAACCAGCAGTGAGAATAATAATAATAGCCATAACTATGTTAATAATAAAATGAGAATACTATACTATGGTGAAGTAAAACCAAAGCAATCACTATTTAACAAATGAGTTGACTTTTACAACTGCTTATTGAGGTTCTTGGGCTGCAGGAACAGGCAATTATTAGTGTACATCAAATGCTTCTTGTCAGAATATTTGTTCAACAAAGGAAAGTTTCTATCAGGGTGGAGAATTATTTTCAGAAAATTAAGTTTCTGTAAGTTCTTCCATCTCATTACACTTGTCAGTTCTGCTCTCCCATTCTCCTTCGCCCTCATTCTGAGTACTAGGAATTATGGATGTGCATAGCTCTGCATATTTGCATTCAGGAGGCTACTAGTACTTGGATTCATTATTGTTAGTAAACACCATGCTTTTGAAAGCAGCTTAAAAGTTAAGGAGATAGGATAATGGTGCAGTGTGAGGTGTTTATTAATGTTAAGCTAACCCTAGGATGTTGGAACTGTCAGTTTGCACTGACTAACAGAGCTGGGGAGAGATTTTAGGCAAAAAGCATGTACAATTCAGGGGTGGGAAGGAGAAATCCTGATGTGACTGCTACTGATGGATTGTGGGGAGGCATTCTAGAATTTTCCTGAACAGAATGCCCTTGGTCAAACTAAGTTTTCCTTTAGAAAGCTGAGAGAACTCCTGTGCAACTCACCTCTCCCCTACTATCTCAGATAGAACAAAGTCACTATCAGAAATCTGAGTGGCCCTGGGTGACTGGAGTTAGCTTTTCCTCCATAACTATTAAGGCAGAATTTCTTTCTTTCTTTCTCTGATATGCTTTTCTCTGATATGAGCAGCAGATAGAAGAGAAGCACCAACCATCCATTAGGTACACGGTCATTGCACCATATATTTTGCCTTGCAGTTTCATCCTCTTTATGGCCTTGATTCAGCAACCTACCAAAGTACACAAGTAATCCTATTAACATTAGCAGGTCTAACCACATGCTTACTGTTTTGCCTGTGCTTTAGTCTCTCTTACCTTATTGGGACATATATTCTCTTTCCTAATCCTCCAAAAGCTACCCTGTGCGGTAACTAAGGAAGAAAGAACTAAGTCTTTGGAGAGTGACACCCTCAAACTTACTCTGTAACCTGCTCATCCTCTGATACATTCTCTTTACCACATTTGGAGTCTGGCCTGCAGCCTTTCCCCATCCTAAGGGGATGGGGGGGAGATAGAGAGAGAGAGAGATTGGGGCAAAGAAAGAATAATGAGAGAAAAGTGTGAAAGTAAAAATAAGAAGAGAGAAGAAAGGCCAAGTAGCAAGAGGACCGGTTTAAGGGAGACTAGTTTAAATAAAACACTGAAATAAAATAAATTATAGACAAATTAGTCTAAGGTAAATACAGACCATAAAAGTAACTGAAGGGAAGTTTCATCAAAGGTTTATACAAGATGAAAAATGAAGGAATAGAAGTGAAAAAAGGAAAAAACAATGGAGAGAGTGTTATCATGTGGTAGGTTTTCTTTAAGCAACATTTTGAATCTGTGTTTCAATGGCGGCTTGCCTGTTTCTTGCAAAGCAAATATCTGAAAATGTGCCTGGTTTCTGGATGAAGGTTACAGGAAAACACTTTGGCTGCTATATATATCAACCTTATTCACTCTTTGAAAAGTTGACATGAAGACTCTCAGAGCACCAAATATAGGACTCTATTATAGCTAAAATAGCTTCATTAGTCAGTTTTATTATTAACACACACAAATAGCATCAGACCCCCAACTCACAAAGGTGGCAGCTCTATTTTCAATACCCCAGCACACTACATGCTTTTAATTTGGACAACAAATTTCACTACTTCCCAACTGTAAATTGAGTGACATAAAACAAAAAACGTGTTCCTACAGCTTTAACATTTTATAGATATTTTAACCAAACAACAATCCTTAACCTTAAGAAAAAAGGAAGAATTACAAAGAGTTTGCTATAAAAACACCTAATCCTCAGTAACTGGCTGAAGTTGCATGGCCCAATAGATAGAGCACTGGACTGGAACCTTCAATATTTGGGCTCTATTCCCCACTCTGGCTTACTGGGTGATCTTGGGCAAGTCACTTCACCTCTTTGTAAGGTAAAATGGACTTGTGATATCTTATGAGTAAAGTGCTTTGAGATCTGCAGATAAGAGCCAGGTGTTATTATGTGAAGCAGGTTTCACCACTAGAGATCTCACTTCATATTGCCAACAGCATAACCAACAATAATGCAATAGAAAGCCTTTAAGCAAACTTGAGTGGATGGATAAAATTTAACCATGCAACCATCTGGCAAATTCCAATTTGTGTGGCGTATTTCCACTAGAGATTGTCAACCCAAATAAAGCACAAAGACAGCATTGTTCATGGTAACGATATTGGAGCACATTCAGATTTTAATAATAGCAATATCTTTCTCAGTCAGAGTGTACTGTGCAGACTTCAGTAACATTAGGCATGACATTTTGATGTACTTTTTGGAATCGTGTGTGGTCAGTTGGCAGAATTTGAAGGATAATAGCAAAATGCTACCAATAAAGGAATGCCAGAATCTGTAGAATTTTTGGAATGCATAAGTAAGACCAGACTTAAAATACTTAGTATAATATACTGGAAAAACCTCCTCTGCATTCCAGATCAGAGGTGAAATCTTGGGCCCATTGAAATCAGGGGAAGTTTTGCCATTGACCTCAATGGATCAGGATTTTACCCCAGGACTTAAGAACAACCAGATTAGAAACAGCCTTATTTCAGGTTTCACACAAGACGCAATAGAGATTGAGCTGGGACATTTTGTATATTTAAGTACTCTGGTGTATCCCACTAGATAGGATGTTTTCAATAAACCTGCTGCTTTACGGTGAGGAATGATCTTCCAGCAAGGACTTGCAATGTCGGACACTTGTTTTTTATTCATCCTCAAGAATCTGAGACATAATACTTTCTATGTAACAACAAATCTATGTATTTATACAGCACTACTGCATATAGTATTTAAGGCTTCGATCTTGCCCTTGTCACATACATGTCATGTGGATGGACCCTGAACTCCTATGCAGCCCCACAGATTTCAGTAGGAGTCCAGCCACACTGAGTCACTTGTAAGATCAGAGCCTAGACTGAGACGGAGATGAGAGAAGGTTTTAAAAGATGTTGAAATAATTTTTGCTTATTAAAATTAATCTAATCAACCATTTTTCCCATTCTTATATTATTGTTGCTTCTTGACCCAAATATCCAGGGGCTTGCTGGTAACATTTTCATTAGGAGGAGAGACTGATGATAGTCAGTTATTTCTTCGGTACAATCCTACTCATTTTTAAAGCATATGCACAAAGTCCTGTTTCTGTAAACACAGTGGGAACAAACAAGGGGAAGTTTCCTTGTTCAGAATTCCAAACCTGCTTCAAGCCATCCAGTGCCCAAAAGAAGCTCTTTCTCTGCTTTCTCCCAGGTCCTCACTACCATCAATTCATATGGCTTCACCTGATTTTCTGGCTGCTTCCTGTTCACTTTCTGCTGCTGACACTCACAGACACCCACAGCTGGAATCCAGTCAAAAACTCAGGCTCTGTGTTTGCAACCAACTTCCAGGGAAACCCCTTATATTCTCCCTGAGTTTGTTTTTGCTCAGGCCTTCCATGTGGCCAGTGCTTTGGGCCCTGGCTTCTATTGTTTCAGCCATTTTATTTCATAAAGGAGCTTAATTGCATTTCTCATTTAGCCAGAATAAAGGGCGGCTAGCATATCCATCAGCTTCAGCAAGGTCCGTGATTTCCCATAGATCAAAGACACACTTGCTGCCAGCTACCTACACCCTCCAACATAGTATTATTTAACCCTTTGGACTGCAATCATGCCAATCATGCAAATCGTTATCTAGCCAATGGTTTGAATCCATACATGCTATTTACCCATTTTTTTCATACAGTTGGACTATTTATGGGTATGAAGAATTATTACAAACTGGATTGATGTATCCAGTATATTATGATGACACCCTTTCTATTTGTGTTATGTATTTATATAAAAAAGGAACTGTTGATCATTTTAAGAGCATACTTATGAAAGCAGCAACAATCTTTATGAAAATTAGTTACTGTACAATAGCAGCAGCTGTCTCCTAATGTTAAATATCTTACTCCAGTTCAATTTTCTTTCCAAATTGCCCCAAACTATTAGGATAATGACCCACCTGTTTGCCCAGTTTTCTTCCAGGGAAGGACTGATGAGGATAATTGATTGTGGGACTGAGGGAGGGGGTGGGGAGATGAGGTCAGCTGATTGCTGCCCGGGGGAAAAGGATGTGGGAGGTCTGTTTTGTTCTGAGATCGGGATCCACTTGTCATGAATGAGATATAGCAGGGACTCTTGGAAGACACTATTTTAAGACCCTTCCCCCACTTGGGAATGGCAGATGTTCTGTATGATTTATGGGCCTGGTTAGGAGAGCTTAATATTATGGAATACGATGGGATCAGCCTAGTAAACAAATATAAGTACATCATGATTTGACACATTTTGTGAACTGCATTAAAACAGGACAAATGCAAACAATACCCCAACCTAGAAAAATACTTTTCTTTTCTACACTTGTACAACTGAGGTGGCTCCAGGCCTCAGATGCTATGGGAACCATTGTGTCTTGCAAGAGAATAGAACTCATCCTGAACACTACTGTCGCATGGGATCCACACCTTTACATCTGTTCTTGAACTCGCCAGCTGTAATAAAATGTATTTGTTTTGAGCTTTGCTGGTAGCTAAAAAAGCACAAACTAATAACTATTGAAATGGAAATCAACAACCGTTTCAGGCCTGAGTGAATGGATTTGAGGACTTAGTAACCTGGCATCCCTGGAACATGTATTCTATATAATGCCAGACAGAATGAATGTATTTGGAATGAATGCGTTCTGTTTTCATGGATGTGTACTCTGTGGTTAAAAACACACACACACACACACGCACGCACGCGCACACACACACACACACTTACTCCCGCTCTTTACTTTCTCTCTCTCTCTGTAGAATAAGAACATTTCAAAAGGCAGAGATATAATCATGTCTCCTCTATTGTCTCTTCCCGTCACTCTAGCAAACATCCTTGTAGAGGAGCTGATGCAGCTCTGTTGTACAGCTCATCATCTGTACCCTGTGAATTTTTATTTAGAACTAGAACCTGCAAGTCAAAAATAGTACAGTGCTGGATGGAACAGTTCTGTATTGACGAAGAGAATCAACAAAATAACCCAATACACATCTTTTCCATCTATAATTTGTATGATTATTTAAGTCTAAAGAAAAAGTTCAGAGAAATTTGATTTGAAATTGGAGGCAGAGATGCTGAAGTTTTTTCACTTAGATTTTTTATAGTCACGCTATATACACCTAGAAAATGGTGTTTATAATGATATGGAAAGGGAGCACTTCCAGCTCCTTGCTTAAAGTTCCCTATTGCAAGCGCTTTTATGTGACAAACCACCCGATAGATCAAAAGCATTAAGAAACAGATTTTTAAAATCTACTCTCCCTTCTTGCGCTTGCAATTTGCCCGATATAGTAGCTAGATATATAAATTATTTCAATTACTCCCGCCGAGTTGCAGGTGCAAAAAGCAAGGTTGGGTTCAAAATCAAGCCTTAAGAGTTAAGCTTTCAAACCAGGGCACAATGGTATTCCCCCACAAAGTCAGACACACCTACTTTGCCTCCAAAAAGCTAACAATGTAACTGGGCATTTATGCATCCAAATCACCCAGCTATACAATATAAATGCAATATCTGTGTGTGCATCCATTATGCCCTGCTCTGAAATTTGGCATTAAGGGAATAGCCCGTGTAATAAAATGAAAATGAAATAAATTAAGCCATGGTAAAGAGAAAGAGGTACCAGAAAACAGCCCATTAATGAAGATTTACTAAAAGAGATGGAGAAAATCTTAGGAGACTGGGGAACTGATTCTTCCCTCTCTGACTTCTTCTTTTTAGCATATGTGCAACCTGCCTCAGGTGACACATGACCAGGATTCATCACCTAATTTGGTCTGGTGGTTGGTTCATTAGCTTCTGCGCCTGGGCCGGGTACTGATGGGGAGTGCTACTTGAATCTATGCTTCCCCCCACCTACCCCACCCCCACCTCACGCCCAACTCAGAAGCATTAATCCTTTTTTTCCTGTTCCAGGAAAAGAAAAAGATCTAGGAATAACATCCAAGTACCTGAGAGCACAAATGGAAGGAGAAATGATGAATCATGCTTAGGGAAATTATGTTACCCTGTCATCTTGCAAGTCACATGTAACTTGTCTTTGTCTTACTCTAAAACTGAATCTGCATTTTGAACTTATAAGTGAGAGATAAAATCTTTTTTCTCCTGTGCACACAATGTTATCTAAAGGCTGTAAATAATCATTCAGAAACCTCTCCTTCCCAGCTCATCTGTCCATGTTCAAAACTGAAATGTTGGGCAGAACTAATGGCTCTAGCTTTGCAGATGGAACTCCCCAAGGGAATGAGGTGTGAACACAGGGATATTAACATGACCTTAGCAAAGACTGATCTAATCTTGCAGCTGACATTGTTTAGAGTTGCTGGTTTATGAGGGATGGTAGTTAAAAAGATTATTGGATTGGTTAAATAGCTGGTTACAAAGGTATGCAAGCAGAAAGAAATACAAAGAGCACCCTTACTGTGGCCATAAACTAAATACAAAATACTAGGACTTCAAGTAGATTTGGGTTTGTGGTCTAAAGGTCATTAGGTTCCCCTTAATGGTCACAGTTCATTAATTCAAAGTAACTTTGTCTCAGTCTGTGGAGGCACCTTTCCAAGTAGGGCTTGACAGCAAATTTTGCAGAGAGAAAAGACGAATATCATGTAATGAATTCTTTTTATATTCAACCTTCTGAACTCAACAGTCAAAGATTTCCACCTAAGTGTGAATGTATTCATGCTTAATGGAAGCAAGTTCTGACCTGCCCGATGCCAGGTTGTAAACAAGTTTAGGAAGGCCAGTCCCCCAAAGACCTAGCATATCCACTGCCGAAAGCATGTTTAGATAACAGCAATAGCAATACCTTACGGGGTTACATTCTGCCCCGGCTTGTACCACTGGAACTGCATTAGAGTCAAAAGAAAGGCATAAACATAAGTGAGAGCTGAATTTTTCTGAAGAAGCATAAAGCTCAGGATACTCCTTTCTCCCTAACTCGCAGTGCCTGACAAAGGAAGAATTGAAGGATAGAGAATGGGTCTAAGATGCTAAGCTTTGCTTTTTCTGGATTTAGCTAGTTCATATCACAACCTTGATGGTGCTTAGACTGAATTTTCTTGTTGGATTTAAAACAAATTTAAGTTGTCTTCATACATGAGAATTCACAGTTAGTGAAACCAGCCATCTTCAGCCTGGCAGAATTGTAGAACTACTTTGTTAGCGAATAGCTTGTAAAGAGCCACTACATAGGAACGGTATGTTGATGTTCCATCTCTGTCTTCCTTCTGACATTCCACACTGTGTCTGCTTGTACTAGTGCAGCCAGATTATTAATTATTATTATTAAATAATTTTATTGCAATATTGCATGAAGGCCCCATGGTGCTCGGTGCTATGCATGCCATACAAAGTCACAGTCTCTGGCTCAAAGAACTTCCAATCTAACAAATTATCTCAGATCAGTCTAAAAGCGCACGCTGTAAACATTGTAATGAAATGGCAAGACAACACGTCACAATTCTTTGGTGGCTCTCTGTGCTCATTTGATACTGTATATGTGCTGGGAGGGGAGATGCAGTGTTTGTCCTCACTGACTCTATGCCTAGCAGCTTGGAGAGATTGCCACCCACTTTGGAGGAATCTTGAATGATTTCTGGTGGCTGCTAGCCATTTTCTCTGTTCTTTGCACTGCTTTGTGTGCATAATTTGTGCTCTGCTCTCTTTGCCTTGGATAAAACTCTCGCTCTGTTAGAGCCAAAGAGCCACACGCTGAGGATTGCTGCATTAGGCCATAAATGCTCTTGAGCTGTTGGAATCTGTATTGTAAATAAATAATAAAAATGAATGGGAAACTTCTGCTCTCAGTTTTACGTAGTCAAATCTCAATGCCTATAGTCTCTATGGGCTCAATCCTGCAAGGTGCCAAGCAACCCCTGGAAAATGCTGAATGCCTTCTACTCCCAAAGACTTAAGTTGTTAAAGGTGGTCAGCACCTTTAGCATCATGCAAGATCAAGCCATGCGTGCACAGAACTCCCACCAATTTCTGACATCAGAGCAATTCATTTTGAAAATACATTAAAAACATCTCCCACTGACACCAGTGGGAGTTCTTTGCATGTAGAGAAACCAAAATATCATAGCTGAGATCCACTGTGGATTTGAGAGCAGAATTTTATTCAGCTTATGCAAATAATTATCAAGTCGTGGTCTACTATAAAATGCAGCTGGTTTCACTGTGACAAATTTTTCCCTGATATGTACCCATGGCAGTAACAGCAGTGACACTAGGGTTGAATTTGATCTGGTGAGTTTAAAACTGAGGACAGAAAAACCAGTTCAGGAAAATGAGAACTGGCCTGAACCATCATCCATCACCTGATTAACCTTTTTCTGGGTTCTGATTGGTTCCAGTACCCCTTCCCTTCCACACCTTGACTTTCAATAATAACTGCATTTCTCTCTCTCTCTCTCTGGTCCCCTGGTAGCCACCCTGACTCCCTCTCCTTACCCACAACTTTACAGTATGCCTGCAGTTCCTTCTTCCTTCTTCTTCTTTCTAGATTGTGCAAGTTCCCTCACACAGGCAAAGGGACAACACATACAGAATATTCGTTCCTGAATAATTAAAGAAAATGACTAATGACTAGCTTTAGCCTGGGGCTGTGGATAAAAGTGATCAGTCTTGTAACATTTTGGAACAAATATTTTAAACATTTCATAACTTTGCATCAGGAGACACTTTCCGTTACAACAGTGTAAGTCTAGAGTAACACCATTGAAGTCAGAACTGTTATTTTAGATTTACTCCTGAATAATTTGAAGCACATCTGCTTCAATTTGAATTATCTGTGCTGAGAGAATGGAGGAACCCCTCATCCTAGAAGTTTGAGTTTCTTTATGTTACCAAGATTTCCTGAGTGGAATACAAATTATCAGGAACTTTTCCAGATCTGATGGGTACCAGAAACTTTTTCTGCCTAAGTTGCAACAGCCATTCACATATTGATTTAACTTTTAGAATAAGTACTAAGGACGTATGAAACTCCCTCTCTCTATTTTGACAGTCTTTATATTTTCCTTCTGCTCTTTCTCAGCACCATTTTCACTAGCATTAGAATTTGTCTTCTCTACTTTCTCTCTGCTCCTTGCTCACAATCTCTCTTTAATGGAAAATGAATGTATAAATTCTCAGTTTTAGTCAAATTTTCAAAACTGCAATGTTCAAATAGTTCAAAATTAGGCATGAGCTTGACTATTCCCAGTGAGAAATGCACCATCACTTTGTTGCCTATGAGGATTTGGACATGAGAAAAACATGTGAGAACTCTTCCTGATAAGGTTCTCCATATGAAAGACCACCTAAGCTGTATGTTTATATTGGAGTTTAATGCTGAGAGTTCTCAACTGCCCACAGTAGCCTGCCATTCACCAGAGCCCTGGATATGGTTTGGAAGAGTTTGTCTCTGTAGTGGGAGGGATAGGAGAAATGAATGTGAGGAAATACTTGAAAGGTTCAGCTTCCACTAGAATAAATCTGAATAGCCTTGAGCTGACAGATGTAAAAGGGCAATTGTTTAACAACTTCCTTCTGCCAAAAGACAATATTACAAGCCCCTGTAAAATACAATACACTATGTAATATAAATACAGTACAAGTATGTTTAGTAAATTAAATAGCTGGGAGTAGAATATTTGGATACTTGGCCACATTTTCTTGATTTCTAATTGTCCAACAGAAGAGAAATGTTGGCTAGATATCAAGTCAGAAATTTCTTGGTTAATTTAACTTTCCATTCCGATTACCCCACACTTAGCCTCCTGGTAAACTGAGTAGGTTTGCTAGTTCCAGAGAATAGTTTTGCTTAATAGGAGACTATTTATCTTGGCTACTAAAATTTCCTCCATGTGGACTGGAACCTGTCACGCTTAAAATACAGAATTCACAGGAAAGACTGGGAAAGTCACCACAGCAAGTATGGATGCCTTCCAATTTCTCAGATCCCTATGCCACTGATAGAAAGCAGGACACACCACCAACACTGTTTGAGGGTCACATCCAGCCCCTTTCTCCATGGCTTGGATAGTTCTTCTTCAGATAAACTGGTGGAGATCTGGTGGGAGAGGAAGGTGCTGGTTGTGGGGGCACTGCTCAGCAAGGACCCAATCCAACTCCCAAATGTAGTCAACAGGAGTCTTCCTTGAGTGGCACACCATCATCTCTGGGTGAGCCCCCACAAAAATGCATGAGAGGTGGGGCACGAGTGGGACGCCCAGAGAAAGTACCCCCATGGGCTACTCCAGAACTATTCCACAGAAGCCTGTCTGGAGCAGATCTGCAGCCACTCCATGGCCTAGGGCAATGGATTACTCTCACCGTGTCCTTCTGTGCATCCCTCCGGCACTGAGATTCAAGCAGGGGGCTGGGGTCTAGATATGCTCCTAAATGCCAAAACACAAAGTAAGGCAAGAGCTCACAAGAGGCGTCCATACTGGTTTTGGCCATATTTCTATAAGAAAGGGAATCCTTTGACCAGTCAGAACACTCCCTACCACCTCACTTATGTAGATTACAACTTGAAGAAGATACTTCCTGTTTATTAAGTTATAACCATATCCTGTGCTCAGTAAAGTCAGAGGCCCAAGATAATAATTAGCCTGGAATATGGTTATTTTTGAGTTAACAGAAAAAACCCAGAAGTTACTGTTATATTGCAAGTAAAATAACTAAATACTGAACTTCTGAGAGTTTGTGTATTTTAGAACTGGGGGGAAAAAAACCAAATTAGTTACACTGGCATTATGGAATTGTGGATGGAGAGTTTTAAGGTCAGTCACAAATGAGAGTAAAGGGATATGCAGATTGGATAGTTACTGAAAAATCAGATTATCATTGTAAGCATCTATTTGTGATCTCTGCACTCTGATTGGCCAAGACTGCTTTATTTCAGTATAATCCCTAATAATAGAATTATACCGTGAACAATATATGGGATGATCTATAATAATGAATTCATTCAGTGGTGTTATCACTGTATCTTCACCTTCATGGAAACATTCAACAGCTGTATCTTATCTTAGAAAATAAAAGCTGACATTTATATTTTTGAATCTGCTTGAAGAAAAAGTGTGCTCTGTATTTTTCATAAGAATGTCCATATATTTGAAACAAGGTGCCATAAACAGATAGCTAAGGGTTAATGCCTCTTTTACCTGTAAAGGGTTAAGAAGTTCACGTAGCCTAGCTGACACTTGACCAGAAGAACCAATGGCGGAACAAGATGTTTCAAAAGGAAGGAAGGAAGTTTCCTTGGTTTAGTCAGTTTTTCAGTTTCAGCCGGAGTGAAAAAGATCAAGGAACCAGCCTCTTATCAGAGTAGTAAGTTTTAGAAATGAATAAATAGGTTTATGTTAATTTTCTTTTGTACTTATCTTGGTGCAAATTAAGGGAATTATCAAATTTGGGTTTTCTTGTGTATATTAAGATTTTTGCCCAGGAGAACATCCTGTGTTTTCAAGTTATTGTCTGTAAGATTAGCTGATACGCTGTCTCCTAGAGGTTGTTTTTCTCTCTTTCTTTCACTTTTCTTTTCTTTAATTAAAGCCTTCTTTTTAAGAACCTGATTGATTTTTCCTTGCTTTAAGATCCAGGGGGATTGGATCTGGACTCACCAGGAATTGGTGGGAGAAAGAAGGGGGGATGGTTAATTCACCTTGTGTTAAGATCCAAGGGATTGGATCTGGACTCACCAGGGAATTGGTGAAGGAGTCTCTCAAGGCTACCCAGGGAGGGGAAGGTTTTGGGGGGAAAGAGAGTGATCCAGACACTGAGAATTCTGGATGGTGGCAGCGATACCAGATCTAAGCTGGTAATTAAGTTTAGAAGTGTCCATGCAGGTCCCCACATCTGTACCCTAAAGTTCAGAGTGGGGGTGAGACCTATGACACAAGGACACTCTATTCTAAAACAATTTCTCAAGACATATAGCATAGCCAGTAATGCAGGTGTCACACTGTTTTTCTTGGCAATTATCAGCCACCAATAAATAGTGATAAAAATCATTTATGCCAATAAACTGGATTACAGTGTTTAAAATATCCTGGGAGAGGCAAACCTCAGTATCTTATATTTCCTATATAGCTTCATACATCATCATAGCGGTTATACCTAAAATGTTTTTTCTAGTTCAGGAAATATATTCTGGCTCTAGCAGTATTCCCCCTCTTGAGTATAGAGCAATCTTCTCTACCTCTAGAAGCAGAAAGAACTTTTCTAAGTGAGCTCACTGTATGACAAAAAAGCTGAAGCCAATCTAGAGAATTTTAGTCCTTAAAAAGGAAATTAAACTGGACAGAGTGAGGTATCCTTTTTATCCAGCCTGAAAACATTACCTCTAGAAAGGCACACTGAACACTTGTGTGTAACCAGCACTTCTTTTATCCAACGGGAACTTCTGTTAGTGCTTTGACAATTCCATGCATTCAAGGAAGCAGCTTTGTCCAGGTGATAAAGCCCAGGGCTAGAAGTCAACAGACCTGGATTCTGGCTTTGCTGGTGACTTGCTGTGTTGCTTGAGCAAGGAACTTCTCTGGACATTACTTTCCCCAATATTATAAAGAAGTAACAATGCCTTCCTGCCTCTGTAATTAGCTTAGAGATCAACAGATGAAAAGTGCTAGATAAATGCTTAGTGTTATCAGTAATTAAGTGTCCTTGGTAAGTCCATCCATGTTATTCCTTAGGTGTGAAACTCACCCCAATACAGAGGACCCCTTAAGCCTTTATTATGGGTCTTATGTGCTGCGAGGGGGTGAGGTGTCTTGTTTGGTATGTTTCACATAATAGCCAACAACTGGTTCTGATGTGAAAACTACCTTCTTTCCAGGTAAACCACAGTCTTTTCTGCTCTTTCTGCCACTGGGAGTTCCCTGTCATCCTCTTCAATTTGGTATCACTGCCTTCATTTCCTCCACCTTATTACTGCTATTTCTACATCATCTTATTTCTTCATGAATAGATTTTTTTTTCCAATGGTTACATTTAAAATGATTCGTTAGATGGGCAACAGGAGGTAGGGAGAAAGATATGAGAAATTTACTTTCTAACTTAGGTCATTTCTGTTGTAGCAAAATGCACTGTTACTGTAATTCTAAAGGAAGCCCTATCAGAGGTGTTAGATTAAGGGAAAGTCTATGGTGCAATCACAGGGTGTCTCTGCAGCTCATGTAGACATACCTGAGCTAGCTTTAATCTAGTCCCACAGCAATGAAGCCATAGTAGCATGAATTCAGAGTAGGCTATACAAGCCAACCTGGAACTCTGAGTAATTACTCAGAAGGTTAGTTCATGCTGAAGCATTCACTGCCACAGCTGCACTGCTCCAGAACCCCAGTACTTGCACTGCAATCGCACCCCATGATTGTAGTATAGATATACACTCAGTCTTTAAAATTCAATACTATTTTGATAACATACATTATGGAATGTTCTCTCTGAAGCATCACTTATTATTGGTTTACTGCATGCTAATGCTGGGAAGGTCAAGAACAACCTGCCATCATCCTCAGTATTGTCCATTAGCTCAATGATTGTTTTCTTCATAAGCACAGACTCATATCCTAATCTATAAAATACTCTTTGCAGGCTTTCAAACACCTGTTATGAAAATCAAGAGATATACTAGTGCCAGAAAGAATGGGGTTACATCACTAATTAATCAGACTCAAGTTCTTCAACCATCTTTCACTGTGCATATATAGCAGTGATGGAACAAAATCTCAGAAAAAAACTGCACATTGTTGCCTGCTATTTCAAGAATGAGTAAACAAAAATTAAAGCAGCTGCAATCTTTATTTGGCCACCTTAATATTGCATATTTATTGCAACATGGTTTCAGCAGGAGGGATCTTTTGCATTTTTTCAGTCTGTACCACCTCTACTGTAAAATTGTGTCATAACTTTGTTCTTTTAAAACAAAACATCAAAGAGAATTTGCAAATCTGGAAAAGATTTCTGAAAAATTTCAATGGGGTGTCTCTGTGACATTCTGAGTGGCATGAACTGTTTGATACTCAACTATTTACAGATGTACATGGAATTTTGGCTGCATTTGCTGCCTGTATTTTCCAGAGATACTGTGCATATAAATGGAGGGCCAATTTTTGTGTGTGTTATTACGGAACCGGTTAGGAAAGTCACATTTCTGAGAGTTTTTTCTTGTGCTTCCAAGCGCTGCTCAGTGATCTAAGACTGCGTGTATGTGTGCATGCACACATGTCCATGTGTAAAAATTAATAAAAAGGTAAATGTTTTTCACATCCTCACATTAATTTTTGTTACAGTAGAAATGCTGAATCTTGAAACTGAGGGAAAGAGAAAATATTCTTTATGCTGAAATAATTAATTTGATATCACTTGAAGCTTTCTGAGCTAGTATTATTCTTTTGCCTTTGTCCAACCCTCAAGCCTTCTCAGACTGGGATGGAAAGAGTCAAATTATGCAAGAACTCATTTAGAGTACTTTAAGAACAGCAAAGAATCCTGTGGCACCTTATAGACTAACAGACATTTTGGAGCATGAGCTTTCATGGGTGAATACCCACTTCTTCAGATGCATGTGGTGGAAATTTCCAGGGGCAGTATATATATGCTAGCAAGCAAGCTAGAGATAACGAGGTTAGTTCAATCAGGGAGGATGAGGCCCTGTTCTAGCAGTTGAGGTGTGAAAACCAAGAGAGGAGAAACTGGTTCTGTAGTTGGCAAGCCATTCACAGTCTTTGTTCAATCCTGAGCTGATGGTGTCAAATTTGCAGATGAACTGAAGCTCAGCAGTTTCTCTTTGAAGTCTGGTCCTGAAGTTTTTTTGCTGCAGGATGGCCACCTTAAGGTCTGCAATAGTGTGGCCAGGGAGGTTGAAGTGCTCCCCTACAGGTTTTTGTATATTGCCATTCCTAATGTCTGATTTGTGTCCATTTATCCTTTTCCGTAGAGACTGTCCAGTTTGGCCAATGTACATAGCAGAGGGGCATTGCTGGCATATGATGGCGTATATTACATTGGTGGATGTGCAGGTGAATGAACCAGTGATGGTGTGGCTGATCTGGTTAGGTCCTGTGATGGTGTCGCTGGTATAGATATGTGGGCAGAGTTGGCATCGAGGTTTGTTGCATGGATTGGTTCCTGAGTTAGAGTTATTATGGTGCGGTGTGCAGTTACTGGTGAGAATATGTTTCAGGTTGGCAGGTTGTCTGTGGGCAAGGACTGGCCTGCCACCCAAAGTCTGTGAAAGTGTGGGATTATTGTCCAGGATGGGTTGTAGATCCTTGATGATGCGTTGGAGGGGTTTTAGCTGGGGGCTGTATGTGATGGCCAGTGGAGTCCTGTTGGTTTCTTTCTTGGGTTTGTCTTGCAGTAGGAGGCTTCTGGGTACACGTCTGGCTCTGTTGATCTGTTTCCTTATTTCCTCGTGCGGTTATTGTAGTTTTGAGAATGCTTGGTGGAGATTTTGTAGGTGTTGGTCTCTGTCTGAGGGGTTAGAGCAGATGCGGTTGTACCTCAGTGCTTGGCTGTAGACAATGCATCTTGTGATGTGTCCGGGATGGAAGCTGGAGGCATGAAGGTAGGGATAGCGGTCGGTAGGTTTTCGATATAGGGTGGTGTTAATGTGACCATCACTTATTTGCACTGTGGTGTCAAGAAAGTGGACCTCCCGTGTAGATTGGTCCAGGCTGAGATTGATGGTGGGGTGGAAGCTGTTGAAATCGTGGTGGAATTTTTCCAGAGTCTCCTTCCCATGGGTCCAGATGATGAAGATGTCATCAATGTAGCGTAGGTAGAGAAGGGGCGTGAGTGGACGAGAGCTGAGGAAGCGTTGTTCCAGGTCGGCCATAAAGATATTGGCATATTGTGGGGCCATGCGGGTGCCCATAGCAGTGCCACTGATCCTGAGATATATATTGTCATCAAATTTGAAATAGTTGTGTGTAAGTATAAAGGCACAGAGCTCAGCAGCCAGTTGTGCTGTGGCATCGTCAGGGACAGTGTTCCTGACAGATTGTATTCCATCTGTGTGTGGGATGTTTGTGTAGAGAGCCTCTACATCCATGGTGGCTAGGATGGTGTTTTCTGGGAGGTGACCAATGCATTGTAGTTTCCTCAGGAAATCAGTGGTGTCATGGAGATAGCTGGGAGTGCTGGTGGCATAGGGTCTGAGTAGAGAGTCCATATATCCAGACAGTCCTTCAGTGAGAGTGCCAATGCCCGAGATGATGGGGCGTCCAGGATTTCCAGGTTTGTGGATCTTGGGTAGTAGATAGAATAACCCTGGTCGGGGCTCTAGTGGTATGTTGATTTCTTCTGGTGTTAGTGTGGGGAGTGTCCTGAGTAGATGCTGTAGTTTCTTAGTGTATTCCTCAGTGGGATCTGAGGGAAGTGGCCTGTAGAATTTGGTATTGGAGAGTTGTCTGGCAGCCTCCTTTTGGTAGTCAGACCTGTTCATGATGACAACGGCACCTCCTTTATCAGCCTCTTTGATGATAATGTCAGGGTGGTTTCTGAGGCTGTGGATGGCATTGCGTTCTGCACGACTTAGGTTGTGAGGCAAGTGATGTTGTTCCACGATTTCTGCCTGTGCACGCCGGCGGAAGCATTCAATGTATAGGTCCAGATTGTCATTTCGACCCTCAGGAGGAGTCCATGTGGAGTTCTTCTTCTTTTGCTGTTGGTGGGAGGGCACCTGTGTATCAGTGCACTGTTCAGTGTTGTCCTGGAAGTATTCTTTGAGTCGGAGACGGCGAAAGTAGGCTTCCAGATCGCCACAGAACTGTATCATGTTGGTGGGGGTGGCAGGGCAGAAAGAGAGTCCCCGAGATAGGACAGACTTTTCTTCTGGGCTGAGTGTGTAGTTGGATAGATTGACGATATTGCTGGGTGGGTTAGGGGTACCACGGTTGTGGCCCCATGTGGCAGGTAGGAGTTTAGACAGCTTACAGTCCTTTTTCCTTTGTAGAGAGGTGAAGTGAGTAATGTAGATCTCCTGTCTTATTCTAGTGAAGTCCGTTTGTATAGAAGTTTGGTTATTAATGAGAGTCTCCAGGTTGGAGAGCTCTTTTTTGATGTTTTCCTGTTTGCTGTATAGGATGCTGATCAGGTGGTTCCTCAGTTTTTTTGATAGAGTATGGCATAATCTCTCACTGTGGTCTGTGTAGTATGTAGATAGCAGTGGATTTTTTACCTTTAGTCCATTTGGTATGATGTCCATCCGTTTGCATTTGGAAAGGAAGATGATATCTGTCTGTATTTGTGCAAGTTTCTTCAAGAGGTTGATGGATTTCCACTCCATACGGCTAAATGCAGTGCCTTGCATGGTGTCAAGTATCAGAGGGGAAGCCGTGTTAGTCTGGATCTGTAAGAGCAGCAAAGAATCCTGTGGCACCTTACAGACTAACAGACGTTTTGGAGCATGAGCTTTCGTGGGTAAATACCCACTTCTTCAGATGCATGTGGTGGAAATTTCCAGGGGCAGTATATATATGCTAGCAAGCAAGCTAGAGATAACGAGGTTAGTTCAATCAGGGAGGATGAGGCCCTGTTCTAGCAGTTGAGGTGTGAAAACCAAGAGAGGAGAAACTGGTTCTGTAGTTGGCAAGCCATTCACAGTCTTTGTTCAATCCTGAGCTGATGGTGTCAAATTTGCAGATGAACTGAAGCTCAGCAGTTTCTCTTTGAAGTCTGGTCCTGAAGTTTTTTTTGCTGCAGGATGGCCACCTTAAGGTCTGCAATAGTGTGGCCAGGGAGGTTGAAGTGCTCCCCTACAGGTTTTTGTATATTGCCATTCCTAATGTCTGATTTGTGTCCATTTATCCTTTTCCGTAGAGACTGTCCAGTTTGGCCAATGTACATAGCAGAGGGGCATTGCTGGCATATGATGGCGTATATTACATTGGTGGATGTGCAGGTGAATGAACCAGTGATGGTGTGGCTGATCTGGTTAGGTCCTGTGATGGTGTCGCTGGTATAGATATGTGGACAGAGTTGGCATCGAGGTTTGTTGCATGGATTGGTTCCTGAGCTAGAGTTATTATGGTGCGGTGTGCAGTTACTGGTGAGAATATGTTTCAGGTTGGCAGGTTGTCTGTGGGCAAGGACTGGCCTGCCACCCAAGGCCTGTGAAAGTGTGGGATCATTGTCCAAGATGGATTGTAGATCCTTGATGATGCGTTGGAGGGGTTTTAGCTGGGGGCTGTATGTGATGGCCAGTGGAGTCCTGTTGGTTTCTTTCTTGGGTTTGTCTTGCAGTAGGAGGCTTCTGGGTACACGTCTGGCTCTGTTGATCTGTTTCCTTATTTCCTCGTGCGGTTATTGTAGTTTTGAGAATGCTTGGTGGAGATTTTGTAGGTGTTGGTCTCTGTCTGAGGGGTTAGAGCAGATGCGGTTGTACCTCAGTGCTTGGCTGTAGACAATGCATCTTGTGATGTGTCCGGGATGGAAGCTGGAGGCATGAAGGTAGGGATAGCGGTCGGTAGGTTTTCGATATAGGGTGGTGTTAATGTGACCATCACTTATTTGCACCGTGGTGTCAATAAAGTGGACCTCCCGTGTAGATTGGTCCAGGCTGAGGTTGATGGTGAGGTGGAAGCTGTTGAAATCGTGGTGGAATTTTTCCAGAGTCTCCTTCCCATGAGTCCAGATGATGAAGATGTCATCAATGTAGCGTAGGTAGAGAAGGGGCGTGAGTGGACGAGAGCTGAGGAAGCGTTGTTCCAGGTCGGCCATAAAGATATTGGCATATTGTGGGGTCATGCGGGTGCCCATAGCAGTGCCACTGATCCTGAGATATATATTGTCATCAAATTTGAAATAGTTGTGTGTAAGTATAAAGGCACAGAGCTCAGCAGCCAGTTGTGCTGTGGCATCGTCAGGGACAGTGTTCCTGACAGATTGTATTCCATCTGTGTGTGGGATGTTTGTGTAGAGAGCCTCTACATCCATGGTGGCTAGGATGGTGTTTCTGGGAGGTGACCAATGCATTGTAGTTTCCTCAGGAAATCAGTGGTGTCACGGAAATAGCTGGGAGTGCTGGTGGCATAGGGTCTGAGTAGAGAGTCCATATATCCAGACAGTCCTTCAGTGAGAGTGCCAATGCCCGAGATGATCGGGCGTCCAGGATTAGAGTACTTTGTCACTTGCCTCCAAATAGCAAACAGCACCCTGGCACTTGAAATATAAGGGAATCAGTGTACTGCTTTCCCAAATGTCACTGTGATGGAGGCAAGTATATTTATACAGCCTACAATTAATTACTCTGAAGGATTTCACTTATGTTAATAGCATTCTTAACATTAACAAACAGAAAAATTATAAGTTGTATTGGTAAGTTCATCTAGAACAATGGTTTTCAACCTGTGGTCTGTGGACCCCTGAGACTCTGCAGACTAAATCAAAGATTTCCAAAGCAGTCCACATCTCCATTTGAAAATTTTAGGGGTCCATAAATGAAGAAAAGGTTAAAAACCACTTGTGACAGGTTGGATCACAGACACACACCCCCCCCGGGAGCTGCCACCCGATGTGCCAAGACTACTTATGCCCCTGCTTTCCCTGCCAGCGTGGGGCCCTAGCACCTGTCTTGCTGAGCCAGACACGCCCACCTGCTCCAGCAAAGACCCAGGGTCTGAATTACTTGCCTCAAAGCTGCAGGTTTACCTGAAAGCAGCCCACAGAAGTGTTCTTGTCTTTAACACTCAGATGCCCAACTCCCAATGGGTCTAAACCCAAATAAATCCATTTTATCCTGTATAAATCTTATGCAGGTTAAACTCATAAATTGTTCGCCTTCTATAACACTGATAGAGAGATATGCACAGCTGTTTGCTCCCCCCAGGTATTAATACATACTCTGAGTTAATTAATAAGTAAAAAGTGATTTTATTAAATACAGAAAGTAGGATTTAAGTGGTTCCAAGTAGTAACAGACAGAACAAAGTAAGTCACCAAGCAGAATAAAATAAAATGCACAAATCTATGTCTAATCAAACTGAATACAGATAAGATCCTCAACAGTTCCAGAATACTCCCTTTTACAGACTAATCTCCTTTTAGCCTGGGTCCAGCAATCACTCACTCTCTTCCACATTGTCCTTTGTTCCAGTTTCTTTCAAGTATCCTGGGGGGTAGAGAGGCTCTCTCTTTAGCCAGATGAAGACAAAATGGAGAGGTTTCCCAGGGGTTTAAATAGACTTTCTCTTGTGGGTGGAGACCCCCTCCTCACTCCTATGCAAAGTCCAGCTCCAAGATGGAGTTTAGGAGTCATCTGGGCAAGTCACATGTCCATGCATGACTCACAGTTTTTACAGGTAGCATCCATTGTTTACATGCTACCTTGAATGTCCTCATGTAGACTTCTTATGTGGATTGGAGCATTCCAAAATCCATTGTCCTTTAAGTGTTTCTTGATTAGGTAGTTAATTTCAACATTCCTTTCTCCAGGAACCGACCAAATGCTCTACTAAGGTTATTTAGAACTCAAGCCAATATACAGCCAACATTCATAACATTCATAACTTCGAATACAAAAATGATACACGCATACAAATAGGATTAATACATTCAGTAGATCATAACCTTAATGGAGATATGTTACATGGCATCTGTAGCATAAGACACATTCTAAGCATATTTCCTTAAAGCCTTATGGGAGGTACCTTCACACCACTGATCTAGAAATTTAATAATTTAAGACAAATAAAGCAAATACCCATCTAAAGATTCACAAGCACAAAGTATCGAACTAGCTTTTTTCTTGTAAGTGAGTCAAACTCTTTTAGGAGATATAGTGAACCACAGGACAGAATATTTTGTTCTAGCTAAGTTGTTACTAAAGTGCCCATCTGCATGATATTTAGGCACCAGAGACAGAAGATAATGTTTTTTCTCTGTCTTGATTCTGCTATTAATGCTTAGCTGCTTTAATGTCAATGGGAGTTAAGTGAGTGTCAAAGCTGACTGGTTAATACTATATAAAGCTGGGAGGAATCCAAAGTTTTATGCTAATTTTTGCTAGCATTCTCACAGATCTTAGCACACTTTTCTTCCTGTAAAGCTGACTGAGTACATGAGGTCCTGTGAATTTCCCTTTAATGCCCTAAAGGGAACAGCTATGAAGCATAAAGGTGATTCGTGTCAAAGTGCTGATACTGGAAACCCCAGGGGTTAGTTATACATCCTAGTACACAGAGCTGTGATTTGGTAGGGAAAAGTATATGAATGGAAAACAGCTGGAGTTCTCGCCTACACATTACTTCAGATGCACTAACAGAAACAAACATGATGATTTATCTGGGAGAAAATAAGCTAGTAATAGGTATAGAACTCGACCTCATTAAGATGTAGATGCATATGTAAGCAGAGTCAGGATAAGCTCTACCCTAACATCTGGTGGAAAGAATGTCAGAGAGTGTATTTGCATAGGCATGCCTACCCTATCCCAGACTGCTGAGCGGTGGGACTGCTTGGTGACAAATGACTCACCCTCAGTTGGGTGGTACTTGCTGGACAAGGGACATGGGTTCCAAAACCCAGTGAAGTGAGAGAGGCTGGGGACAGGTATCTGTGCCTGGTGGTGTAGTCGCCTTGTGGAGCCAGAAGCACCAGTTGCACCTCCTCCTCTCTCCACTGTGGAATGTCAGAGTTGATTTTTTTTATTCCCTCAAGAATCTAAATACAGGTGACTGAGCTGAATGCACTTTGGGCTAATGGTGCACTAGCACTGGGGCTCCCCCACTAAGAGCTGAGATCACTAAGAGTTGAAATCACAAAAGAGCTGAAATGACTGAGCTGAGAGCACTGAGTACTGTGCTAACTAGTGGGGGAGCCTGAAGATATACTGTGGAACAGAGCAGCTGGCGGAGTGGAGCAGTTGCGGGGACGGCTGGAGCGGATCACGGAACAGCTGGTGGCAGCAGAGCGGAGTAGCTGTGGGATGCGTGGAGCGGCCCACAGAGTGAGCGGAGCCGAGCAGTTTTGCAGAGCAGCTCATGGAGCAGAGCAGCTGGTGGAGCGGAGCAGTTTCTGAGGACGGCTGGAGGAGCAGCGTGGAGCGGCTGGTAAAGAGGAGCAGTTCGTGGAGAAGGCGGAAGCAGAACCCACGGAGAGGCAGGGCAGTTGGCCCCAGACCACGTAAGGTTCCCCTTTCTACCTAGGCTGGGGGGAGGGACCTCTACAGATAGACTCTCGAACTCTGGGGTGGCATTGACCAGAGACTTTTGGGTTGTTGGACTTTGGGGTGATTGGACTTAAAACCCTAAGCGGAAAAAGGACAGTGCCAAACGTACTTTGAGGTGGGTTTTGTTTATGGTTTGTGTTATAACCCTGTTTGTGGTGTTTCTCCAATGGGATGCCGCATTGATTCCTTCCTTTATTAAAAAAGATTTTGCTACACTCAGACTCCGTGCTTGCGAGAGGGGAAGTATTGTCTCCTAGAGGCGCCCAGGGGGGTGTGGTATGTGAGTGTCCCAGGTCACTGGGTGGGGGCTCGAGCCGGTTATGCATTGTGTTACTGAAACGGAACCCCTGGATACTGAACCCGGCCCTTGTTGCTGCCAACTCAGAGGGGCAGAAGGGTTACACATATGATGCCTTTTAGGCAGGCAATACAGAATTTAAAATGGCTCTGGCAGAATGACTGTCAAACCATGTTTGAAGGGAGGAAAAAGGAGACACAACTGAAAATAATTTGTTAAACAGAGACTTGATATTGTCACCCTCTAGGCTTGGCGGTATTAAAATATGGTCTAAGACATATCATGTTCCTGTGTGTTAGCACATCCCAAAGGCTTACACCTATGTATTAGATATTCAAGCAGATTATTCAATGCAGCCTTGCAGGGCCCTTTGAAAGAGAATCTGACATGATGGGCTTGCTGGCCTACCAAGCAAACCAATTATAGGAGAAAGCTCAACACTGGTATATATAGGTCATATAGAAACAACCCCTATTGTCCAATGAATTGAACTGACCCCTGAGTAATGTCCCATTATCCAGCGTAGGTACAGAAGGCAAAGATTCAGATACTTGTATTGTGTGAATAGAGTCAAGCTCATAGACTTTAAGGCCAGAAGGGACCATTGTGACCACCTACTCTGACCTCCTGCACACTGCAGGCCACAGAACCTCACCCATCCACTGCTATAATGTCATGCCATAACATGAGCTATTCCCATACAGGGTGAAAATCTTTGTGCAGTTGTTGATTAAAATGAGGACAGTCAAGTTGCTTCAAGATGAAGAATGACTGACAGGCAATGACCATCTGATGTTTGTCTGATTTGATATTGTTTGCTGTTATTTATTATTTAGTGCAGAGGTGGGCAAACTTTTTGGCCCAAAGGCCACATCTGGGAATAGAAATTGTATGGCGGACCATGAATGTTGACAAAATTGGGGTTGGGATGCAGGAGGGGGTGAGGACTCTGGTTGGGGGGTGTGGATTCCAGGGTGGGACCAGAAATGAGGAGTTCAGGGTGTGGGAGGGGGGTCTGGGTTGGGGTAGGGGAGTGGGGTGTGAGGGGATGAGGGCTCCAGCTGTGGGGTGCGGGCTCTGGGATGAGGCTGGGGATGAGGAGTTTGGGGTGCCGGAGGGTGCTCCAGGTTGGGACCAAGGGCTTTGGAAGGCAGGAGGGGGATCAGGGCTGGGGCAGGGGGCTGGGGAGAGGCTCAGGGGTGCAGGCTTCAAGCAGCACTTACCTCAAGCAGCTCCCTTCTTCAGCTCCTATGTCAAGGTGTGGCCAGGTGGCTTTGCATGCTGCCCCATCCGCAGACACTGCCACTGCAGCTCCCATTGGAGTGCCAGACGGGGTCAATGGAGCAGGGGCCATTGGAGAACGTAGGAGCCAGAGCAGGGCCATGCCGTGGCTTCCGGGAGATGCATGGAGTGGCCCCCAAGCCTGCACCCAGGCTGGAACATTGAAACGGGGCAAGTCCCAGCCCACGCTCCCCAGTGGGAACTTGCAGACCGGCTTAAAATGACTCAGGCCTGCAGAGCACAGTTTGCCCGCCCTTGATTCAGTGCTTATTGATTACAGATGGAAAAAATGGTTAGCTGCTATTTAGAATTAACACAAAACTGTAGGCGTCAGTTGGTATGAAGTTATATGGAGCCAAATCAAACTTTGGTCAATATAGTAGATTTTTATGTCAAACATTTTCTGGAAAAGAAACAGATTAAAATGGAATAGGCGTTATTCAGTTTAAAAATAAATTTCCTGTTATTAGAGTAGGTCACTATTACAGGATGTTTGCTACGTGCAATAAACCTTTGGGGATTGCAATCATACTGGACACAGAACAGACTGTGACAGCAATAATAAAGTGTGCTGAGCTCCAGTGTGGGAAAAAGCAATGGAAACAAAAGCTACATTACTGTATATTCCTAACACAGATTCACACTGAAATATGACCTTGAATAATTACAAGAGCTGGAAGTATTTTGCCTTCATTTCCATATATTTCCCATGTCTGTCAGAATCAAAAGGAAGAACACACTTTTGTGAATTAATTGTATTTTATTTCTTTATTTCTTTTCCAATATATGCAAACTCTGGGTTCACGTGCAGTAGTTAAAAACACTACACATAGCATCATATTACGCAATGCCAGCAGAGAGACCTTCCAAAAGACTAAAATAAACACCCAGCCCCCATTGGCAAAACCTGAGAGAAGAGATGTGCTGGTTAACAGGCCATGAAGACATCATATTTAGATCCTGTTGCACCAACAAGGAAGTGAATTCTAGAGCTGAGAGGCTCTCCACTGCCTGCCCCCAAACACCAGACATTAGCACAGGATTCCTCACTTGACTTCTTCTGCCATGACAGGAGTGCTAGAAGACAGGCAGACCAATACAGAGCCAGGTCTCAGGCGATGGAGGGCTTTATAGATCTATTTCAACAACTTAACTGGATGCAAACAGGAAGCCAGTACTGCTATCAGAGAACTGTAATGTATCTACACAGGCTTTTATACTGAACTCGTAACTATGCTAGCCAAGTACCTTTACCTCTGAGTCTAAAACCACCGAGCAGAAGGGCAGCCACATTCTGCACTAAGTGGTTGTAAAGGGTACCTCAGCTAGAGCACAATATAGTGATCTATTCTTGGGGCCCCAAAGACAGAGAGAACTGCAGCAGAAGTTCCTTATTTTACTGATCAGATATAAATAAAAAGGGCCGACTGGGAACCCAAAAGCTATTGTAGGACACAAAATCAGCTCCAAACTGTGACCATCTTGGACATGGAGTAAGAGCAGACTTGGACCCAGAAGAGGGGGCAGCCAAAACCCCAGCGGTGTCCTCACGTTGCTAATCCCACATACCAAGATACTTAGCCCATAAACCCTTCAGAGCTGTGACCGTGCCTATGTATTTGTATGTACTGGGCCCAATATAAGGGGACGCTGATCCTGACTGAGGCCTCAGTAATATCAATTAAGTAATAATAATCACTTTAGTCTTCTCTAGCGTGAGTGTCAGCTAGCTCACTCTCCACCAAGTTCCTGTCTGAGGCAGGCAGTGGGAAAGCAGACAACCCACCCCATCCATGTTCAACACAAAAGAGGCGTGCAGCTGAATGTAGGGATGGCAGGCCACCCCAAATGGTGTCATCAGCTCCCTCAGCAGCATGCCATACACGTCAGATACATACAATTCTTTTTAAAAGAGTGCCCTCAAATCTCTATAATGGCCAATTTGAATTGTGCTTCTAAATGAGCAGGTTGTGAGTGGTCAATACACAGGCACCAGATGCAAGAAGGGTGTGAAATCCATGGGTGGTCAGAGTCTTATTCCCTTCTCATGGGCCAATGTAGCTGGCTAGCTGTGGAGGTGGGTAAATACTACTCTGTCTAGAGAGGACATGCAGGCATTGTGTTCGCCAGAAGCTTAAAAAGACGCTGTCCTGGGCAGTGCAACTGCACTGCTCCCTGCTTTGGGTTTTGTCTGGTGAAAATGTCATCTCCATGCAAGAACCTCTACACGCACACTTGCCATTCCCACCAGCATTGGAAGTTACCACCACAAAGCACTGTATTTATATTCAATTTTTAAATGTTGCATTATTTTTTTACTGTACCCAAAATGCAAAGGACACAGACATGACAAGTAAAAGCCAGATCCATAGGTGAAGCCAGGGTGTACTTCACACAGGATCTGGGGTTGGTGGAAAAAAGTGGCTCTGAAACCATCTTTTTACTTCCGTGATCTTTGCACATGCCCCAGCATAACTTAGGTATGACTGAAAACACCCTTCTATTCACATCCTATACACTATTGCAATAATCTTTGTCGAAAGAAAACCTTGTAAGGTATCATTTGAAACTCATACTTTGCTGGTTAGTATTGTTCTGGTAAAATATGTGTGGCAACATTGTATGTGAAGTTATAAGATTCACCTGTATGATATTAACACATGTTCTAAAGCCCACAGCCCTGACCAGGAAAGGAATATGTGCTTGCCTTAATTTGCATTTAAGCAGTAAACAGAGTCATCAAGCAGAGAGGGAAAACAAAGGAAGTTCAAACCGGTGAAAAAAACAGCAGGGAATATTCTTCTAAATAGACTCTGTCTCCTGAGTCTCAGCTGGAAATGTTTTTCAAGGGGGGGACTGAAACTATAAAAAGGAGGGTCAAACACCCCAAGGTACCAGTTTATCTCTCTCCACCTGCCCATCACATTCTCTGCACCTAAGAACACAAAAGGAAACAGCTATTGGACTTTAGGTGAGGGGTTCTGACCTAAAGAGTTTGGTCAATAACCTTGCTGGAAACACGTGATGAGAAATTTTATTTGAATCTAATATAGTTTGTTAAATTAGGCATTAGTAAACATGTTATCTTTAATTTTCTTGTAACTATTTCTGACTTTTCTGGCTCATTACCTATACTTACTTAAAATCTCTCTCATTGTAGTTAATAATTTTGTTTTACTGTTTTAGTTAATCCAGTGTGTTTAAGATGAAGTGTCTGGGTAACTACGTAAAATAATAATCTGGCATATTATTCCCTTAAAGGAATAACTGACAATGTATTTGTACTGTCTAGAAGAGGCTGGAGAGTACAAGATATACATTTCTGGAGGAAGATCCAAGACTAGGGGTGCTTTGGGGTCACCCAGCAGTACAACTAAGGCTGGTGAAAGCCAGGGTGTAGCTGGCAGGTTACATTTACGCACACACACACACACCCTCTCAGGGTGTGGCTTGTATCCTGGAAGGCTCTTTGTGCGCATTTCAGGTGGAAGCTATTACAGGAAAGCATTGTAAGGCACCCAAGGTTCCAGGACAAGGGGTGACACAGTCTCACACTAGTCTGGAATGTATCCCTGGTACATCACACAAAGACAGCCAAAGAGAACACTGGACGCGTGATTCCCAGGGACCACTCCCAGCACCTGGATCACTGGAGAGTATGGTCTCCTGCTCAGAAGTGCTCTCAGTGCCCATGAGGTGGGAACTGGGGAGTATATGCCAGCTATACAAGCTTTGCATTGCCCAGGGATTTTCCCTACATCAGGAAAATTGCTGGTTTGCCTGTTAGGGGAGCTCTTTGTTTGCTTTCCGTTGCCAGAGCCACACAGCGGGGGTGTAATCAGTTTCAGGATCTGACCCAAGCACTCGAGTTAACGTGCCCTTTCGGCAGTGCTCAAAGCCTTAATCCTGATTTAACTGTCTTAATTCCCCTGCACAGTGCTCCCATGCCAATCCCTGGTTGGCCATACAGAGGGCATTGCCAAGAATAAGAGTCAGTGAGCCCCTGTAACCAGCTGATCCCCAGTTGCTAGGACTGGCCCTGAGGCTTTTTCAGAATCAATGTAAAATAGTGTGAAGACTGCTTTCCTTTATGCCAGAAAGCTAGCTTTGGCACTGCCTGGAATAGGAAGAGTCAGAGCTACTTTTGCTTCCTCACTACCATAACTTGCCACTGAGCACAGTGTGGCTGGTCCAGGAATCTGGGCCAATATATGACAAAGGAGAGTGGGGAGTTAAGCATTCCGTTTCTCTCTTAAAATCATTTGGCCACCACATGGCTGGAAGCCATTGCACCTGTGAGCACATTGCAGAGGTCACTGTGGCCTGTCTGCTTCAAAATGTTGAAAACAGCAGAACGTACAGGGGGAAAATGAAACACAAAAGAATCTGAACCATTCGATTTTTGTTTTGGAGAGTAAAACACTGTTTATTTTCCTCTAATTATAGAGCAATCAGGCTCCTCTGAAAGGGGCTTACAGATTTCACTATAACTTTCCTCTTAATTGGATGTTTGTGAATTTAAAGGTTTCTACTGTGACTTGGGGAGCGAAACAGAAACATCATTTCTACATTAATTTAATTCTCTTATTTCCACCCATTTCTCACAATCAGGTCTCCTTGATATATTTAATCTTTCTCAACGGTTCCCATGGCAACTCCTCCTGGTTGTGGTGCTGCCGAAGCCTACTGTAATCATGAAGCCCAGCCTTGCCAAGGGAAGTGTTTTTCCTTTCTCCCTCTCTCTCTCTCTTTCTCTCTCTCTGTTTGTATAGGCTAGTCCCAAAAAGCTACTCTTTGACCTGCTCTTGCCCCTCTGACTCCTTCCAATGGCATCCCACAAGGGATAGAAAATATTGAACAGACTTGATTAAGGTTTTAGCTACATTCTGGGCCTCCTGTTTTCAGCTATGCCACACATCGCTTGTTACAATGGTGTTCAGTGCAAACTCCTGTCACTATAGGATTATGTGGATCTTGTTGACATTCATCCTCAGAGATCAATAGCCTCACCACTGCATTGTGTCAGAGGTACTATAGTGTACATCTATATAAAATAGTTCATACTATAGTATGTAGTATCATACCTGCAGTGTTCAGCTCTATCAATTGCCCATACTATACAGCACAGCACCATAGCTATAGTGTACAACTGTATATAATATCCTATGCCAGGCTATGCTGGCACCAGCAACGATGGGATTATGTAGCGCAGGATAGCTTAATGGCAGTATGTCATTCTAATTTCCTCCCTACTAGTCACCTCCCCCTCCCCCAGACAATACCAGCTCCAAAGAGTGGACTGTGTGACTAGCAAATCAGATATTATTATTAATCACTGTAATTACTTTTCTTGGCCCAATTGCAGACCCGGGGAAACTAACCACAGTCTCTGGAGTGCAAGCTTAACGAAAACATGTTTCCAAGCCACCATTACCTCATTGTTAGTCATTTTAAACCAGAAAGACTCCTGAACCATTTTTTTCCCTACCATTTCCCAACCCCCATATACTTCACACACATACATATGAAAGTGTGTGTGCGCGTGTGTTTATATAGACAACAGACCAATGGCTCTGTCAAAAACCAAGGTATTTAATCTAACTGTCCACATTTAGGAATTGGTGGGTAGCTAAGCTAATGGTTTTCTGCCACCTAGCAAATACCCACAACAATTTAATGTGAACTCTTTAACCACAATAATAATAATAATAATAATAATATAGCTTCTTACTGCAAAAAGGGTAGTTTGTACAAGAAAACCCCTACGTTCAAATTACAGCTTCCGATGACATTTAATGGTGGGAGAATATTTTTGTTTACCACTTCTGAGAGCTGAGAATGCCACAAATAATGACATTTAAATACCTCATTTGAGAGGCAGTCACTACAATTTTAGCTAATCGGTAGCTGTGAATGCGCTGTATAAATTAGATGACTTTAACTAACAGTGTGTCTAAATACCTCATGTAGTACCCGCTTCTCATAGACAATGTGAGCAATTACTCTCAGACTCTCAGGCTGTGGTGGGCAGAATATTTTTAAACTTCGGGGGAGAGCAGAATAAAGACGGTCTTGTGGTCATGGTCCTGGAATGGGACAATGAAGATCTAGGTTCAGTTCCTAGCTCTGCCACAGATTCCTGTAGAACCTTGGACAAGTTACTTTGCTAGATGCAGTTGGGTGACTCAAAGGCAGTGTGAACCACCCAGAAGTCCCCTGTTGGGGATTCCTACCAACTCCTAAAACTCCCTCCATGCAACCCCCCACTGCAGGAGAGAAGATATCAGGGCAGGGAGAGGGAGTGCCTGGAGGGTATTCTGGCTATCTCCCAGCCTGCTCTAACCTGGGCCAGGACTGAGGCAGAGAATCAGAGAGCCATAACTAGTTCTCTGCACCTATCCAGCACCCTAGTGCACCTAGCAAAAGCAGTGCACAATAGAGAACATGGCTGTTAATCTCTCTGTCCCTCATCTTCATACTGTGAAATGGGGAGATACTTCCCTTCCTCTCAGGGACACTGGCAGAAAAAATCCTCAAGGCTTGTGAGACACAGGAACTAGGGAGATGGGGATCATATAAGGCAACAAGCAATAAATACTACTATCCAACTGTCTAATAAGTGGAAGACAAGATATAGATTACTAACATAATGGGTCAAATTCTTTAGTCCTAGTGAAGAGAGTGGAAGTTATGGCATTGGCTACAATGGGACTAGGAATTGTCCCGAGGGCTAGATTTTCAGTCAAATCTCACTGAGATGATATGAGTCTGCAAATACAATAACTGCACCTGCATTTTTTTGCTCTCTGATTCACAGGTGTAAATAGGAGTATTTAGTTATCTAACAGCAGACTGAAGCTCCAATGAACCGCAGGTCCAAAAATCTGGTTGCAATTATTTACTGACGCAAACCTACATCTGCAAAGAGAATCCAACACTTAAAATCTGACCCTGTAAGAATTGCTTCTGCTATTACTCGAAGTAGTGAATGTTCCAGTTAATATCTCCAAGCCATTTTTCTGTTGCCAGGCTGAACTGGCATTTCTGTTGGAAGCACCACAGTTTTGGATGAGGTACTTCCAGATGCACATTTTGGGGAATGATGAAAATGTCGATTCTATAACAGCGGTTTTTATGGGCCTTAAACATTCACAATGACGTAGGCCACAGATACAAGAGAGGTTGGTCCACAGTTTGTCTTATCTGTTGTTTTCCGTCACGGATTTAACAAGACCTCACTTTTAATCCCATCTTCCAGTTCCAGTTGATTAATTAGCAGGGTTATAAAGTCTTTTTCTGGGAGATAGGGTAGGTATATTATGCACACTCTAGCCAGAGTCATGCATTCAGAAGCTTCTGAATCACTGAACTTTGTTTATATTTGCAATATTTAGTCCTTACCTTATATGCAATTCTTAATGCTTATGTAGAACTTTACAAATACTAGGCTACTTATATGGAGGTTGGCATGGGTAAGGGTAAATGACACTTCCCTGCATCAGTGAAGACCAGTGGAAGGGGGTCTTTCTACCTCCTCCAACCCACACACACTAAAATGGAGTGTAGCTGCAATGGCAAAAGCAGCAAGATGGGTTAGCCATCCCAAGTACATGCCTTGGTCTATATGGGGTGCCCAGGTTGGTCATGGCTACAATCTATTTTTAGCACATTAGCTTGATCAGAGCTAGCATGAGTATGTCTCCACAAGCTGGGAATCTCACTGCCAGCTCCAAGTGTCGGCATGCCCTGAGATTCCTTCCAGGGGAAGCCATTTTAATTACTGAGAGGCCAATATCCATGGGTGTTCTGACAGCAGCAGAAGGGATATAGAGAATCAGAGCAGTCCCCCATAGGGTCACCAGATAGCAAGTGTGAAAAATCGGGATGGAATGGGGGGTAATAAGAGCCTATATAAGAAAAAGCCCCAAATATCAGGACTGTCCCTATAAAATCGGGACATCTGGTCGCGCTAGCCACCCACCACCCTAACCACACTTTTTCCAGCTAGAACTGCTTGCTTTTGGGGCAATGCCCATTGCTCACCACGCCAGCCTGAGGGAAGTTGCAGCCACTTTCCATTGCAATCTCTCCCTCCCCATCCTCCGTCAGCGGACTTTCCACTTCAGCCACCCTCTACTGGGGGTAAAACTAGCCCATTAACTAATTTGCCAACATTTACATTACAAACATTAACTAATATCTCTTCTCCTGAGAGTCACTGCACAGCATTAGCAAAACTTTATGCTGGAAAAGGTATCAAGGTTGCTCAGGACTCTAACTTCTCAGTCAATCATTTCATTTGGCATTATGTATTATGTTTATTTTTGTTTCCCCACTGATAAGTATATAAAAAACTAAAGCAAGCAGCATCTCCACATGCCTCTCTGTTGACTCTTTGATCCCTGAGAGAAACATGCAGTTATTAGAACATTTATCAAATAATTATGATTTAAATGTTGGTAATTAATGCCTCTCCTTGTCCTTTTTCTTGCTTTAATTTATGTACATATTTGTTTCCTAGGATTTAGCTATCGCAACTGCAGTAGTATAAAGTTACTTACCTGGAGCAAAATAATGAAGGTCTTTGGGGAGATGCCACTGTGAAGGGAGCCAGGACTGAGGGAAACAGAAGTTCAGAAAGATGTACTGAAATGAATCCAAACAAAACATGCTCACACCAGCGACTCAGCCCAGAAGGAGGCAGGTGGCAGCCGTACATCCTCCTGTTCTCCAGCTACCCACTTCCTCTTGTGGTCATGTTGCATTTGAGTTTCTTCCTGCCCTTGCAAGCCAAAATCTGAAAATACTCCTTGCTGCCCTGTGCTTGCAGTTTCTGATCCAGCTTGCACACAGAAGAATTCAACCACAGCTTCCTACATTCCAAGTTGATCCTGCTTCTGTAATCACTTTCCTCTCCTTCCTTTCCAGGGGCAGTTCAGCATCGAGAGGATGGGGGCAAACTAAAGGAGACTGAGAGAAGAACATCCCTAATGATTAAAGAGGTGAAAAGTCTGCATAAGGTAATATTAAGAAATTGGGTAAACAATGAATTGGGGGTAATACAACAATTGTCTACTAGTATTTTTGTTTATTTTTTTTAATTTGGATTTCAATAACTAAAAAGATGCCTATCAAGGGCTAGAGGTGCCCTTACACATCATTAATAATGCACTTAAATCTCAAAAGCATCACAATAATCAGTTCAACAGGAGCTTAGCCAACAAGCCACCTACAAAAACTCTCTTCCACCTATTCATCGTCTAAAATATACACACTCCTCTCTTTCCAAACACCCAGGCAAACAGATGTCTTTTGCAACGTGCGCAGAAGGGCACCAAATTCAAACTATTTCAAACCTGGGAGGTTGGGTGGGGAAAATTCCAGAGAATGCCCTGGAATACTGGTATCGGAATGCACTACAAACTCAGAAAGGAGAGCAATTGTTGAGTGTGGGAAAGGAAGGTATAACTAGGAGTAATGAGTTGGATTAAAGAAAAGGGAAATTTAGAGCAAATATATATTAAAAAAAAATCTTAACAAGAAATCTATCAAAATTTGATATGAAAACTAGTGGGAATATGCTTGGGACATTTAAAACTAGACAAGGAACTTGGAAATATAGGGCTCATTCTCGATTGCCCTGCACCTTATGTTGTCATTGTCACCTGTGCAAAATGAGTGCAAAAGTAGATAAATAAATATTAAACCTGAATGGTAACAATTTATACCCACTTGGAGGATTAGGCTAATAATATGTCACATGTGACCGACAGGGCTTTTTTTTATTTCTAATCCATAGATTGTATTGTGATTGCATCGCGAGGCAATAATAGCAGCAGACTGCTAGCACTCAGGGGCAAGGAATATGTCTCTGTGTGTGTATATATCCATAGATAGATAGATAGTGTACTTGCAAAAAGGCCATATTACTCTATCCCAGTGAATGCTTCACATAAGCACTGGAGTGCACTCATATGCATTCTTGTTGCCCCTTGTGTCAGCTCCTGCATGATCCAGCAAGAGAAGGTGACATATTACTTTTCAACATGGGAAGATCCAATTGGAAGTCAAAAACATATCAAGAGTTGAAATTATGGACTGCACTTAAACCACAAAAAAACAGCTAGTGAAACAAGACAGGCAGATGCTGTTCAGACTTCTGTTTTTACACTCCACAGTTCCCTAAATGGACATATAAAAAAAAAAAATCTTCCACGCTTAGTAGGCTAAGGTATGAAAACACCACAGTTTCACACATTTACAACTTCTGACCCAACTTGCATATGTATTCATCACTCCTGACTTTGTAGTTTCCCACAGAAATATGAGAAGCCAAGCCAAAGTATATAGCAAAACTATTTGTCTGCTCAGTGAAGATTTGAAGCAATTATGTGGTTCAAGAAATTTTGCTCACACAGAAGCACATTTTTTTTTAATCAAATTAAAAACAAATCTAGTTTGGCAATTTGAAGTTATTACTGGATCCACTACAGCTTCAATAGCTTATGTACTGCCAAACTGCTTACAAAACAAGATTTAACTGAAATGAGGGGATCCAATGAGAGCCCAGAGTCCAAAAGTTGATCACTTCCAGAGTACAAATTATTGGTGACATTTCCAAACAGCTGAAGCCAGGACACATTTCCTGTACGACTTCAGAATGTTGTTGTGGGTGGAAGTGGATTTTGTAACCTTTCAACTATACTCAGAAAAAAATATCATCTTTCAGGTTTTCGCTCACCTCCATTTTTTCTGTTTGGATTATCCACAGAGCCAATGTCCACTCAGCACAGATAGTTAGATTCTGATCTCTGTTACAATATTCCAAAGCCCAACCCTGCAAAGGGCCCTTATGTTTGCACGGTGTTCCATTTCCATCAGTGTGTAAGGGGCTGCTCATATGGACTGGCCCTAAAATCTGCACTAATCCCATGGTCTTCATTGAGTTGCACTCCAAATTAACACTAGGGTAACAGAGCAGAATCTGCCTGCATGTGAAAGAAGAACATTTAGGATTGTATTTATATACTGTTCTCTTTGGAAATATGCAGTGAATCATTCTGATCAAATGTTTGGTATTTATTTCAGGCTGCAACTGTGAGCTTTTCAGTTCAAAGACTGTGTCTTTCTATGTTGAAAGTGCCTAGAACATAGTTGACACTACCAGAATATAAATAATAACTAATAACAAGACACCTATACCTTTGTGTAAAGCCACTGTACCCTAGGATGTATGTGAACATCTGATCTGCAATCTTGTGTGTCTGCAGCAGTAATTTAGCTCCAGCTTCAAGGCTCTGAGCAATAGTCCTTTCCCCATTGCTGTTCCAAGAGAACAGAATTCAATGCACTGCAAGTTACACATCATAAGCTGAAAGGAAGACACGTATGAGAAGTCAAGGTCAATTATCTCAATGTGGGTCAGCTCAGCTGCTATTAGAATAACAAACTGTTCAAGGTGTCGGGCCTGATCATGCAATCATTTCATGTGCAAAACTCCCATTGACACCAAAGGTAGTTCCACACATGGAGGGACTGCAAGATCAGGCATCCAGCAATGTTTTATAGTTTAAATGTACTATTCTTCACAATGCTTTAATGGGAAAATACATTAAGCAGAGTAATGCACATTTAAAACAAAGCAAAACAATCCCCTCTCCCTCCCACACCAATAGACACTAAAGATTCCAGCAGCCTCTTGCCATGAAAGAAAGCCTGTACACATGAAATGTGATTAGTCAAATTTTGCCTACAGTGTTGTATAGGATGGCCAGACAGCAAATGTGAAAAGTCAGGATGGGCGTGGGGTGGGGGGGTGATAGGAGCCTACATAAGAAAAAGACCCCAAAATCGGGACTGTCCCTATAAAATCGGGACATGTGGTCACCCTAGTGTTGTAATGCACTATAAATTCCCAAAACGCATGTTGAGGAGGGTGGGGAGCGTTCACTTATATAGTCTTGATTCTGTGTATAGCTGGTTGAATTGTTTGTTACAAATAACGTATCCAATAAACGTATCCTAATGAAATTGGTCACTATAGTCAGCCAACCCTCATCCTGAGCTCAGACCTAGCCTTTTCCAGTCTCTGGCCCTCGGTCCCCTACAAGAGCCTCAACTCCTGGGCAAGCTCACTGAGCTCACTCCCAGCGTCCTTTCTGGGTGTAATTACCTTCACTTTCTGGCGCGGCTCCTCGGGTCTGGCTACAGGGCACTGACGAAGAATAGATGTCCAGAGTCCTTCTCAGGGCTGCAGTATCTGTCTGTTCTAAACAAGGGGGAGGCGGAAAAGGGGAGGAAGGGAAGGCTAGTCACTGCCTCAGACTGGGATCCCCTGGCTGCTGGGCTCTCTTCTTGGGCAAACTCCTCCAAGTCTGTGGCCAGCCTCACTTTCTTAAGCTCCCCTTCTTCAAGTAGAGCAGGTTCTGCAGGTGTGCCTAATTGGCACTGCCCATGTGCAGTGATATGCTTTTGGTTTGCTATCAGTGGGACACGGGCATGTCCCATCACAGTCATATGGTATTGTTTTTGCTCTCTGTTGAATGACCAAAGCTTTATAAACACGCACATTTTTTTTCCTGTCTGCAAATATCCATGAGCAGTCATAATAGTTCAGTAAATGTATTGTATGCGTATTAAACAGAGCTTTTAAAAATGGCTATGAAACCAGTTTTGGTGTGAATAATTCTTGAGTTTATTCACAGTAGTATTTGCAATAGTTTTTCTTACCATGAACAAATTTGCAAATACATTCTCACTCCTCGTGAGAAGCTAAGTAAAAATTATTGTGAATATGAGCAAACCAGAACAGTAGGTTTTAGTCACAACAATATTTGTGAAAGTTGTTTTGCTAAGCTCTAGATAGATATGTAATGCCATAATGAAAGCAAGAGCTGGCTGAACAATATAGGAAGTGGTTTGTGGCTATTCAAACTAATAAATGCAATCCACTGAGAGTTGCAGCTCATTTTGGGAAGGCCTTTAAGGGGGAATGTGAGTGGTTTCATTTTCCTAAAAAGGCACTTAACTATGAAAAATTTGAGAAATATTGACATAGTTGAGTTGAGAAGCACATTATTCATCTACTCAAAAGGTTTTAGTTATCCAATCAGTAGGAGTGGGTAGAGGGCAGAAACAATGCCACGTGATGTAGATACCCAATTACAGATCACAAATAGCCAACAGCAAATAGATAAAGCAAAGAGTTTACAAATAACCTACTGGCTTCGTTTTGTTAGCAAAGACTTTTGAATAATACATAGTTGGTAGAAATCAGGATCAGATCTTAAAAAACATACAAACAATATAAGAAAGGCTACCCTTGCTAAATAGTTTATTTGCAATGAATAATTCAACCAACTCTAATAAAAACCTCTAGATTTGAAAATGCAGAACTTGTTTTACACAAGTGAGTCACATTGTGTTATTTGTTCACTGACGAAAGCCATCTCCATTGAATTCTAAAATGTAACATTAACATCACTAAACTAACTGAGATGCCCAGCAAAATTCATTTAGTTGCAATATCCCCTCTGTTCTCTTCATATACAGCCATGCACACAAAGTCAGGGGTGGCTCCAGGGCCCAGCACGCCAAGTGCGTGCTTGGGGTGGCAAGCCGCAGGGGGCGCTTTGCCAGTTGCCATGAGGGCGGCAGGCAGGCTGCTTTTGGCAGCTTGCCTGCAGAGGGTCCACTGGTCCTGCAGCTTCAGCGGACCTCCCGCAGGCAAGCTGCTGAACGCACCCTTCCTGCCGTGCTTGGGGCAGCAAAATGCCTAGAGCCGCCCCTGCACAAAGTAATGAGAGTTTCAGCATTTCTTTCCTTCAAAACTACATCTACATCTGTAAGCAGGAGGGAATGTTTGAAAGGTATTACTTACAGTGTTCTCTAAAATAGAGCTCTACAGAATTTTTACTTAGCCAACCTGAAGGTCATTAAAACTTTGTCAACCAACAGGAGTTAAAAACAATCCTCAAAGACAGACATGACAATAATCTCTTCAAAAACATCTACAGGAATGAACAAGATTTCTAGATATTTACATATTCTTTTGTAACATCCATTCTTCATTTGCTTTTTAACAGGTCAAAATTAATTATAAAATTGAAAATTTCCAAATAGTATTTTAATGAAAAGTTAGAAAGTTTAACTTGTGTGAGAGCATTGATAAGGTTATTAGTTTTGAAGGAGCTTTGAAGTTTGCCTTACACAGTACTCAGCATTTAGAGACATCTTTGATCGAAGTGTTATTTTAGCAATTATCTTCTCTTTTCTTCTTCTAGAGGAAAAATAATTAGTTCTGTTCTATAGCTCATAGCATATTCTCTATTAACACATATAGGAAGGACAGATTCTGGAAGATTACGGTCGATATATACAGGATTGACAACCAATAACTCATCATCTTAGCAGATGTGTGATGACTGTTAAAGAAAATTCTGCTAGACAGAAATCAAATTCTCCTTCTTAACCTTTAAGTAGATTTTTGTTCCTGTGTCTGTGAAAATAAAAAAAAAGTTCAAAAAATGTTCAATCAAAGAAAAATAAATATTTCAAGTGCTAATTCAAGAAGTAGAAATATTCTGTGGTTTGGATAAACCAATGAAAGACATGAAAATCATTAACAAAGTTGTTTCTATGACATTCTTCACAACTAAAATGAAGGAGAATATCATTCATCTGTTTTGTCTGTGTGCTGGATTCTTTATCACTTTATTTTAGCAAAAGCAAGAACAATCTTTTTAGTGTTCACTTGGATCTTAGAGGGAGAGAGTAGAGACCAGTTAAGAAGTACCAGTTAAGAACCACACATTTCAGAGCTGCCTTGCGATCCAAAATTTCCCAAATCAGGGGACTTGTGGTTCTTCCCACAATAGAGAGACAGAAGCCAGACATAAATCATAGTTTAGATTTCTGGGGTCTTTCTACCAGGCCTTTGGACCTCTATGTTGATCAGTAATGTCCATTTTTTAATGTAAAAGTCAATGTGGGGATCAATTTTACAACTGCTCTCTTCCCTTTGTTAGGAATAAATTTTCTAGGGAGGTTGTAGAATCGCTACCACTGGAGATTTTTAAGAACAGGTGAGACAAACACCTGTCAGAAATGATCTAGATAATACTTAGTCTTGCCATGAGTGCAGGGAAATGGACCAGATGACATCTCGAGGTCCCTTCCAGTCCTATGATTCTATGATTTACTCTATCAGCAACTAAGGGCCTTGACACCAGACACTTTACTGGGGCTCGTCTCAGGCAGTTTAAAAAAGCTTTGGGATCTAATCTGCTAATCACCCAACAATAAGGTGCTTTACAGGAAACTATTTCATTGACAAAAATTAACTTTCACAAGAAGAGAACAAGTCACAGGGCTGGAATTGAAACTTCACAATACTTCACAGTGCTGATAATAGATCTTGACAAAATAAAAAAAATACAGCAGAAAAATGAAATCACAAAAAATAAAAGTAGAGGCAAAGTACATGAATACTGGGTCTCTTACAGATTATTCTAAAGTCTGACTGAGAACGTTTTCTGCAAGGAAGGGTGGCTATTGGAGGCCCCAGAGCCCACACCTGCCTTCTCCCATGCAACTCTGCCTATTAAGAAGATAAATAGCTAGGGATATCACTTTACTTATTGCATGGGCTGCACTTTATGGCCAAGATAAAATGCTAAAAGTGGATAGGAAAACAGAAGCTATTTCTGACAATGATGTTTTTGTTAGATTCTTTCCAAACTATACACAGAATTGGTGAACAAAGGCACACATTTTAAAATGTTTGGAACTGTAGTATGCCTTGATTTTTCAATGAGGCACAGTGCCTCTTTCAGAGCACAGGCTTCTCTCCTCACCATCTGTGGTGGTCAGTGATTATTCAGTGCTTAAGGTGACAGCAAGAGCTCTGCTTTATTCTTTGTCTGATTCCAACTGGCTGTGCATAACAATAAGAGCTTCACAATGCTTGACCCATCTGGGAAGCTAAGTCCTTAAAGGACACAGTCCCCAATACCGCATCTTCCCTTTCACATATAGCTGGTGAGAAATTATTAATTGATATGACTTTTCAATGAAAAATGTCCTTTACACAACACCAAAATTTTGTCCAGGAAATTTCAGTTTTGACAGAAAATTCTGATTTTCCACTTTCTGTTAAGAGTACCTAAATGATGTCTCCCCAGCTTCTTTCTTGGCAGATGCTTGTCAATGTCTGCCACAGGCTTTCCAGGAGGACTGCTAAGGCTGAACACCTTGACCCTCTGCCTCCCTGACTCTCAGACCCTTCCCACGCTGGAGGCTGAAGAAGCAGAGCCTGGCCACTCAACTTACCTGTCCCCTCTGCAGCTACAGGGGTAGAGAGTACAAAGAACAGCCAGGCTCTCTGCCTCTCCAGCAGCAACACTGGAAGGCTCATCAGTTTCACATTCTAAAAAAGTAAAAATGACAAGAGTTTCTCATGAAGCAACTGAGAAGCTGGAAAATTCCACTTAGGGTCTCCGACAACAGATGTTTTTCTTGAAATCCCTTCCCACAACAAAATGTTACAATTTTGATGCTTCATCCCAGTTCAGGATGAAAATATTTTCAAAAATGTGAAATTTTTCAAGGGAAGGGCTTTCCATTTTCTGTCGACTTTCAAGGGAAAAAAATTATAACATTTTAAAACCTTAATATTAATGCACAACTGTAAATACTTATAAGAGATCTAATAACTAAACTTTCCAACAAGGTTCAGTTAGTCGTTGAGGTGTTCTGTGCTGCTCATTGGATCTTCAGGACTCCCTGGGAACATCAGCATTACTGCTGTCAGGATGAAGCACGTCCACTTTTTCTGGTTGCTACATGTGCTTTGTGGTCTCTGAGCACTGCATGCCTTTCTGCCTCAGGTCTCTTTTCTTGAAATATTCTGGATTCTCTGTCAGGGCCACATTGTCAGAGCACAGTTCACACACACACATGCACACACACCCAAGCTTCAGTCTGGACTAAGTGACTTCCTTTGCTTGGCAAATTCTAATTCTTTTCCCAAGGGTTAATTCTGGGTCTTCAAATAGTCTCTCTCTGATTTTGTTGTCCCAGATGCCAACCATGAGCTGGTCTCTTATTAGGGACCCATTTAGCATCTCCAAATTGAAAGATTCTGTGATTGATCTAGTGCCAAAACTTCTATGGTTTCACCTTCCCTTTGCACTTCTAGTTTAAAAACATCACTCTCATATGTTTCATTGTTAAGTGGAGTGCAGCACTTCTTAAATTTCTGTACTACCGTTTCCTAAGCAGCCTCCTCTCCCTGTGCTAACTGAAAATTATTAAACAGATCAAGGGCTTCAGAACCAGTGACTATCTTCCTTTTTGCTGCCATCCAATGCTTGTAGATACAGAGTAAAGTGCTGATTACACCTTCTCCAGTTGTCTTCCATATTTCCAAAGAGTTTCAACTCTGCTGGGGCTTTTAAGTGCTCCATTCCTCCACTAAGCATTATCTTCTTCGTGTGCTGTACTCCTGGCACCATATGCTAGTCAGTGATCACTCAATGCTTAGGGGCTGCTTGCCAAAGGTCTAGGGGGGGGAGGTGTCTGGTTCCAGCTGACTGTGCATAACAAGAGCACTCCAGCCAGAATCTCTGTCTGGGAAGCTCAGTCCTTAAAGGCATGGCCTCCAACACCACACCATTTCTCAGCTACACCTCATTTACTCATTAGACTAGTAATCAGCAGATCACCCTCTGGGAAAAACCAAAATGCTAACAGAAGGACTGACTGAGGAAGCCTGTTGACACCAAGGGAAAGTAAAAGTGACCAGGAGCCCAGATTCAAATGGACTCATTTTGACTGTGGGTATTGCCAAATATTTAACATGTCAATTTTTTTAAAGGTGGTTCAGACCCAGCTTCCATTTTTATGGGGCAATTTCTCTGCTAATGAAGTATTCCAAATGAAACCATGGAACTGCAAGGCAAAGCAGAACTGAGCCCAGAATATAAGGGATAATTTTATACGCAGCTGAAATCAGAACCCTCTGGAGTGAAATGCAGCCACTCTTCAGCAGTGCACAGTAACACAACTGTTTAGGGCAAGAAGTGAAGATGAACAACATATATCTCTGAAACCTCATGAGATATTCAGTTAGGCAAAATGTAGGTACTTTAGTCAAGGAAAAGAAAAATCATATAATAAAGACAAGTGATTAGGAGCTTGGCAATATATCTCATCCAAATGTTAGCAATACTGTCTAGCAAAAGCAAGGCCTCTTCTCAGCATGCTGGGAAGTCAGTTCTATACTGACTGAGAAAAAGAGCACCCGAGCACCATCTACTTAATCATCCTACATCCTCTGTGCAGTACTTTGTGTTTTCCCCATAACGTCTTCTATCCAAATAGTGACCGAGCCTGATCTATTTAATGTGTAACAAGATAGGTCTCCCCAGCTATGAAAGCACTGCTATGAGATTTCTGGTACTTCTTGTTTCAGGGCAAGCTGAAAATACTGCAAGAAAACATTCTAGAAAGTTGCAGCATTCCAGCACTTGTATTCCTAGCAAGAGGCAGGAAGTAGGGAAGCAATGGAAAATGAAAAATAATGAGGGGGGAAACATTTTGACTTTTTCATATCTGTGCAAAGGTTTGGGTCTTGCCTGATTTCAATATGGGGTCAAGGTTTGGGCATCAAGTCTTATTGGGGGCAATTCCACCCTCTCTTATCCTAATTGCTCATGCCATACTCTTCATGTTTAATTCTCTCATTAGTGCTTCAAGGTCTTTAGGGATTTCAGCAAAGATGACTATGTTATCTGCTGATCTCATGTGGCTTAGGTGCTCTCATTTATCATGAGGCCCTTTTCCTTCCCCAAGGTTTTTATAAACTTCTCCAAGTTGGCAGGTGAATAGTTTCAGTGTGACAGTATCTTCATGTCTAATTCTGTTCTTCAACTTGATCTTTTCACTGTCCTTGTCAAGGCTTAAATGTCACCATGATGCACCATTCACATGCTCTGGGATTCTTATAAATGGTTCTTCTCCTTTAATGCTGACTGAGTCCAGGTTTTCTGTGTGTACACTGATACCATTACACACTTCATTAAGGATATGCACCTGCTCTCATTGAAGCCAATGGCAAAACTCCCATTTACTTCAATGAAAGCAGGTTTGGGTTCCATGTGCCTAAGTATGTATGCCAGCTGATAAATTAACTTTCAGACAAAACTCAGAGGCAGGAAATGTTACAGGAGAATGCTTTGCCGTTTGAACTAAAGGAGGGCTTTTGTTAATTAAAGTCAGCAGACATTGTTCTGTGTATAACCCACAGATCTTTTGTTTATCCATTTCTTAAACTTAAAAAGAGCTAAACTAAGATACACACTATGAAGATGTGAAATACATCAGAGCTCCTAGACTTTTTCATATAGTGAAATTTATGAGCTGAGAGGCACTGTTACAACATGAGTCATAATCACTTTTGGTAAGTAGGTGGATTTCATTTGAAATGAATGGAAATACCCCCTGAATTGGGCACAGTATTGGGTACCAATCAACTAATGAAAAAATCATAACAGGTAAATGTTTTACAGCCTTGGCTCATGACTTGCTGTGTAATGTCTCAAGTGCAAACTTTAACTCACCTATGTAGTGGTCATTTACTTTGAGTGAGACTTATATAAAATGTTCTTTTTCATAAGAGGAGGTATGGGAAGTATGCAAAGTACAGTAGGGTATACACAAAGGAACACATTTCCACCAAAAGCCTCTACATTTTTGGGCCCCCAAATTCAAATCTGGGTGGAGGCCTTTCTGAAAATGTGACCTACAATGGTTTTCCAGTTTGTCTGAGCTGAGCTGCTGCTTGTGCCCATCTGTCAGAACGCTCCCCTGAATCCTCTGCGACTTCATGTTCTGCTTTGCATTACAGGTCTTGTCCCTCTCATTGCATTCTCCAGCAAATCTCTCATGCACTTCAGTGGTCCGAGATCATTCCACTAAAAGTACAAATGAATTAGGCCATATCTAAAGCCAGGATGAAAAAAAAATCAGGATTTTTTTCTCCACATTTTAATTGTTTCTTTTTTATATTGGAAACTTCAATTTTTTAAAAAATTTGACAACATTTTCTGAAAATAAAATATTGTTTTTGACCAGCTCTCATCTCTTCAAGTCTGACCTGTGACCTGCTACATCTTCCCTACTCTAGTCTTAAGCAGAAATCACCACTTTTGCCAATTTACACTGTGCTGTCATGATGTATATTAATGTCCACTGATGTCTGGTTTGAGAGTACCAAACTAATTTCACTTGTGATGACCTAAACTAGATTTGAACTTTGGCCTCCAAAATGCCCCCTTAACTTAACCCTCTGCCCTATCTGATCACTGCAAATAATGTGCCCTATCTGACAGTCCTTAATCCGTTAAACTCCTACTGAGCCCATGAAATGAATTGGAATTTTGCTTAAGTCAAAAACAGCTGGATTGGGCCCATTCTCTGTATAATAGCAGTGCTAATTAACTTAAAACGGTCTTCAATGTCCTATACAAGTGTTTTGATTTCATATGCACAGCCACTTCATTAGGATCACATCATAACTGGATGGGGGAGCGGAAAGCATTCATTTTCAGACAAATGACAAAATAGGTAAATACAGAAACCTGCTTTATGCTAGAAAACTAGTAGATTCTGCAGACAAGACAGCAGCATTTGACCATCAGCAAAGATTCACATTCCCTACATTTTCCTCTGTCAAGGGACTTCCTTTTTCAATCATTTTCCACTGTTAGAGTCCAGTAGAACTGCAGTTATGATGCCTGCACAGTGCGCCTTTTCTAGCAGCACAGTGCTTATTATGAAGTGATTCAGATCTCAGTTGCACTAGGAAGGGAAGTCTGAATCTTAACCTTTGTGATGAGAATGATAATTACCATGGAGAGCAAGAAACAGGTCTTCATGCTCTCTGCCAGTCATACACTTTGCTAATGATTTGATCAGTGCTTTGGCATAGCACAAACTTGCAGAAGGACACAGCTTGGCTTTCCTATTATGTTTTTCTTAACAAAATCTGCTAAAATATCTTTCACTTTACTAATAAATACCCTCAGAAACTTTAAAAAAACCCACAAATACGAAAGTACAGTGCATTGTCTCTATAATGCTCTCTGCTATAAGATTACATTTCAAACAAGGTTATTGTACTTTGACTATCAGCTACACTGATCTTCCCGGGAAATGCACTCAATTTTAATGTGCACTTCACTACAATACACAGATTCTCTGGCTCCTGAGAACAGACTAATTGAGAGGGTGTGCTGTATTACAAAATGTGATTTGCCTAAAAAGGAGATTACCATCTAGCTCATTAATTTTACATTCCCATACTGGGCTTCTATTGATGTTATCACAGTGCTTTCTACAGCTACTTACTGCAATTGCATAAATACACACAGATCATACAGCCATTAAGGTGATGAAAAGATGAGTTATTATTTATTTATATTACAGTAGTGACTATAGACCCCAGTCAAGACAAAGACCCCTTTTCATTCACCTCTGTACATATATATAGGAAAACATGATTCCCGCCCTAAAGAACTTACAATTTAATTTATCTGAAATGCTACAAGTGGAATGTAACAAACAATTGGAAGGAAGGAGGGGGGAAAATAACAATACGGACTTGTACTTAAGTAGGCCAAATATATACAGCTAGAGAGTTCTGAGAATATTTTATTTATAGGCTATATGAAAAATATAAGTCCATCTACCTAGCCATTAATTAGCTGGCATTTCTTGTAAGCAACATGGTAGACATGGGCGTTGAGGAGAGATTTGAAAGAGGACAGAGTAGTGGCAGATGAGAAAGTGTGATGGTGGGAGAAGAGGACATATGGTTGATGGAGGCTGGTTGGTGAAGCCAATGAGGGCAGGTTTGACATGATAAGATATAAAAGCGTGTAACAAGGGAGATACTACAATATACTGGGAAGGGCTATGATAAGTTGAAAAAGGCTTGAGTAGAACCCTGCGTTCACTGCAGCAGAGATGGTGAAGCAAGTGGAATCATTGTGAGTGTGGTTGGGCCAAGGATGGAATGGACAACAGGGGCAGCTCTAAGGATTTTGCTGCCCCAAGCACGGCAGGCAGGCTGCCTTTGGCAGTTTGCCTGTGGAGGGTCTGCTGGTCCCGTGGCTTCGGCGGACCTCCCGCAGGCAAGCCTGCAGGAGGTCCCCTGAAGCTGTGGGACCAGCGGACCCTCCACAGGCAAACCGCCAAAGGCAGCCTGCCTGCCGCCCTCGCGGTGCCAGCAGAGCGCCCCCTGCGGCTTTCCGCCCCAAGCACGCACTTGGCGTGATGGGACCGGGAGCCGCCCCTGATGGAGAAGCCAGGAATATGATTTTTTTCAGCAGTGTTTTGAATGGACCTCAGGAGAGCAAGGTGGATGTCAAGAAATCCAGACAGGAGGTTGCAGCAGTCAAGATGGGAGATGGGAAGAATTTGGATTATTTTTTATGGGCAATTGAAGTACACAAAATCTAAATCTCTTTCTTTGTATATGTAAACAGTCAACAGGAATGTAATGAGATACATAACAGAGAGAGGAAATATACATATTACAAAACTATTTTTCACATCTATAATGGATGATTGTGTGGTTCTACAAATACTACAAATAGTTTGCTGTAGAATAGTGTAAGGTATAAATGATACTCTAATTTCTGAAAAGTGTGTACATGTAAAAGTCCTGCAGTCAGTTTTTGTTTGTCTTTTCTCCTAGACTGATTTCAGTCAGGTGAAGAAAAGAAGCAACTGAGTAGATGATCTTAAAATATTTGGCTCTGAACCTGACAGACATGGTTAAGTTTAATTACTGACTCCAGCAGCTTAAAATTCAGGATGGCTTAAAGGAAATGTAACTTTTATTACAGAACAGTTTGCATAATATAGGTATCTAGGAAAAGTGCACCAAAAACCAGGGGTTGTATCCAAGAGAGAGCTTCTTCTGCCATAAGAATAGTAATAGTGGGCCAAATTTTGAAGTCTTTACTTAGTTTTATTCAGTTCCTATTCTGGCAGGACCCTTCTTAATTAAAGACTGAGTCAAAATTGAATAAGGATTTCAAAAGCTGGTTAAATAATAACAATAATATTGTGGGCCTATGTGGGTCCTTCCAATCAGGGATCTCAAAGCGCTTTGCAAATGTTAACATGTTGGTCACACAACAGGCCACTGACATTGGTAGGGATTACTATCCCCATTTTACAGGTAAACTCAGTGAGGTAAAAAAGTTAAGTGATTTGTTCTTGTTCACATAGTCTGTGAAATAGTAGGGAACAGTACCAAGATTTGAGTCTGCCAGTTCTATTGTATAGCTGCCAAATCATGTCTCTTTGCCATTAGATGTATGATATAGCAGTGTCTAGAAACCCCCACTGAAGCAGGGTCCCATTGTGCTGTACAAGCACATAGTAAGTAATGGCCTGTAGGGGACCCTGGAAGACTTTGTCACGGCCTAGTTAGGGCTTTTCGCTTTCTCGAGGATAGGTCATTATAGGACACATTATGCTAGTAGATGCAGCTTCTAGCCGGTTAGAACTGCCTTGTGTGGGAAGCCCCGGTGTTTATGAGGAACAGCAGAAAGCCCCTGGCCAGAGGCCAAGGGGGGCGGCCATTGCTGATGAAAGCCCCAAATTGCATATGTATGTCCTGCTTTGCATAGGATTAGCATGATGTTATAATTGCTGCAGGCCATCGGTTGCGTAGTTGGACTCAGTACCAGGCCGAACTTTTTCGTGAGCTGGGTTCCCCATCCCAGTGACAGCAATGCTTGGAGTCCCCGTTGTGGGTGTGTCACTTAACCTTCATTAAAGCCAATTAATTCACCGTGTGTGTGTGGGCCTCGTCCTTGCACAGCATCCAGGCACGCAACATGGTCCCTCCCCAAAGAGCTCAGAACCTAAATGGAAAAGACAGACAAACTGTGGGAGAAAACACACAGGCACAGAGAAGTCAAGTGACTTGCCTGCCTGAGGCAAGGAAGGAATAAACCCAAGTCTTCTGAATCCCTATGCCAGCACCATATCCACTAGTCTGTCTAAAAATTAAGGGAAGAAAAATTATTACCTTAGATTTTCTGAATGATGGTAAGTCTCTGAATCAAACCAAAAGAGTCACAAGATTCAAAAAGGTCATATAGATTTGAGAGATATAGCAGAACTCAAATGCACACCCATCCTTCTGCCTCCTCTTCATTATTGAAAAGCTCTTAGGTACCTGACTCTTCTGGAACATGAAAAATACCTGTTGGGTGTTCAGGCTCTGAAAAATGTTATGCTATATGTTGTTGTACTGGACCATCAGCAGTGCTCGTGTTTTCATCATGATGAATGTGTAACAAGAATTCAGTGGCCTGATTCACTCCAGGGGCTGAACCAACTGTTAGGAATCCAGCTGAGACCAGAGGTTTGCTGTAGATGAGACAGTGGTGGTAATGCAATTTCCGTGTAGAGGAAAGAGGTCGGCAGCCAGCCAGCACAGCCCCAAAATTGGACAATGCTGCCTTGGGAAAAGCAGTGACAAAGGCAGCCAGGGGATCACTGGTTCAGTGCACCCCGGCTGCAGGCTCTGCTGATCTATTCAGAGGAAGAAACTGAAGCTGCTTTCCTTAGGTGACAGTGTTGCCAACAATCACAATTTTATCATGAGTCTCAAGAAACCTGGTGTTTTAGCCCCAGATTCTGGAGTCAAGCAATTATGTAAGAATCTCAACTTTTTTTTTTAAGGTAAGTTTCTAGCCCTTGTGGTTTTTGAGAAAAGCTTTAAAACATGACCCAAATGTAACCTAAAGGCTCAATAACCACAATGGAAAGAAAAAAAACAAAGTTCTATCATTTTTAAGCCAGCCTCAGGATCCTGGCATGCCTGACACATGATTTTTTGACCTCTTTAGGGTTTGCAATTTAAGGTGAGAGTGTTGGTGAAAATATGGCAGCCTCTCCTCTCTGTCAAAGGATAAACCCCTTTTGGCAGCTCTGGCTGGCAGAGAGATGTATAATTTTAACCACTCTGAAGCAGCAGGGGTTAATCCAACCCTTGGTCTCTGTTGTTGAGGACTCAGCATTTACTTACACTGGATGGATTAAAAGGATTCTTTATTCTAGCCTCTACTAGGCTGTCTCTTATACTCTTAGAAAATGACATGCAAAAATCCATAAAATAAACTCAAATGTATTACCTGCTAACTAGCCTAGGATCTCCGTGCCATATTAAGAATTCTACTTCGCAGGCATCAAACGAATGTTTTTAGAATTCTTTAATGTCAAGCACAGACATATAATCCAAGAGAAAAACAAAAGGGAAAAACAAGTAGTATCTGCTAACAGCAGCCATGTTCAGATTGCAGCCACATGGTATCTCCTGCTGCCATGTAGTAAACAGTCTTTAGCGTATTTAACCAAAACTAACAATGAAAACTTATCCCCATGTAGTTTTCTTTCTCCATATTTTTAGGGTGCCTTTTAACATGAGTATTTTCTAACCTACTTCAAGCATTCCTCCCCCCCTTAAATTGTATTATTATTACTTATAACGCTGGGAAAGGTTAGGTCATGTTTTCACAGAGTTCTCAGTATCACATTTTATCTGCTCAGATGTTGACAACAACAACAGTTTAAACTCACTGAACTCGATTAAATTAATGTTAGGAAATGGAACCACTTATTCACCGAAATAGCAATTGCAATACCTTAATAGATGTGCAATCTCATACAGAAGGACCAAACCAAACCCTCAGATCCAAACACCCTGAACTTTCGGGCTACTCAGGATCTGATCTTGGGAGCTGAATTTTTCAAATAGGCTGACAGACAAAGGGTAAGAGGGACAAAGACAAAGAAATATAGAGACTTGAAGAGACCTGTCCAAGGTCACACAGCCGGTCAGCTGCACAGCTAAGACTGGAACCCAGCTTGTTAGAATTGCAGACCTGCACCCCAGCTCCTGGACCATACTGACTCTCCAAAAGCTTGGATACTGCACCAATATTTTTATAGCTGGCAGAATCAACACCATTGACAGGCATAAAGTATAGACTGGGCTCTGAACTTTCTGCCCTGACCCCCTCCGTACTGCATATGTATTTATGATTGAATGAAATACAGAACATTAAAATATTCTCCATTTGGAGATCCAGGTTTAGCTACACTTACAATGAAATCCTGGCCCCAATGAAGTCAATGGAGTTTTGCCATTGTCTTCAATGGGGCCAGGATTTCACTCTTGGGCTTTTTGTTCCTGATAGCAGCTGACTCTTTCATTTACTTCAGGTGGTGCTAGAGAGCATTGGCTTCAGGTACTAACTAAGGCAATATTGGTGGGGAATGGGTGGGTAATTACACTTTAGTACAGGAGAGGAAGAAAGATACCTCCCTTGTCTTCCCTCACTGATGGTTCTATGGAAAGAAAAAAAAATAATGTTGGAGGGGCTATAATTTAGCTCAGAAAGAGCACTCAGGCTACCAGAAGAGGAGTTCTCTCCATTCTTGAGTCTGCTCCCACTGCCAGAACCAGATGGAGTTCTGAAAAAGAATTATAACCTTTATGTTGAGAATAGTCATTTTGTCCACTTAGTATGATGTTCTGACAGCACCAGCCATAGTTTTCTGCTTGGTGAGTTGACAAGAAGTCTCTCCAAAGCTAGAACAAAGAATGCTCCAGGGAACTGACAGCAGGGAGGATTTATGTAACAGCAGGCCATCATCCTGTTCAAAACCATTTAGCCAGAGTAGTTTACTTTGTCTGCACGTCCAATTTCCATCAGTCAAACATGTCAACAGACCATAAAGGTTTAGGGGCTTCTCTCGTTTATTTTGGGGTTTGTTCATCCGTTTATTTAAAACAAAAACTCTTTTGAAACATCTCCAAAAGCAGGAAAAAATTTACAGAAGCTGTTTTAAAATCTAACCAGCAACAAGTATTAAAAAATTTGAAAATAATTGTATTTGTCTTATGATCCTGAGAAACGTGGATTTTATACTCCTTAGTTTCTCTTTCAATCTGAGTGACATCAGAACCACTCCATTCTACTGCCCTACGGTTGTTCTCCTTGATTATGCTACTTGCTATATCCCACACAAGGAGAAAAACCATGAACCCACAACTGAGACTTCTCAGATCTTAGGCAGGAAATGTGTATTTTAATAACATTTTTAAAGGAAAATCCTATAGCTATTTTTTTCCTCTTACCATACCAAAGTATTTAACTTTTAGCAAAATCTTCGCAGTTTACTGTTAGGTGGCTTTGAACCAGTAAGCCAGATTTTCTCACGTGAGCGTAAAACCACTGAAGATAAATTAGCAAACCTGCAACTTTTGTCCCCAAAGTTTTGGGGAGTAAGAGTTTCCCTGTGGCCCACGTCTATGTGGCTTTTTCATGTGTGACAAGGTGTCTGCTGAGAAGACAGGCAAAACATCAATATTAAATCATTTATTCACTGCATTTGGCCTTTTTTTTCCTTTCTGCTTGTGAATTATTCAAAAAAGAGGCCTAATTTCTATTAACATGTTTTTCATATGAAAGTATTTGATTAACATTGATTGATTATACAATCACATCACACTCTCTGAGGGTTCATGAACTATTCACTATACATATGTCTTTGCCTAGTCTGTACTTATCATTCATGGTGTGAGATTTTTCACCTGAGCCATATGGTATTGGTTCTGTTCTCTAAGTGGAAGATAAACTTTCATAAACAAGAGGAGGAAAATTAACAAGAAGGCCACACAAGAACCTTCAAGTGAGCACATACTCACTTAAGTATTTCCGCGGCTTTTGCTTTCTGTAAACATTCTTGTAAATAAAAGAATCGCACATACAGAAATTAATCAAAAACAAAGAGAGTTGGAAATGCCATAGAAGCAAGAGTGTCCATTTTTGTTCCGGTGTCCCCATCTGTAAAATGTGGATAATGATGCTGAGCTCCTTTGTAAAGCATTTTGACATCTACTGATGAAAAGATAATAGGTTATATAATAGGTAAGTATTTCTTTATTGTTATAATTATTAAATTAAATATTCATGAGTATTTATTTGTAGTACTCACCCAGCACTAGTATTGACTATGATATGAGATTGCCTTGGGAATGGAAAGGCTAATTTAAACAAAAAGACAGACTTTCATACTCAGAAAACACATTCACAAAAGCATCTGAGTTAGAAATGCATTTGCAATGACAACCAATGAACTTAAGCATACACTTTTGATTGTTTAAGATTAAAAGTCTTCTAATGAAGATTAATCATTGTGATCTACTTTTAACTTATGTGCACTTTTTATTATAAATAGTTTTTTTATTCTATCCTGCTTCTTTGTAAATCTGTTGGTTGACCAAATGGCTCATTAGCTATTAAAGATGCAAATGCTGCTTCTCTAAAGCTTTGGGGAGAACCACATTTCAACATACCAGTTAGTTGTATTTCCAGTATACTTCACATCCAGAATAACTCTGAGGACAGAATTTCTGTTTAAAATATTTTTAAAAGAACCAAAGATTCCCTCATTGCATGGAGATGAAATTATGTAAAACAGACCCTCAAGCTCACCTTTGTGTTGTGAAAATGTGCTATTTCTTGGAGGTGGACAGATAACACTTTTTCCTCTTTGTAGTGTGTGGGAAAAAATGACAGCTGTACCTAGCACAAGGCATTGCCATCTGTATGCATTAGACTAAGCCAATTTAATTCTTAGAATAATAGGACTTTCCAAGCCGTCAAATCTACAGGCAAAAGAGCAAATACTCTACTTCGTTTTCTCAGGTCCCAGGCATGATTTTTCTTCCCTTTGAAAATTATTGCAATCATTGTAAGTACCAATATAGATATGTTTATTTTGTGAGCACATGCCTAGAAACTGTATTTGAATACAAACGCTGTAAAGGAAATAAGGATAGGCAGGTAAGCTCGTCAGTCAGTGTGTGAGTCCTTAGAAAATATATCGTTCTCAGTAAACCAGTTTCTACTTAAAATATGTGTGAGAAAGTGAACGAGAAAAGAAGAGTGAGAAATCAGGATGGGAGCTATTTTGTGTTCCATTTCGATCGGAAAATCTGTATGAACCAAATGAGGTTTTTGCTGCAACATAATTCAATCAATGTAGATGAGTCACAGTGTTGACTTTTTTACCATGTGTATCACAAGATAGCAAGTCTCGATCCATACTTAAGACCTATACATCAGTCTGAGTTGAATAAGACATCATTCATTAAACAGAAATTAGGAGTAGCTGCCGTGGCCAGATTGACTGTGGAATTTCAAGAGGATGGGCAAGAATTCTTATACTGCTGAAGAAGTGTATTTACTGGCTTGAGCAGACTTTGAAGGAATTCTCTTTGCATTCTGCTCATGGTACAGTGTGAAGCGAATTATCCTTATCTTTAAATGAACAAATGCTGAGAATCTTCTACCCTAACAGCACATCTCAGCAGAGCAGGATAAATGTGCCATTTTTGTCAACTGAATGCACAGCTAAGTCTCTTCACTAGCTTTTTACATGTTGACCGTATTTTCATCTTTATTTTTATTGATTTGTTCCAGTTTGAAATTCTAGTTGGCTTCATAAAGGACAAAGCAAAAGTATTTTCTTGGTACTTTCACAGTGGCTTGTTTTGGAAAATGCAAGATATATCAGTATTTTAAAATATATATACTAATAAAAAAATGTTGGAAGGTATCAGATTTAGGACAATTTAAAATCCCACTTTTAAATAGGTGCAGTCCTAAAGCACCTTTTTTCTCCATGAAAACATTATTTGTAACGTACAGCTATACATTTTAGCCAAATCGGTGCACAGTTACATTTTAGAATGTTAATTGCAGCAAAAACTACAGTAAAAGTTTCAGTCACACCTGCATTGAAACACGTTGATTACACTCATTCATATCTTTCTGAAAAGTGACCCTGTGTGGCTGCAACATTTTCATATATCCGCTCACCCCATGGCAACAGGGGGAATGTTAAAATAGGAAGTCTCAGGAAAACCCATTTTTCCATGTTAATTTGCATATTTTCATCTTTCGAACAGTTTAAGGCATTTTTCACAGATAACAAAAAAATCGCTGTCCAATGGACTCCAAACTTGGCATTTTATTGATCCTCACCAAAGAAGTGCCTCCTAGCCTAGAATGATGAAGAAAAAATAAAGTTATAAGAATCCCACACACACACACACACACACACATACATACATCTGTAGCTATTATACTGGGCAGGGCTAGATGACATACTGGTAAAAATACCTCAGGTCCCATCTAAGCTATTGTTTCACTGTTGCCACGGTAACAACCCCCACCACAGCTCACCAGCAGAGTTGGGACCCATGACTTTTAGCACCAAAGTTCACACCTCTACCACTTAACTAAAGCTAGGCAGCTATCCCTAGTGGATCAAGCACAGAGATAGGAGGGGCCATGCTCTTACAAGATTGTTTCCCTATTAGAGCTGCACTTCCAGGGAATTATAAGTGTGATTTTTTTTGCTTGTGATGAACTTGCTAATGATGTTAGATACAGGACAGGGTTTCACTCAGGTCTGCTTAATTTTTAGCAGCTAACCAGCAACTATGTGTAAAAGTTATTTTTCAATGGCTTATAACTTTATTTTCAAGGGCTTTTTCCCTCTCCATTAGCGCCCACACATTTTCTCCCCTTGTGGCTCCTATTGTAAGTGGTTCCAGGAGTGACTCACATCTACAGGGCTGCAGGCTCAGTCAGCAGCCCACCAGCTCAGATGTCCTTTCTCTGCTCCTGTCCTCTAATGGCACTCAGCTCAGGAGTGAGTAGTGGAACGGATGGATGCCTCTCACCTTCCTCCTTCTCCCCTGCATCCCAGCAGCAAGTAGCCATTTGATGAGTCAGTGAATGGAGACTGAAACTACCAAAGGGAAGAGAGTCAGCAAAGAACAGAGGACAAGAAGGGAGAGAGAACAGACAGGAGAGGAAATATGGATGAAAAAATGGTGGCAAGTGTTTCAGGACATAGTGTGAGAGGACATGGGATTCCATGCCAAAAGAGTGGCATATGGGAACCCTGTATTAACAAAAACAAATCTATTTATCTAATCTGCTTTCCAGCACCATAGTATCTGAGCACCTTACACGCAGAATGTGGAGCAATAGCCGAGTCTGTAATGCACTTCAGGGAATCTCTGGCAGTACTCCCTATTTTGGGTCAAAACTCTGTTTAGGGTAGGGAGATTTAATTAATTTCCTCTTTTGGGGGGGAATTACGGGCCTAAGGGAGTGTCGTTGTTGCAAGTATCATTTTCAGGATGGAAACACAAAACTCCTCCTGTCTCTCAATTGCTCAGCATTCACTCTACTGTTTCTTGTTACCTGACATTTCTGCCAACAGAGCTCCAGGGCAAACAAAAAATGGATTTCAAATGTTAAACCCAAATGGGAGGAAAAGAAGGAGCTAAAAGTCTTGCAGGCCTTCTTTATACGTTAAAAAGGGGCACACACCCAATTATTTCTTTTGCTTTTGCATATCACTTTTAAACCAGTCTTGTAGAAAATTGATGTGATTACACTGGAAATCTCTGTATTATTTGTTATGAATATGGTGCATGCCTTTGTTTGTTTGCTTATGATGGGGAGTTAAATCAAAGGAGGGTGTAAATGGGGAAAACCCCAGGTAATGAAACACTGGCTAAGACAAGACAACCTCAGTTACACCTTCAAAACAACTAAGATAATGGCTGGGCTATCAACAGGGAAGAAACTATCCATCTTTGCTTGAGCTAGGCTAGAATGGTTTAGATTTCCCAAGGGCTGAACCTGGGACTAAAGAGGATCTAAAATCTCAAAGTTCTTAAAAAAGGCAGGGATGTTGGGTGAGCTGACAGGCCAGTGAATTCATACAGACAGTCGCAGATGCTGAAAGCAGGTGCAGTCTGCCTCTCCCAGTCAGAGGTGGTTAGCTGGGCTCAGGGGAATTTACAAAGGTGTAAGTAATATGCCTGTGTGCCAGCCTTCTATTGTTTTTACCTTCACTTTACATGCTAGCTGCCTTTGAGGAATGAATAAACACTGCTTTGTTTTGAAAATGTGTGCTGTGACAGGCTCCCAAAGGGAAACTCATACAGGTGTCCAAGGTAAATTGGGCCTGTGTCCTTAACCCAGTTGTGAGCCAGTGGGCTGCAGCTCAGCAATCCAGTCAGAAAGCAGATAAACTATGAGGTTCCACCCTAGCAAGGTGCAGGACATCTGGGCTATCACCAAAGAGGGTGGACTTGAGAAAGACTATGGCTTTGTCTACACTGGAAACTGAACAGCAAAACTTTTGTCATTCAGCGGTGTGAAAAACACATTCCCCCGAATGACAAAAGTTTTGCCAACGAAAAACTTTGGTGTGAACAGCGCTCTCCTGCCAACAAAGCTGCTGGCATTCGTTGGCAGTGGAAGTTTTTTGTCAGTGGGAGAGCTCTATCCTGCCAACAAACAGCGGCTACACTGAGCGCCTTTTAGCAGCAGGGCTGTAGCGGCACAGCAGTGTCACTAAAAAGTGTGTAGTGTGGACAAAAACTTAAAAGAGTCCAAGGCACACTTCACCTGGTAACTGTGACAAATGTCTCCAGGCCAACTTTAGCAACAGCAAAGGTGTGAACTTGCTTCTCTCCCTGTCTCATTTACTTCAATAAGGTGTGAATTCTTTTCTCTCTACAGGAAAATGAAACTTGCTGGGAGATCCACTTTCCTATGCACAGCCTTAAGGCTTGTTCCCAGTTAAGTCATTGGGAGTTTGCTTCTCATTGGGTTTGTTTTAATGCCAGACACTAGTGTTTTGACTATCCATCGTCCCCACTCATTTCTTTTGACATAATGTAATTTGCAATGGTTTTGGTAGGTGCAATATTACCTATGCCGCAACAGTGTCTTTAGTGTATTTCAGCTAAGACCGCAGGCTAATGAGCATCAGTTAACATATGGAACTTATGATTTTGAAAGAAACCAAATGACTTTCTATTCTCTTTAGCCAATGTGATCTTTTTCCCTTGCATGAGGTCATCACCTATTATTCAAGCCTGAAAATCCCATCTATTTTTCCACTTGGATGTGGTGCTGTTTCATTTGAAAATTGGGTTGCTCTCAACACCATTCCCTGTTAATCGAATCCAGTGTGTGAAAAGAAAACAGTCACACCTTTATTTCCCATTCTCTATGGTTATAGTTTGGAGCAACAATGGAAGTATTACCAACTTCTCCCACTAACAAAATGCAGATATTCATTATATAGCAGATAGTCTGCAACTAAGCAAATGAGCAATATTATCAAAAGCAACCTCATTTTTACAGGCTAATTAAAGGGACATTGTCAAGGTTATTAATCGTTAAAATTACCATAAATTGGCAGGGTGCCATTTGAAACCACTTACCTTAAAGAGATACTGTCAGTTTAAAAAAAAAATCAATCACACTTCTGTCTGAATTTGTTTACCTAGTATTATTACAATCAGCACCATAGCTTACTGTAACTGAAAAAGATTAAAGAAAATGTTTTATTTCCCTCTTATTGTTCTGTTTTTTTCTCCTCTGATTTTGCTTTGTGCATTGGATAAAGTTTTCAAAAGTGCCTGACTTGGGAGCTTAAGTTCTAGTGACTTAGGGCTGCACTTTCAAAGGTGTTTAGGCATCTTAACATGCAGATTCCAGTGAGAGTTGGTGCCTAACCTGTTTACATGCTTTTGAAAATCCCATTAAGCCCCTATCTCCACCTAAATATCTGCCCCTTAAGAGTCTATGTCTTACTTAAAATCAGTGGGCCTCAGACTCCTAAGTCACTTAGGTACTTTTGGAAGTTTTACCTATTGTGAGAAGTCTTTTTCACTGTTATCCACTTAGTCAGTCAGTCAATGAGGCCTTGATCCTGCAATTGGCTCACCTGCACAGTCTGATTGTCAGTGGACTAGATTTCAAATTGACCATGTCCCTTTAAAGGTGCTACTCATAAAAGGCTTTCCTTAAAACAAACCACTGTGGTACATAACTTAAGAATGACATAGCCTAAGATATGTTATAAGCCAAAGAGTGTACTTATGCTATGGCAAACTATAGCTCGTATTCATGAGGTTGTTGCCAGTGGAATGCTCAATAAGTTTGGGTTGACTTTTAAAGCTGAAGTTCCCACTACACTTCCGAGGAGATAAGTTCTCATACTTGCCTGTTCCTTTGTCATTCCCTCCTGCCCTTTTTAAGCATGAATACATTGGTGCTGAAAGGTACTAGAGTCACAGTAGTGGAGACTGATCTGCTAGTGGTCACAACTCCTTCATACTGACCCAAATGTCTACTTAGATTCTGAACTAGAGAGGCCTCCCTTAGAAGGTGAGCAATTCGCTCACTTGTCCAGTTCCAGCGCTCACTGAGATGCCCATCGGTGAGACAATTGTTTTCTATTATTATGATTTTTTTTCAAAAATAGGGGAAGAACAGACAAAAAGATAAAAGAACAAAAAAGCAAAGGAATGGGAAGGGAGGGAAAGGGGAGGAAAGGAAAAGGGACTGAGAGGGGAAAGGCCAGTGACATCTCACTTTCCATCTGCTAGGGATTCACAAAAGGTTTCTAAAAACTTTAACCAAATCTTATCAAATTTGTCTGAGGTCTCCCTTCTCTGAAACATTACCTGCCTTCAGTTGTCAGATCAGTCAAGCTTCTAACCCTGGTGGCAGTCTGCTCATCCATCTAAGCAATACGAGTCATTTGGCTAGAAGCACAGCACTAAAAGAACCAAGTTAGAGTTTCCTTGTGAGACCATTCTGATGGGTTAGGGTTTTGGTGTGCGCTTTTCTGATTGTTTTGTGTTTTGTTTTCTAAAGGCGCACAGATATGCACTAGGACTAGACAGAGCACACCAATTTACTTCATGCAGGCCACTCAGATGGTTGATTCTATGACAAGTTCTTCACAGTCACCAAATGATGCTGGATTCAGTTGGATGAGTTAGAAGCTGAAGAAACCCAATTCTTACACTGAATTCCACAGACCCATACTCCTTTTCCAGAGTACTGGTACAGTTCTGTGATCTGCTTATTGGGAACCTCGAACCCACCCAGACTCAGGATTTTATGGTCACTACAGAGGGATAGAAGTTCATGAAATAAGAATTCCATGTACTTTTTTCCTCATAGCCACCTGATCTCTTTCACAACACCATGCCCCAGGATCTGCCTTCTGGGCATACCTGGTATCTTCAGGGAGGCTTCTTACTCTTATTGCTCCCCTGGATTTCTTTCCCCAGGTTCTTCAGAAAATGCGTATTTTATCTTCATGGGTGGGCAAGTATCACCCCACAAAAATATCTGAGGTCTTCCAGAGGGGAGTGAGATTGTCTCAGCCCATTCATACAAACATATACAAACTTACAGAGAGACAGTGGAATAGAGAAATCTTCTCTCTCCTGCTCCAGCTGGCTTAACATGTACACTCAGCTCAGTTTGACTCTGCTCAGGCTTCTGGAAATGTCTGAGTGTGCTCAGAGGTTTAACACAGCTACTAGTACAGTCACTCTCATACTACATCTCATGTGGATTGTTTCTCCCATACTAGAAACTTGACAATTATCCTATACTCATCCTATCAGGCTTAGCATGACAGCTAGGGAACCTTCAGGGGAACTTAATATCCATACATTGGAGCTCACAGGCCTTTGCTTTTTATATGATTAGATTAATTTCCTAGCCACCCCTATAGTAATAACAACAACAACATTGCCTTTTCTTCAGACACCAGTGTCAGTTTCAAGCGGTAGCACAGAGCTTGTGCCTTGCTGGACAGCTTCCCAATGGAGGAGATACACGGGCATATTAAAAGTGTAATCTCCTTTATTTACATGTATGCACCAATCTTGAAGTGAGATAGTCAAATATTATGCAAGGCTATCCCTTCTTCCAGGAATCCTAGCCCAACAGTAGATGCCAGCTAGGCATTGGCTTTGTTTCATCCCATCACTTTTAAAAAAATGTTTCTTTACCCAAAGTCCTTACCATACTACCCCTAGTGATGATGATGTATTGGCTTTCTCTCTGCACAGCTACAAGAACTGATTCAGCCTTATATTGTACAAAGTCATGTCACATCCTCCTATAATAAAGCATACTAAGATTTATGACAATTACTACCCTGCAGCAAACCTGCCTTAACATTACCCTGCTTATCACTCCTTATTTTAGCTAAAGACTCCAATATTACATTAATTGTTGATTCTATTTACAGAATATGCAGGGGTAAATTGTGTGGGTATGTGGGTATAGCAGGGATGTCTTGGGCTTTGACATACAGTATCAGGTCTGATGGTCCCGAGCCTGGGAAAATCTAAATGGCATACTTGAGGTTAAGGAAAAGAGCTTTTTTTTTTCTTTTAATAGAAAGATTAACACACAGTCTAATCAATCATGCTAGTTTAAATTTCTTGCTGGTAGGTCATGCACCATTACATCAGCATGTAAGAGGCAGTTGATATAAATCGGTAACTAGCTGTCATCTCAGTGGCATCCTACTGTAAGTCCCATAAGTTTAAATGGTACAGAGAATATATTTGTGACAAACTAAAAGGTATGAGGCAACGGAGTAAGAGTTGCATATACTTCATCATTTAAAAAAGCTTTGTTTTCTTTAAAGAGGCAGGAGGCTTACCTCTTCCCTGCCATTTGTGTTTGAGTGCTGACATGTTTGATGGTTGCTAAATCTCTCATAGTAATTTTCAGAACAGCTCTAAATGCTAGATGTCATTTTGCAGAGCTCTGTAAATGAGTTAGTTAACTAGTTTTATCATTTACTAAAGAGCAGGAAGACAACACTCCATGACTTTCCTGTTCAGATATCACTGGACTGTAAGATTACACTATAAACATCTTCTCTCCCCCAGCCAATACATCACCACAACCAAATCCACTTCACTTATTCCATTGTTCAAACACAATTCTACTCAATTTAAGAAATCTCAAAAAAAGTTCATTTTAATGGTGATCAAGTGATTGTGGCAGAAGACTTTCTATGCTGCTTCAGATGCCATTAAGTATCTGGCTTCTGAAATGAAAGTGGACTGAATGAGATAACAGCATTTCCAGGAGCTGATAAACAGCCTGATCAACTTCAAAGTGTGAATCATTCCCAGTTCTGTAGTTATTCTTCAAGAAAAGATAGTGTAGAGCTATCCTGTAATGTTAACACCATTTGTACAACCATTAGGAGGAAAAAGTACACTTGCCAACAGCACCATTTAGCCAGGTTCCAATGAAGTATTTCATAACATGATGCTTTTAAAGAGATGTCTTTTCATTATTTCTCCTTGGGCACAAAACAAACAGGAAATGCTCTAAATATGGCTAACCAACATCATTTCCTCAAATATCTGAGTTTGAACTCCAGTCAGAGGTTGGATCCGTTCCTCTCTTTTATTTAGCATCATCTTCAGAAGAACACTTTTAATGACAACAGGTATGTCTGATTTAAGTAGCAAATATTGATTGACTAGTTAGAACTTCCGTGCTTTATGAATTGTTCTCTAGAGGTGATGAAATGGGGAAATCAATGCTCCTATTTGCTTTTATATTCAAGCCTACAGAGCAAGTTGGATTGTCCAACTAAGCTGCAGAAGGAGAAGGGATATTTTAAAATACCAACAGGTATTGTGTATGCTGAGAAGATAAATATATAATCAACTTTATGGTTTATCAGACATTCATTGTAATCATGTCAAAAAATAAATAATATAAAATCAGCAATCTGAATTGACCCCAAACTAGATGGAAACCATTTTGTGGAGCAAGTAGATTTCCCTGAAATCCCAATTCTATCTAACAGCATTACAACAGTGTCAAAATCAAACAGTGAAGACATATATTCTTCATTTTATTATTATGAATGGCCTAATGAATAGATGTTAAAGCACTCATGCAGAAGTTCTACTCCCTGGTAACATTATTGCTATTGAAATAAAGGTTTATTGTCAGTACTTGTCAACATAAGTACAACGAGCAGATAATAAAATGGGGATTCACATAGCATTTTGGTAAGAAAACAGTGTCAGATTGTGATGGGAAAACACAGAAACCATTACTTGTTTGCCTCTCTACAGCATTTTCTGGGAGCCAATATCACGCTGCATACAAATTTGTCCACCTTATTATGCCTGAAAACCAAGCCACGCCATGAGTGACTTGCCAGTTAGATTCGTTTTAATGGATCTTATTAATAAATTAGGCACTCACGTTTTGCCCTTCTCTAGTTCTGAATGTAAATGAACAAGCTCCCCAGTTGCTGTACTCTATTAATCACCTATGTATTGCTATATTGCAGGTACAATGTATGTTTAATAATACATGTGTGCTGCATAGATTTTATTCAGAAAATGAAAGCAATGTTCTCTGTTGTCGCTATTCATTGCCAAGAATCTTCAGAACACGTGGGACTTCAGTTTTATAAAATATATTATATGCAGTTGGCGATAGCATAACCTCAGCTGGCATAAAACTGGTGGATCTCCATCCATTTCAGTGGTCCTATGAGGATTTCCTCCAGGTCAGTGTCTGGCCCATATCTTCATAAAGTGTTATTTTCTTTAGATGGATAACAATAATTAAAACACATTTTCATATTACACTGATCAAACTGAAACTTGCCAGTTTTGTCCTACATAAATTGAGCCTAATATTTACATATATCCTTCATTTTTAATATACAAGACAAGTTTTAAGGGTGCTCACCCATTAATTGAGAAAGAAAGAAGTTACAAAAGCAAGATTTGAAAATAAAACATAAAAAGTCTTGCTTACAAAGGGAAAGTATGAAGAACAATAACAAACACCAGAAAAGCAAATCAGGATAGTGTCAATGAAGAGGAGATGAAGAAAAGCTGGAGTTTTCTCCCATTCAGTGCTAATACTAACAATAAGCACTGTTTCTGGAGGGATGCATAGTTACAAGGAAGCATACAAGGGTGAAAAGAAAGATAGGATGTACTCAGGAATAAGGTACCAGATTGGAGAGGCTCTTTTCCCGCGTGTAATATCAGATGTTAAGACGTCTGGGTTGAAGGGTAAAAATATAATTAGGAAGGCCAAAAAAAGAATTTGAAGAACAGCTAACCAAAGACTCAAAAACAAATAAAACAATTTGTTTTAAGTTCATCAGAAGCAAGAAGCCTGCTAAACAGCCAGTGGAGCCACTGGTCAATCAAGATGCTAAAGGAGCACTCAAGGACAGTAAGGCCACTGCAGAAAAACTAAATGAGTTCTTTGTATCAGTCTTCATGACTGAGGATATGAGGGAGATTCCCAAACGTGAGCCATACTTTTTAGGTGATAAATCTGCAAAACTGTCACAGATTAAGGTATCATTAGTGGAGATTTGGAACAAATTGATAAATTAAACAGCAATAAGTCACCAGGAGCAGATGGTATTCACCCAAGAGTTCTGAAGGAACTCTAATGTGAAACTGAAGAACTGCTAACAATGGTTTATAAACTATCATTTAAATCAGCTTCTGTACCAAATGACTTGAGGATAGCTAATGTCACACCAATTTTTAAAAAGGGCTGCAGAGGTGATCCCAGCAATTACAGGCCAGTAAACCTGACTTCAGTACTGGGCCAATTAATTTAAACTATAGTAAAGAAAAGAATTGTCAGATACTTAGATGAACATAATTTGTTGGGGAAGAATCAACATGATTTTTGTAAAGGGAAATCATGCCTCACCATCTACCAGAATTCTTTGAGGGGGTCAACAAGCATGTGGACAAAGGTGATCCAGTGGGTATTGTGCACTTAGATTTTCAGAAAGTCTTCGACAAGGTGCCTCACCAAAGGCTCTTAAGAAAGTAAGCTGTCATGGGATAAGAGGGAAGGTCCTCTCATGGAACAGTAGCTGGTTAAAAGATAGTATCAGAGGGCTAGCCATGTTAGTCTGGATCTGTAAAAAGCAACAAAGAGTCCTATGTTAGCTTATAGACTAACAGTCGTATTGGAGCATAAGTTTTCGTGGGTGAATACTCACTCCGTCAGATGCACCTAACTAAGTGAGTATTCACCCATGAAAGCTCATGCTCCAATACGTCTGTTAGTCTATAAGGTGCCACAGGACTCTGTCATCAGTTAAAAGATAGGAAACAAAGGGTAAGAATAAATGGTCAGTTCTCAGAATGGAGAGAGGTAAATAGTGGTGTCCCACCAGGGGTCTGTACAGGGACCAGTCCTATTCAACATATTCATAAATGATCTGGGAAAAGGGATAAATAGTAAGGTGGCATAATTTGCAGATGATATCAAACTACTAAAGATAGTTAAGTCCACAGCAGACTGTGAAGAGCTACAAAGGGATCTCACAAAACTGGGTGACTGGGCAACAAAATGGCAGATGAAATTCAATGTTGACAAATGCAAAGTAATGCACATTGGAAAACATAATTCCAACTATATATATAAAATGATGGTGTCCAGATTAGCTATTACCACTCAGGAAAGAGATCTTGAAGTCATTGTGGAGAGTTCTCTGAAAACATCCACTCAATGTGCAGCAGCAGTCAAAAAAGCAAACAAAATGTTGGGAATCGTTAAGAAATGGATAGATAATAAGACAGAAAATATCATATTGCCTCTATATAAATCCATGGTACGTCCACATCTTGAATACTGCGTGCAGATGTGATCAACCCATCTGAAAAAAAGATATATTAGAATCAGGGCTATCAAGCAATTTAAAAAAATAATCACAATTAATTGCACAATTAAAAAAATTAATCTTGATTAATTGCACTGTTAATCAATAAAAGAATGCCATTTATTTAAATATATTTGGATGTTTTCTACATTTTCAAATATATTGAATTAAATTACAACACAGAATACAAAGTGTACAGTGCTCATTTTATATTTATTTTTATTACAAATATGTGAACTGTAAAAAACAAAAGAAATGGTAAATTTCAATTCCTCTAATACAAGTTCTGTAGTGCAATCTCTTTATAATGAAAGTTGAAGTTACAAATGTAGAATTATGTACAAAAAAAACTGCATTCAAAAATAAAACTGTGTAAAACTTTAGAACCTACAAGTCCACTCAGTCCTAATTCAGCCAATTGCTCAGACAAATAAGTTTGATTATAGTTTGCAGGAGATAATGCTGCTCACATCTTGTTTACAATGTCACCTGAAAGTGAGAACAGGCGTTCACATGGCACGGTTGTAGCTGGCATCACAAGATATTTATGTGCCACATGCACTGAAGATTCATATGTCTCTTCATGCTTCAACCATCATTCCAGAAGACATGCGTCCATGCTGATGACGGGTTCTGCTCGATAACGTTCCAAAGCAGTGCGGACCAACGCATGTTCATTTTCATCATCTGAGTCAGATTCTACCAGCAGAAGGTTGATTTTCTTTTTTGGTGGTTCAGGTTCTGTAGTTTCTGCATCAGAGTATTGCTCTTTTAAGACATCTGAAAGCGTGCTCCACACCTCATTCCTCTCAAGTTTTGGAGGGCACTTAAACCTTGGGTCAAGTGCTGTAGCTATTTTTAGAAATCTCACATTGGTACCTTCTTTGTGTTTTGTCAAATCTGTTGTGAAAGTGTTCTTAAAACAAACATGTGTTGGGTCATCATCCAAGACTGCTGTAACATGAAATATACAGTAGAATGTGGTTAAACAGAACAGGAGACATACAATTCTCCCCCAAGGAGTTCAGTCACAAATTTAATTAACAAGCATCATCAGCATGGAAGCATGTCCTCTGGAATGGTGGCCGAAGCATGACGGGGCATATGAATGTTTAGCATATCTGGCACGTAAATACCTTGTGATGCTGTCTACAAAAGTCCCATGCGAATGCCTGTTCTCACTTTCAGGTGACATTGTAAACAAGACTTGGGCAGCATTATCTTCTGCAAATTGTAACCAAACGTGCTTGTCTGAACAAAAAGTAGGACTAATCTTCAGAGCATCCTGGTGAGGTAAGAGTTACTCTTAAAATATTAACATTTTATAGCAACCAAGGTCGAGGGATTCAGGCCAAAATATATAAATTTGGCTGCCCCAAGTTATCCAAATATTCATCCTTATTTATATTTAATATGGATTTTTAGGCACCAATATATGAAAAATTTGGCATAAATGATTTGCCCACAGTCACATGGTGGGTTAGAATGTAGGAGCATCCTGGATTCCCTTTCCACACTCTGTCTATCATGTATCTTTCTGCTGCCTCACTCATTAAGATGAGAGGGGAAAAGAAAACTGAAAGAAAAAAACATGGACAAAGGAACCAAAAATGAAAGAATTTAAGCTCTGTGGTTCAGAGAGAATACGCTTCTTTTTTGGTGTGCTTATTACATGCCTTTTGATCCAAGTTCTATATTATTACTGAACCTGGGGAAGAGAACGCTGTGAAAGAATGCTGTAAACTACCTACATTATAATTGAATGTGTTTCAGGAGGCTTGTTTCCATTACAAAAACACAAAGGCATGAAGAAACTTTAGCCACACCTGAGGTCCTCAAATGGCAGGCCTGCTTTGACAAGCCAAGTTGTATTTATAGGTATGATGGGTCTGATCCTCAGCTGATGTAAATGAGCTTAGCTCCTCTGAAGCCAGCAGAGCTATACCATTTACATCAGCTAAGCATCCTACCCTAGAACTCCTTGCCTGTTTTGTTACAGTGCAATAGTACCCGGGCAAACATAGGTTTAGTTCTGTGAATGTCCCACAGCAATTTAAAAGCAAGAACAAGTATTAAACAGTCAGTTTTAATCAGTCAGTTGTTTCTTTAGTTGCATTTTTGTAAAGGTTAAGGACAACAAAATCATTTTCAGGCTCATCATCACTCCCACCCCTGGAAAAGCTGCTCTCAGTGGAGTCAAACTGACCACGTTTTCTAGTGGCTCAGTTGTGCCTGGAAAATACAGTCTTGTGTTGAGGTGCTGCTGAGTAACACTGCCTCTGGGGCAGGGGCGGCTCTAAGTATTTTGCCGCCCCAAGCATGGAAGGCAGGCTGCCTTTGGCGGCTTGCCTGCGGGAGGTCCCTGGTCCCGCAAATTCAGTGCACACCTGTGGGAGGTCCACCAAAGCTGCGAGACCAGTGGATCCTCTGCAGGCATGCCGCCAAAGGCAATCTGCCTGCTGCCCTCATGGCGACTGGCAGAGCGCTCCCCCATGGCTTGCCGCCCCAAGCACGCGCTAGGCGTGCTGGTGCCTGGAGCCACCCCTGCTCCGGGGAAGCAAAGAGCTGTATCTCCTTGCCTCCCAGAGTTCCCTGGGGAACCTAGGAAGCACACTCACAGCTGCTCCACTTCCCTGAGCACAGTATGCTCTCACCCGTTGCATACAAGTGTCATTCTGGATAAGGGAGACCGAATGGTAAACCTGTTTTCCTCCCCCCACACATTTCCACTCCTCTTGGGTGACTGTGCATCCTGGAGGAATAGAGAGGGAGCGGTCCCTATGTTCCTCTTAATGCAAAGACTGTAACTGTGCCTGACTCTGGCACAAACTATGCATTGGGAGGGAGTCTCCTGTGCTTTTCCCCAGACTTTGTACCCATGTAAATACCAGGCACAATCACACCCTATTACAGAGGCCAACATTTCACACAAGTTCAGAATCAGGGGAAGGGGGGTTATGCTTCAGTGTTATTCCCTGCTTCTTTTCCTGTAACCATCATTACATCCAGCAATTTAGTGGGATGGTTATGTTTAGTACTGCTCTCCATCCAAGAGAGATTAATTGCCTGCTCTGAATTCTGAACAGGGAGCCCCAGCCTTCAGTTCAGAAATAATATTACTAGTGTTAGTGTTCGTCTTGAAAAGCTGCCTTTCTCCCTTCTCCTCTCTCTCAATGACAGAAAGATTTCCCACTGCCTGGTAATCTCTGCAGCCACCATCGCTTCAAAGTGATGAGGGCAGTATTGCAGAATGAAGGTATGCTAGCTTTTAGCATATGACTCTAGTCTGGTGGCGATAATCATTTCAAACTACCTAGGGAGAAAAAAAGTACTATAATAATGTTAGTCAGGTAGCTTTTTCTACCTTATCAGCACCTGCAGATGCAAACATGCACTGGCAAACACTACACCAGAGGGTAGGATAAAAGTGGAATTAGAAAATATTACCTTCAGGAGATATTGGCCTTCCAAATGAGATATGCAACAGTAATGTAGATAGCATGGAAAAACAGACAATAAGTACAGCTTTGAATTCAAACATGACCTTCAAAGAGCTTTTTCTTAGAAATACAGAGTAAAAGCCCTAAACCTTTCAAAGAGCATGACTAAACAATAAAGCCCCCAACTCCGTGTACACTTTTGAGGATTCACTATAAATAATGGCCTCTCAGAAGTCTTTTATCACATTTTAAAAGTCATTATTAGTCATGTTTGAAAGATATCTTTTCTTTACCCCGTTTTTATCACATTCTCAGGGTATCTTATCAATATTCACTTGGTGAGCATGAGCATATTTCTAAGTGACAGAACAGAACAGTGTGTGATAAACTGGAATGTTTCTGCAGCTCAGACCAATGTGCAAGATAAAAGAACTCGGACTCCTGCAAAAGCAGCAGGGCTTTGGCTGAAATATCAGAAACAACCATTTTGTGGGGAATGATTCATTAAGCCAACACTTCAAAAACTGAATGAGCTGCTCTAGTGGACTAAGCACCAGGTCTGAAATGCCTAGACTCTCTTGAACTATAGGTTTGAACCCTAGCAAGGTGTAGTAACCCCGCTCTCATCCTCCCAAGTGAGACAAATTGAGTTCCAGGCAACTTACAAAGGGTGCCTCAGACAAATTCTTCAAAAGTGAAGTTCTGTTTGCTTTTCACAGACATTAAATATATGTGACACTTTTTAATAAAAGGAGGTGTGTACTCTGGTGTCTGTGACCAACACTGGAACCTTAATTCTCTCTTTTCCAATGTGCTGCCTTCCATGATAGAGAGAATTGCATTTCAGTAGTGGGTAATAATTCCCTACTGCACATAATGTGTAATGAATTTAAATCCTTTGGTCTGAGAAGTACTAACTGTATAAACACAACATGATTATTTGAGGTATCCTTTATTAAGCAAGTAGCGGAGGTAACAACTGAGTTTTTTACAGTAAAATAAAACACCAATAATATTTTGAAAATATAACTTGAGACTAGAAATTGTGCAGTTTGATTCAGAAGTGTAGATATGCAGTGTTCCCTCTAATTTTTTATGTCCATGTGCAGAATGAATTTTGTTATGTGCACCAATATGGAGGTGATTTGTGGTGGGGGTGGAGATGAGGGGTTCGGTGTGTGGGAGGGGGCCAAGGGCTGGAGCAGAGGGATGTGGGGGGGGGGATGAGGGCTTCGGCTGTGGATGCAGGCTCTACGGTGGGGCGGGTGATGAGGGATTTATGGTGCAGGAAAGGGTTCAGGGCAGAGGGTTGGGTGCAGAGGGTGAGGGCTCCGGCTTGGGGTGAAGGCTCTGGGATAGAGCCAGGGATGAGGGGTTTGGGGTGTGGGAGAGGGTCAGGGCTGGAGCAGAGGGTTAGGGTGCAGGAGGTGAGGGGGCTGGGGTTGGGCCAGGGATGAGGGCTTTGGGGTGCAAGCTGCCTGGGCCTGCAGCAGGGACAAAGGACTCCCCCCCTCAGCCGTCTCTTGCCCCAGAAGCTGGGGGTTGGGTGAGAGGTGCCTCTCCCTGTCTACAGCAGCTCCGGCAAGGCTGGGCCAGGAGAGGGGCACCTCGCCACACCTGCATGGTCCTTGAGAGCCAGCTGTGCAGCCACACAGCTTACAGGGAACTTAGTAGATATGTAAAGTAATCACCTCTCGTAGTTAAGGGCACACAATGTGCAAATGTATCTAGTCCATATAAAGCATAAGGGATAGATGAAAAGCATTTGGAAGTTGAACAAAGGAAAAAGCCTGTGAATAAGAGGCCAAAAAGATGCATAGATTCTAAGGCCAGAAGGGACCATTGTGATAGTCTGACCTCCTGTATACCACAGGCCATAGAACTTTCCCAAAATAATTCCTAGAGCATAACTTTTAGAAAAACCTCTAACCTTGATTTAAAAATTGTCCATGATGGAGAATCCACTACAACCATTGGTAAATTGTTCCAATGGTTAATTATTCTCACTTTCAGCCATTGATCATGTTCTACCTTTCTCTGCTAGATTGAAGATAACACTATTAAATATTTGTTCTCCATGTAGGTATTCTTAGACTGCAGTCAAATCACCCCTTAAGCTTCTGCTTGTTAAATCACTTGTGCTCCTTGAATCTATCACTATAAAGCATGTTTCTAAGCCTTTACTCATTCTCATGGCTCGTCTTTGAACCCTCTCAAATTTATCAATCTTTTTGAAGTGTGAACACCAGAATTGGACACAATATTCCAGCAGTGGTCACACCAGCAGGGCCGGTGCTACCATTTAGCCTTGGTTCGGGCGGGGCACCAAACACAGTACAATCTGCTCTGGCCCTTTGGAGCAGGGCAGAGCAGTGGCAAGGACAAGGGGGCCCAGCCCTTGGTTCGGGTGGGGCACCAAACACAGTTATCAGCTCTGGCCCTTTGGAGCAGGGCAAAGCAATGGCAACGGGGGGGAGTCTGCCACCAGGTTATGGGTGACAGGGGGAACGCAGGCCCACCCACTCCTCTGCGTTCTAGCCCGGGGCTCTAATAGTGGCTGACGCCGCTAGTGGCGGTCAGTGGGGAAGGGGGTCCTGACCAAAACACACTGACATAGGCGCAGGGCCTTCTGCAGCCTGACTATAGTCAGCTGCCCCCGGGCTACTTCCAGCCTCCCCCCTGGTTCCTACCTGGTCCGTTGGGGTGTCCAGTACCATGGGCTTCTCCCAGTCCGGGCAGGGCGGTAGGTCCGGGAATACCTCCGGGATGGCGGACCAGGTCTGGTCTGGCGGCTCCTCGGGGCCGTAGTGGGGACGGGGCAGCTCCGGCAGCTCCTCATCGTAGCGACTGCAGGGCAGCTCCGGCAGCTACTCATTGTAGCGGTGGCGGGGCTCTGCGGCTTCCCGGTGAGGAGAGTCAGCGGGCACGTCTGCTCCTGCCGGCAGCCAAGCCCTGACTGAGGGCTGAGGCCTGGGTTTTATCCTTCCAGGTCGCCACCTGACCCTTTGAGGGGCGGGACTTCCTCCCAGCGGTTCTGCCCTGGAGGGTGATTGACGGGGCTCAACCCTCCCTGGGGAGGAGGGGAGCCACACCGCCTCGCTACAATAGACACACCAATCCCTGTGGGACCCCACTGGAAACAGACCAGCTCAAGGATGATTCCTCATATACAATTATATTTTTGGGACCTATCAGTTAGCCAGTTTTTAATCCATTGAATGGCTGCCATGTTAATGGTATAGCATTCTAGTTTTATTAATCAAAATGTCATGTGGTATCAAGTCAAACACCTTACAGAAGTCTATTACACCAACACCATTACCTTTAGGAACCAAATTAATAATCTCATCAAAAATATCTAGGTTGACAATATATATTTTCCATAAACCCATGTTGATTTGCAGTAATTACATTATCCTCCTTTAGTTCTTTATTAAGTCAATCCCATATCTGTTGCTTCATAATCTTGCCTGGGGTCAATGTCAGGCTGACAGGCTTATAATTACCCAGCTCATCTCATTTACCCTTTTTAAAAACTGGCATAACATTAGCTTTCTTCCAGTCTTCTGGAACTTTCCCAGTTCACCAAGACTTACTGAAAATCAACATTAACTGTCCAGCAACCTCCTCAGCCAGCTTTTTAAATCTTTTAGATGCAAGTTATCTGGATCTGCTGATTAAAAAATTTCTGACCTAAGTAACTTCTGTTTAACATATATATATAAAATCTTCACTTCCTCTCTTAACCAGCACAGTCTTCTTCCTTAGTTGTGGGATTGTGGCTTTTGGGACATCTAATAAGGTTTTCTTAAATGGTTCCCAGTTATCATTCACATTTTTTTCATTTAATTTTTTTATTAAAAAAATTATTAAAGCACCAAGTACATATATATATTCTTGGTACATACATACATATATCTATATATTCTTTGTCTGGACTTTATTCTGCTTGCATATTACAAATGTAATGAAGTCATGACCATATAGAGAGGATGGCGTTAAGCCTTTAACGCTTTCTTAGTGACAAAATCTTAAAATCAACCTGGAGGTTAATTCAGAAACCAATAAAGTATATAGAGTAAAGTCCTACACCATCTAACTTGTTTAGTGATAATATTCTCCTTTATCTAGAAAAATATGCAACAAAACAAATACAGTAGTGAAGTCAGTATCTGTACAGTGACCAATGTTTTACCTTGTACTGCAACAGAATATATATTGTTTTGCTCTTAATAGTCTGTTTCTTTGGGTCTTGGATAATCAAGGCAGACAGTTTTGCAATTGAACAAAGGCACAATATGATTCAGTATAATGACTCTTAAAGGGCTTATTTTTTGTCCCATCACATAATGAATCACTGTTTATATACGACAGAAAACATCTATTTTGTAAAAGAACCTGGATAAAAGAGAAGCCACCCCCAATGGATCTTCTTTAGATGTAAAACTTACCATTGAAATGCAACTATTCCATTTCATCCAGTTTCTAAAAACAGTGTGAGTGTCTAGGTCTTTTGTATATTTTATTGTGGTAGAAACAGCAGTACTAGCTCTGTTCTTGCCTTCAGAAATTAAGGGCAAGTCCACATCTGATCATATAGTGCTAAATGGTTTAAGATCACCTGCTGTGGTGATACAATCTCTTTCTTTGGTGGCTCAGTCCTTTCTAAGGATAATGGAACACATCTGAAATCAGTGGATTACAGAATATGTGGTGCTTTCTTCTAGTAGTTTCTTAGTTCAAACCTTGGCATTGTTTTGTAAGTAGCAGAACTCATTTGCTCCTGTCATGCTGAATGCACAGTTTGACTCTCCATGTGTAAGAAAACAGGAGTGGGGGAGCTAGCAATAGCATGGCTGACCAAGCTCTAAAAAAATCAATTCATGTCATCAGCTTTAGAAAGGCAATCGGGTGTTACATCTACATTCCCCTTACAAGTTCTAATCTACTGAAGGTTTAACTATAGTTGATTTAATGAGGCTACTCTGAGAACTGGAAGGTACAGTTTAGGGATTTCACTTAAGAAATAGCGAACGCAAGAGCAGAGGCTTGGAATTTGATAGTTGAGGATGAGAAATCCTTGTTAATCATGCCTGCCTACAAGTCAATAATTAAAATCTCAATTTTTCCTAAAGGAATTCTTCTCTCACTGGGACTACAAATAAAGTCCCTGACAACTGTGTCAGATGACATTCATGCAAAAGGTTTTAAGTCACTGGGACAATAATTTAATAGTTTTTCTTGAGAAGCCTGCCAAATTAATTATAAGAACTACATGAAAGGGGGCATGCAGTGCATCACAAATCTGTTAGAGACAGCTCTACCATTCCTATTGGTTTTAAAAGGTTTTTGTTGCTTTCCTGGAGCAACAGGGAGTGATGTAAATGTGTCCAGTAGAACAGTATTTTATAAAATGGGACTTCATTCTCCTCATTTTCACTCAAGTATAAACCAAGAGCAAGACAGATGAAGTCAGTGGAATTACACCACCAGGCAACTGCTGCAAAGTAAGGGGAGAGTCAGGCCTACTATGAGAGCTTTCCCTTGAAAATACAGGCCATAACTCTTTGAATTGTCAGTAAAAAAGCAGGTGGTGTCAGGGATCAGAACGGCAGGTCATCTTTGTGAAAAGCATGAGTTGAATAAGATAAGGAATTGAGAAGTTTCTTGTTTCAATATAATAAAATATATTGAAATGCAGTTGGCCTGATTTGTTGTGGCTGTTCTATACTCTCAAATCCCATTGAACGCAATGGGTGCTGCTTCTCTGAAAAAAATCAGACCAAGATATAGCAAAACTAATAATATTTTCTTATTGTGTCTTTGTAGGATCTCAGAGCATTCAGATATCATGGGGATATGTGCAGTACAAGAACCAGACCAGAATTAAAAGCATTACTGAATTTAGGCTCATAATATCCATGTGAAGGAGGTAAGTATTCTTATTCCCATTTTTCATAGATGGAAAACAAAGAAGAGAGAGATTTCCACCCATCCCCTCAATTGATGGGACACTTCTTGGGTCCAGCAGTGATTAAGAACATAAAGACATAAGAATGGCCATAGTTGATCAGAACAATTATCCCTCTAGCCCAGCATCCCCTCTCCTGACAGTGGCAGTGCCAGATGCTTCAGAGGTAATGAGCAGAACAAGGCCATTTTGAGAGATCCATCCCCTGTTGTCCAGTCCCAGCTTCTAACAGTTGGAGATTCAGGGACACCCAGATCATGAGGTTCCATCCCTGACAGTTTTGGCTAATAGCCATTTATGGACCTATCCTCCATAGATTCATAGATTCACAGACTCTAGGACTGGAAGGGACGTTGAGAGGTCATCGAGTCTAGACTCCTGCCTTCATGGCAGTACCAAATACTGTCTAGACCACCCCTGATAGACATTTAACCTACTCTTAAATATCTCCAGAGATGGAGATTCCACAACCTCCCTAGGCAGTTTATTCCAAGGTTTAACCACCCTGACAGTTAGGAACTTTTTCCTAATTTCCAACCTAAACCTCCTTTGCTGCAGTTTAAGCCCATTGCTTCTTGTTCTATCCTTAGAGGCTAAGATGAACAAGTTTTCTTCAACCTCCTTATGACACCCTTTTAGATACCTGAAAACTGCTATCATGGCCCCTCTCAGTCTTCTCTTTTCCAAACTAAAGAAACACAATTCTTTCAGCCTTCCTTCATAGGTCATGTTCTCTAGACCTTTAATCATTCTTGTTGCTCTTCTCTGGACCCTCTCCAATTTCTCCACATCTTTCTTGAAATGCGGTGCCCAGAACTGGACACAATACTCCAGCTGAGGCCTGACAAGCGCAGAGTAGAGTGGAAGAATGACTTCTCATGTCTTGCTCACAACACACCTGTTAGTGCATCCCAGAATCACGTTTGCTTTTTTTGCAACAGCATCACACTGTTGACTCATACTTAGCTTGTGGTCCACTATAATCCCGAGATCCCTTTCTGCCATACTCCTTCCTGAACAGTCTTTTCCCATTCTGTATGTGTCTATTGAATGTATCTATTCTTTTTTTAACCAAGCTATACATTTGCCCTTCACAACATCCCATGGCAATGAGTTCCAAAGATTGACTGTGTTGTTGAAGAAATGCTTCCTTTTGATTGTTTTAAACCTGCTGCCTATTAATTTCATTGGATGATTGCTAGTTCTTGTGTAATGTGAAGGGGTAAATAACACTTCCCTGTTCACTTTCTTCATACCATTCATGATTTTATAAAAGCTGTCATATCTCCTCTTAGTCATCTCTTTTCTAGAAGGAACAGTCCCAATCCTTTTAATCTCTCCACATGTTCCTCCCCCTAATCATTTTTATTGCCCTTCTCTGCACCTTTTCCAGTTCTAACATATCATTTTTTGAGATGGGGACATCAGAACTGCAAGCAGTATTCAGAGTGTGGGCATACACGGGATTTATATAGTGACATCATGATATTTTCTGTCCTTATATCTAACCCTTTCCTAATAGTTCTTAATTTTCTGTTGGCTTTTATGACTGCTGCTGCACACAGAGCAGATGTTTTCAGGCAACTATCCATGACGACTCCAAGATCTTTCTTGAGCGGTAACAACTAATTTAGACCCCATCATTTTGTATGTAGTGTTAGGATTATTTTTTCCAATGTGCATTACTTTGCACTTCTCAACACTGAATTTCAACCGCCATTTTGTTGCTCAGTCACTCAGTTTAGTGAGATCATTTTGTAACTCTTCACAGTCAGCTTTGGACTTAACTATCTTGAATAATTTTATGTTGTCATCTTATTTTTTTTCCTCTTTTCCAGATCATTTATGACTATGTTGAAGAACACAGGTTTCAGTATTGATCCTTGGAGGACTCTCCTTTTCCCCCACCCGCCCACTATTTATCTCTCTTCATTGTGAAAACTGACCATTTATTCCTACCTATTGTTTCTTATCTGTTAACCAGTTATCTCACCATGACTGCTTAGTTTGATTAAGAGCCTTTGGTGAGGGACCTGGTCAAAGACTTTCTGAAAGTCTTAGCACACTATATTGACTGGCTTACCCTGCTTCATACGTTTGTTGACCCCTCCTACCCTCAAAGAATTCTAATAGATTGGTGATGCATGATTTCTCTTTGCGAAAGCCAGGTTGATGCTTCACCAACATATCATATTTACTGATGTGTCTTATAATTCAGTCCTTTGACTATAGTTTCAACCAATTTGCCTAATACTGAAGTTGGGCTTACTAGCCTGCAATTGCCAGTATCACCTCTGGACCCTTTCTTCAAAAAATCAGCATTGCATTAGCTACCCTCCAGTCATCTGCTACAGAGGCCACTTTAAGTGATAGTTTATATACCACATTTAGTAGTTCTGCAATTTCATATTTGACTTCCTTCAGTTTTTTTGGGTGAATACCATCTGGTGCTGGTGACTTCTTATTTAATTCATCAATTTGTTCCAAAACCTCCTCTACTGACACCTCATCAGTGACAAATTTGCCTGGAATGTGAGGGCAGTCCCAGTAGAAGGAGGGAGAACACACACTGCCCCCTCCTCCCCCCAGCATCCCTAGCCAATCATTGCCCAGACAACAAAGAAGGTGAGCTGATTGGTCCATTGGCCCTCTGCTTTCATTAAGTTAAACCCTCACCTAAGTCATGGAGTCACTTTCTTTAGTACCCTCTGTCCTCCTTATGAGGGAGGGAGGTGGTAAGACTCAGATGAGCTGAGTCCTGGGGTAGGCAGAGGAGAGTCTGTCCTGACTTATGGGCTATATTGCAGGATTCCTATAACTCTCACACTGAAATCACTTAAAATGCAAGGTAGGTGAGATTCTGGGTGACAGGGTGGGTAGAGTCCCTCCCCGTGTTAAGTTTAATAGGTTGTGGCTGCCGCTAAAAATTCATATCTGTGTTTGGCCTAATTTGCTGCCATGGCCAGATCTATAAAGGCCAGATCCATTGCCTTCAATGGGCTTTGGATGAGGCCCTAAATGACCTGGGTAAGGTCACACAGTAGCACTCAACTCACAGAACTTTGAACCCATCAGTTCTCAGAACTTCCACTCGCCTGTGTCTGATCTACAGTACCATATCTTCTATTGTAAATTCACAGTATAGTATATCAGCATCTAACTGAAACATTACAGTTTGACTGCATGAAGCTTTTTTTAATCGGCTGAAACCATAAAGCCAGACTGTGTGGCAGAAAATAGTCCATCTTCCTTGTAAAAATTTCACGGCCTAATTTTTAATCCCAGAATTGCATCAATCTTTCCTTTTAGCCATGCATCAGATTATTCTATTGTTGTCCGTGAAAGGGAGATCAACTATCTGCGTTTGGAGGAAAGACAAATGCTGAATGAACCCTCCAAACAGTCCAAAACACGCAGAAGTGACAGTGTTTCAAACTATTACACCTTACTTGGATGAGTCCTCCTCTCTCATTTCAAAACTTGTCAGTGGCAGATAAGAACAATGCGGATTGTTAATACATTTATTTACCCAACTGTCCCTAGAAATTATTCCAGGCTGTTCCTGTAATAAAAGAATCTACAGCTTGCTCCTCATCTGAAATCCAGGAGCCAACATTATTACAAAATGAATAATAAAGCTAACAACAAACAAGTTTTTAAAAGCTATAATGCATAACCCCTCAGGACATTGATATGCAAATATTTTTCCAGTGCACTATTTCAGATTCTTAATGGACATCAGCACACAGTATTTAAGTATATTTATAAAGCATTTGGTAATAAAGGAAAAACAAGTTATTTTCTTCATAAAGACTCTTACTAAATAGAGTTTTCTTCTCACTATCCAAAGAGGAAATAAAAAGTAACAAAAATAAAAAGAAACAAGGAGGAAGAAAATAAAAAATCAAATATTTCCTTTTTATTTTTCCCTCCTCATTCTCATTTCTTTCCCCTTATGGAGGCCACTGGGTTTGTTAATGTATTAGAAGTTCAAGAACGTACTATAAGTCTTCCTCTTGAGACTCAACTCTTGATTTTATTTTGCCATTAAAAATGATGCAGTAAGTGTAGATTTTGGTGTTGAGGAACAGAGTGAGATAAGGAAAAATTGCACTTATCCTGCAGAACACTATGAGCAAATATAGCCAGTGTCAGCAAGCTTTACTGTTTCAACCTGGTTCAGCTACCCATAAACTGGATGTGACCTCCACACTCAATAAGACATGCAACCTGATCCAATTCAATCCAATTCCTAGTTGGAGGAATGCTTTAACTAGCCTTGCCTTTTCATAGCCACACCCCAACCTACCTCCAAATGAATTCTGTTTTTTAATTGTCATCCATCTGGAGAGAAGGTTGCTTTCTAAAGACTTAACATCTCTTGATAATATGATCAGCTAATTTCCCAAGAGGAGGTCTGAATGCATTTCACATGAGAATATCATACTAGGAGGTGTGGCTCCAATAGCCACAAGGAGTTAATACATGCTACCTTTCTCAAACCTACAGACAGATTCTCAGCTGGTATTCATTGGTACATCTCCACTGAATTCAAAGGAGCAATGCCAATTTACACCAACAGAGAATCTAGCCCTTAATCTTCTTTCTTTCACAAAGGTATCTGTGAAACCAGAAGATAATCATCTGAAATTCGTTCTTGGACAACTCTTCAACCTAGCGATAAGCATTTCATTGAATTTCAGCCCTCATAACTGGATGTTTCATGCACCCAAACCATTGAAAGGGTGTATTTAATCTCTGCGAAATATTTTCTCATCAGTAAATAGTAACGCCTGTGTGACATGACCCAGAAGAGGAAAAGAAAAAAACTGTTCTCAGGATGAAAAAGATGGATTGGAAAAGGCTAAAGAAATGAATTATAGCTCTTACAAGAAAGCCTAATAGTCATTCTTTAACTATAGAGAAAGGAGTAATTCCTGCCTTGGGTGTTGTGGAAGGAAAGAATTTCCAGCTTCTGTACCTCAAAGCCATAGCTAGGGAAGTGATTCTCCAATTAAAAGTGTAATTTGCAGGATGTGGCAGTCTGGACACTGTATTCAGTGACAGTAGACTCCACTTTGTCTCTGAAATATTCAGGATATTTTCTCAGCAATGGGAATTTGACCAAGGCATATCTTCCACAGCATACCCTCAGACCAAGGGCAATGTAGAGTCAGCCATGAAAACAGTGAAGAGACAATTATGCATAGCAGTATCCTCTGGATGGGATCCCTATTCAGCACTCCTGACCCACAGGAATATTCCATTGCAGGGGTTGGAGAGGAGTCCAGCACCAGTCCTGATGGGTCACAGAACCAAAACCCTGCTTCTGATGAGAAGCAGTGGGAAGTGGCAGCCAAAAGAAGTGGGAAATGGCAGAATGGAGATGGAAAACAGAGGAAGTGAGTGAATTGTTACAGTCTCTCAGCCAAAGATCTGCTAGCTCTGGGAGAGGACATTCCAGTCTGGCTCTAACCTTTAGAAAGACATAGGAACTTGTGAATTCAATGAATTGTGAGCAGCAGCTCCCAGAAAATCCAAGGTGCCCATTCAGAAGTGTCAAGGGCTATGACAAAACTGCAGGCATTTACAAACCAATACACACAGTGGGGAGGTCACACAACGGGAGTCTGCTGAGAAGCCAAGGGTGTCAGCAGAGTCTGTGAACAATCCTGCAGCCAACCTTGCAGGGTTGGAAGAGATTCTGGAGAGAGAAAGGTTGCCAGGTTCAGAAATATGTAACAGAGGGACAGAATTAGAGTGATACAGTTGCCTACTGTAGAAGCCACATTAACTCAGGGACTACAAGTCTACTTGAATCCATGGTAAACATCAGAATCCAACTAAGCTAAATGCTAGTAACCTCTAACAGCTAATGTTAATTTGATTATAAAAATGGGAAAGTTATAGCCATAATGAATGGAAGTGGAGAAAGAGGGTCAAGGTTTCAGGCACCACTTGATTTTGGGGTGACACCAAGGGGATCAAGAATGTAAGTAGAGGCCAAGCTGCTACATCTCAAACTGTAGAGTATGTTATACCAGCAACGCAAACATTCCTAATAAAGCTTCCCTTCCAACACTGTTCATCAAAGGTCGGTCCTTTCATTCAGACAAATCTACATTTTCCCTACCAGAGAAAGTCGTTCAGGAAACTGAAAATGCCCATCTGAATTAAGAACCTCCAAACGTCTTAGCTGGGGACCTATAAATGCATTTTTATTATTTATTTTCATTTAATGTTTATATTGAGGTAATGCCTAGAAGCTAACCCAGTTGAGGGCCATATTGAACAAGCCACTGTACAAACATGTAGGTCCACATCCTTAAAGATATTTAACCATTTAACTCTCATTGATTTCAAGTTAGGTGTCTAATGCCATTGAGGCTCTGGACCATAGTAAATACTAGTCTATTTCCCAACGAACTTATTCATCTCTAATCATTTTCCTGACCGCAAATAAGGGGTAACTATCATATGTCTGAAAGAGTTTCCTCATCTTTGAAGTCATTCTGCCCTATTGACTAATTTGACTCATCACATCAAAACAACCAGTTGATTGCAATACTCAGTCATAAAGATATAGAGGTGGTAGGTTTCATGTATCTGAGTCAGGCAAATTAAAGTAGTAAGGACATGGAACAGTATTGAATAGCTTTACTGGCATCAAGATAAAAACAAAAAACGATGTTACTGTGTGTAGGAAAAGTCAGAAATGGAAAAGTCCTACATGTACTTAATCAGCAACTCCATCGTGTTGCAAGAATAATTTATAGTCTTCTAACAGAGGACATACCAGATAAACTGAATCCAGATTGATCGCAGCCAAAAGACCAAAGGACTGATTATCATTTACAAGTCTGGCAGAGGAGTGTGAAGGTGCTACAGTTTACATAAGAATCAGATCCCAAGGGTCTAAGAAGTGACAAGATTACTCACTAGCTGCGTTTGTAAGTTCAGCACCTTAGGCCAAAATTGTCCCCATTGATTTTCCCATAGGGGAGAGAATGGAACCAGAGAATGACCCTAGGAAATATTCTTATAACAGAGAAATAGTAAATGTTTAGGCCGTACAGGGTGGAGGGACATTTCTACAATTATTTGCATTGTTGACCAGTTCCCTCTCTTATTTTTGGATTTTCTTTAGTTGTTTATCTTATTAGCGTAGGCACGTTTTATTTTTACTCACTATTTTTCTTGGAAGTACATGCACCCCATTGTGATTAATGTGCTGGCCTGCGATAATCTTAGTGATCCAGCAGTGAAGGCATTCAGCAGAGCTAGAGGGCTTCAGTTTGTTTTGGATTACTTGCCAGCCAAACGTTTGCATGCACAATGTGTGTGCACTGTTGCAGGATGTTCAAATCATTCCAAGATACATTAAAATAAAGTTTAAAAAGTATCCTGCAAGTTACAATATTAAATCTGATTATTTTTAAAAAGCCCCCAGAACGTAATAAGGTTGGTGAAGACAGGAGAAGCTTATCCTGATCAGCTTTAATAGGTCTAGAATTCATCAGTAAAGCTTGGGCTGTTGAGGATTATGATGTTAGGAAAAGTAAATCAACATACTAACAGTTCTGCATATTAACAGTGTTAACTGGTTTACCAGATTGAAGGGGGATTATGACCTGACACTTACGTGTCCTTGCTGAATTACGAAGTGTGACAGTTTAAATGAAAACAAAGTTATCTCTGTCAGAAGAGGAACACTAGAAATGACAAATACTTTATCAAGTCAAAGAATATCAGGACTTGGGATACTTTATCTGGGCTAAAGGTGATTACAGCCATCAATGATGGAATGTCATCCACCTACATGTTGTATCAGTGAAAAATAAGAAGTTATTAGTTTGAAATTTGTGATGTGATTCATCCAAGTGTCTTCTATTATGATGACAAAGAAGAGATTTACTCTACTCACATTTCAGGCAAAAGGCTGAAATTGTCACTTTGAATTCACAAAAGCATCATGAGAAGAGATGGGGACAGTAGGTAGGCTATGGGCATGGCTGGCATTTAAGCCTACACCTCAGATTTCAGGATCGTGGCTGAAATGGGACAAGGGTTTGGATTCTAAAATCTTGCAAACTGTTCTCTCATGAGATTTCAGCCCAACTTGGCAAAAATCTAATAAAATGACCTGATCTTGGAGTTTTCTGCCCTCTTGAATTGTAGAAGTCTTACAAAATCAGGTGGTCTTGTGAGATTTCCATCATCTTTCACTAGAATCTCACAAGAACAGGGTGGCACTCTGTACCTCAAAGCAACACCCTGGAACCCTCATTCACCACTGTCACTTAATTATGATATATTTGTTAAACGTATGCCTAGTGAGGTTTCATTTTAAAAGTTTTGATCTGTTGAATGTTAATATCCTGTTGGATAGTGTGTATTATTAAGTTACGAAGTTTTGCTATGTGTGTGTTACTGAAATATATTGTGAGGTTGAGTATACCCCAACCAGCCTTACAGGTACAACAACGGAGTAGCCAGATGTGCTGATGTCCCATTAAAGAAAATTCACTATCCCAGGAACTGTATACAATGGAGACTTCGCAGAACAGCATGTAGACAAAGGACACTGCTTGAACCATGTCATAGTAAAAGATCTTTCCAGCAAGCTGGAAGAAACTATAAAGAGGAAAAGTGACATCATGCCTTGGTCTCACTCCCCCACAAATTTAACACCTGGAAGAATGTCTGGAAGACAAAGACTCTGAACTGGGGAAGGGTGGTCCTAGGCTGGAGGAGCATCCCAGCCTGTGTATTGAATTATACCATCTGTTAGGGTGAGACACTGATTGATTCAAATCCTGTTTAGTTTATACAACTTAGACTGCAAATTTGTGAGTGAAAGCTAGCATCTAAGAGAATACTCTGTTCTATTATACTATTCTTCCCACAGCAGGAGGATTGTGTGCATTTGTACAGGTAGAAACTTTTCAGTGGCATTTTCTAGGGAATTCAGGATAAATACTTAGTATTAGAGATTGGATCATAAACACCAGGTCGGGGGAGGATTTTATTTCTGATCTCCAAATGTAAAGGGTACTTTAATGAGAAACTTTTGAAAGTAAGACATTACAGGCCTGATAGAAAGCCTATTGATGTCACTTGAAGGACTCCCATTGATGTCAATGATCTTTGGATCAGGCCCTTACTGATTCTCTCCTACTGTTAAGGTATTCTTCTGGTGTTACACTAGGATCCAACAACTCTATAACTCTGGGATTTGTGTAGCAAAAATGCCATCCTCTTTCTTCCTCATGTTGAATTAAAAGTGGAGTCAAATCACAGTGAAAATTCTTTACGGACGTCTATGGAAAAATGAAGGGTGAATGGTCGGGAAAAGCAGCAGTAGCCCTGTCCTTCATTCAGTCTTGACTCTAGAAAACCGTGGGGACTCAATTTTACTTACAAATGTTAAGTTTCTGATAGCAGAGAAAGACAGATTGATATCCCTTTTTCCAAGGGGGTATGGAATTAACCTGTGTAACCACTACATGGACGTTTATGTGTTCGTACAAGTAAAATAAACACTGTGCAACACAGTTCTTTCAAGCCTGTTTAAACTACCGTATAAACTCGTTCATCAGCCCATTTATTTATAAGCTAACTTCCCAAAATGGATAGCTAAAAATAGCAAAAACTGTATGACCCTTTCATAGGCTGACCCCTATATTTCAGGCGTTGGAAAACTTTGGCTCCCGGTCCATCAGGGCAAGGCGGCTCCAGGCCACAGCGCGCCAAGTGCGTGCTTGGGGCGGCACGCCGCAGGAGGCGCTCTGCCGGTTGCTGGGAGGGCGGCAGGTGGCTCTGGTGGAGCTGCCGCAGGCGTGGCTGCGGACGGTCAGCTGGTCCCGCAGCTCCGGTGGACCTCCTGCAGACATGCCTGCGGCAGGTCCACCAGAGCCGCGGGACCAGCTGACCATCCACAGAAACGCCTGCAGGAGGTCCACCGGAGCCGCTGGACCGGCGAGCGGCAGAGCGCCCCCCGCGGTGTGCCATCATGCTTGGGGTGGCGAAATTGCTAGAGCCGTCTCTGCATGAGGGTAAGCCGCTGGTAGGTTGGAACGTTTTGTTTACCTGGAGCATTCAAAGACGCGGAGTCCCTCAGCTCCCAGTGGCTGTGGTTTGCCATTCCCAGCCAATGGGAGCTGCAGGAAGTGGTGCCACTTACCACAGCTCCCATTGGCTGGGAATGGCAAACCATGGCCACAGGGAGCTGAGGAGCTCGATGCCTGCAGACGCTCCAGGTAAACAAAATGACAATGATTCCATAGAGTTTTAAATCATCAAATTTTGGTGTAGACCATTCATAAGCCAGCCCCCGCTCTTTGATGCATCACTTTTTTACCAAAAATATTTGGCTTATGAATGAGTATATATGGTATATTCCCAGAAAATAGCAATTACCTATGAAAGATCAGGCTAATGTACTGTACCCAATATATGCTGTGATTCTCTTGGGGACTTAGGATTTCCTGCAAAGTAAATTATCCATTTGTGCAAGTCATAGCAGGACTTAGACCTTCCCAAAACATTGAGTGCTGTCCATAGAAAATTCCTCTGTACCACTGCCTGATGAACTAGTGCTGTTTGAGAGTATAATAGTGTGAGAGGAGGACTTAGACCTTACGTTACACTCCATGGAGCAGAGCAGAATTCAAGGAAGATGGTACTCATAATTGCATGTCATTTCTCATCTAGTCTTTGATTAGGGAACACAACCCTTTATTCTGCTTTTTCTCTTTCATATCTTCACCTTGGATTTAGAGCAGCTTATCTTGATTTTACCTGTTAGGACAAACAAAAGGTTGCAGAGGTATCCCTCAGTCTTGTGCTGTTGTGCAATGAGAACCTGCTAGTGGGTTGAAACCTACCACTCTGTCCAAAATAGGGGAAAGGTGGCAGAATGCTCAATTTAACCTTTAAACATGCTATGCAAAATTCTTGTTGAAATAAAACATAAATTGGAGCCAAAAATGGTATGAACCAAGTTTATCTGGATTTTAAAACAATCAAAAACAATGTTGATCAAGGCTTCAAGTGAAATTATAGACTTGTCTTGGGAGCTGACCACAGCTCTGAAATTTGTATTGATTTGGCACTTTTGATACACTTTGCCACTTCTGCAGGACATTTCCTTCAATTTAGACAATTTGACTACTCACACAATGAGGCCAGGATCTTTCAGGTAGTAGCATCCTCGCCAAGTAGAACAATTTCACCTTCAGAATCACCAACCCTACAAGCTGGGTTTATATTCAGAAACTTTTCCAGATACATCTTCACAATGTATTTTGAACTGGAGCTGAGTTTGCTGTTCAGGGCTCCAGGGGCAAGTCACACAGTATTGGTATTTTGTCTGAGTTCTGGTTTGGTAGATCCGCCATTAAGGAAACAGGTGGGTCAGCTCAGCAAAAACCATTTTCTCTTGTTCCCTCAGGGTATGTCTACACTGCAAGTGACGGTGTGACTGTAGAATAAGTAGGCAACCCCATGCCAGCTTTAATCTAGCTAGCCTGTGTAACAGTAACAGTGTAGACATGGGGGTACAGGTTTCAGCAAAAACTAACAATCAGATTACACACTCATCAGGGAGTCTGGATATGTACTCTGGTTGCTAGCCCATGCTGAAGCCTGTGTCGCCACATCTACACTGTTACTGTTACCCAGGCTCTCTCGATTAAAGCTAGCATGGGGATGCTTACCCAGGCTACAATCACACCTTCACTTGCAGTGTAGACACATCCAGGGCAGGCAGTGTTTTACTTAAACTCACTGATGAAGTGGTAAGTCAGAGGGCAAAGTCTCCCAGTTCCTGTGCGTATCTGTCTCCGGCAGACCATGCCTTTGCAGCTTGCTCCCTTTCTGCAGTGCCTCTTTTTATTGAGAATGGTCTCATTATGATTTACTGTTTGCTACTTAGAACACTTTCTTTTGAAAAATGGCCCTGAACACACAGGCAGAAGAAAGATGAACTCTGCCGCCTGGGTGGCTCTTTTACATGTCCTGCAGTTTAGAAACCAAATAGCTCAAAGAATCAGAGGACTATGAGCCTGATTTTCATTTACAGTAAATCTTAATGTAAATGAGAATCAAGTCTAGTTTATTTAAAACTAACTGAGGTCTGGTCTACACACAAAGTTGTACCAATACAACTAAAGGTTATTTAGCTAAATTGGATACAACTCTGCGTGGAGTCTTGTATATTGATTTAATGAAAGAGTGTCTACCACTCAGCTTGCATCTGTATATTTGTTAACAATTTTGGTATTCTGGAAAGTGGAAGGTCACATTCTGTGCCTTGACATAAGGATATTTACAAATTCTATATCCTTTGTGTCTGATCCAGCTTTGTACAACGCATGCACTGGAAATGACTGGATGACATACTGATTGGAGTTGTGCAATGCGGAATCAAAATGATTTCCTACCTTTAGTGATTGCCCTAGTCCAATCTAGAAGTGCCAGGGGATCAATACAACTTGCCCTGAAGCTCTACTCCTCAAGGAAAATATTCTTTGCTAGACCATTTGGATCCAGTATGCAGCTATAAATAATTACTTGGATTGCCAGTGGAGATGAGATTTCTATTGGCATGAGTGTTTTATTGGATGCAAATAGGTTTTCCATTCACAGGGCAAGATGGGATGAGTTAAGGAGAGCTTTTCAGCCTCTAAATTTTCAAACTACCTTGGTTTAAGGTAGATTCTTCATGATTTTACTGTAATTTTGGGAATAAACCCCTTTAATTTTCATTTTTAAAAGAAGAATCCTTGAAGGAACAGTGAAATTTATATAACTGAGGATGCACTGGCTACTTATATTCCTGATTACTGTGGTTTCTACACTGCTTAATAATTTAGCATCAGAATGTTCTATTAGGACTAGGTGTTCAAATCTCACATTTTAAGTATTATTAATAATAAATAGTAATACTTTTACTATTAACATACCACTTTACAAATATTAGTTACATTTACAAAGTGTGGATAAGTATGGACAGTGTTATCCTCTCCATTTTACAGAAGAGAATAGTGAGGCAGAAAGATTTAAGGCTTAGTTCCTGGTCCCATTGAAATCAACGGAAATTTTGCCTTAAATTTCAGCGGGGGCAAAGTTCTTACTTGAAGTTACTTCTTAAAGTCACATAACAAGCAAGTAGCAGGGCGGGAAGATTGCAGTGCCCAGGCTCCAATCCGAGCCTGGAAGTGAACATTGAAATGAAACAGCCCTGAAGCCCAGGCTCCTCGAGCCTAAGTCAGCTGGCACGGGCCAGCAGCGGGGTTTTCTTTGCTATGTAGACATACCCAATGAGGCCTGTTATTGTTTTTGGATTCAAGCTGGCATGCTCAACTACTTTCAGCATAACAATATTCTGATAGTACCCAAAATATGCCAACTGCTCTCAACGTATATAGGAAGCCACAGTCCCTGCCTCAAAGGGTTTGCAATCTGATCCTTTAAAAACATCTGTATGCTAACTAAAGCCTTGATTCAGCAAGGGTACATAGATCCATTGACTTCAGTGGGACTATACATAATGCGTAAAGCTATGCATGTGCTTCAGTACTTTGTTGAACCAGGGCATAAAGCCTTTAGACTGTGTTCAGTTCTTAAGTGAGCCTTCCCAGTGGCATCTTCTACAGTTGTTCTTTCTCATTAGATACAGCTCTGCCTGTATCCTAGTGCAACACCATGCCAAACCCAGACAATGCCACTGCCACAAAGAATATTCAAAACCGAACTGTAGCAAAGAGACCATGATAGGGTTAACTGAGTCATCTTGAGTATTATAAGATGGCGTCATGCTCTATCCCCCTTACTATTTCTTTGTGTGTGGTGGGGGGAACTCCCATTGACTACACACACACAGTTGTGATGCAGTTATACAAAGCAGGAAGTTGCCTGACGTCCTGCGAGTAACTTGTTTTTAGTGCACTGAGGGGTCACCTTTACAAAAGTGAGGCTCAACAGTGCTCTCAGGCTTTAACTATTGGCACCTTTGTTAGCAGTCTCACTAGAGAAGCCACAAAAAATAAAACTATCCTCTCATCCCTTTAGGGGTTTACTCAGAACAAGGTGAAGCATATTGGCAGAACATACGTAGAAAGCTGTCACTGCCACTGTTTGTGCCTGGAAAGTTATGTAGTGTGACAGAACCCTGCATTTGCTAAACCTAATAACAGATCACTTTTCACCAGCACTATATTTGTTTTTGTTTTTTTAACAGTTCCTTGCCATTTCCAGGCCCCCTAGCTTCAGCTGAGGAGCACAGTATGACATTTTTGCTAGACATAGTGATGCTATGAAGGGAAAAAATAATGCAAATATTAATGTGCCTTTAAAAATCAGTTCTCTCTAATCTGGGACCACAAACACTAAAATGCCTTAATTCTAATCACATCATGCAACAATCTTGTAACTACAGGGCAGAGGTAAGGTGGTTTGAGTTTCTTACCTATATATTTCTTACCTTTATGAGTCTGGATTTCTTTTAAGTGTAACCTAAACTCTAAATATCATGAGTTTGTGATGCCTCTTTTTAGGCTAATTACCACATCCCTCTCCTCTTAATGTGCAGCTGAGATGTAGTTTTTAAAAATAATATGGGGCTCTTTGCTCACTAATTGGGTAACATCACTTTGCGGCAGCCAGAGGCAGAGACCCACTTTTCCCAGTCTACTCATCCAGAAATTCTGCAGATGTCTCTAACTCAAGCATTCCTGGCAAAAGTGCATCCTCTCCTGGTCTCAGTTCGTCCAGATGGTCATCAGCCATCATGTCACTCTGCAAGCAGACATGATCCTGATATCATCTTGTGACTTGAGCATCCAAGGGTCCATTTTGCCCCATGATATTATCTGGAATTGACATTAGCTGGCAAGTATTGAACCACTGGTATAGCCTAGGTCCTTTGGCCCAATTTGCTGTCTTTAGCACAATAGTAATTGTTTTGTTTTTGAAAAGCCTGCTTCTTTTATGTCCCCATGAGTTTGTATCTTGCTGCCCATCAAAAGCTGGGCAGGTTTCATACCCAGCATAATTTGAGGAATTGTTCTGTATTTCAACAGAAATTGAGCCAGGTTTGTTTCCAAGCTCACATTAATCTTCTTCATCCCATCTGTAGAAGTTCTAACAGCTCTCTCTGCTACCAGTAGTCTGTGTGTGGCAGAGATCTGTCTGAGCTTTTTATAGGTAGCACTGGAGGTGGTTGAAGACATCACATGCACTTCTAATCATTTCAGATGTGCTTCCACTATGACTAGAAACATTTTTCGCATATAGACTTTAGGCCTTCAAAGTCTGTATGTATGGGGAACAATGGATGTCCTGGCCATGCCCAGGGGTGATGGGTACTCTATGAGCAACACTCTCTCTCCTGGAAGTTCATCTATGCCAAGGCTGGAAGGGACATGTGTGATCATCTAGTCTGACCTCCAGTGTAAAATAGGCAATAGAACTTCTCCAAAATAATTCTTACGGCACAAATCAGTCAATTATTCTGGTAATTGACTGACAGCATCTGTATTGTCATGCTGACACACTGCCTGACAGACTATCCCATTCTCATCACCAGTTTTGTAAAGAGACTGCTTAACGCAACAAAAATATATCCACTTACAGGACTGCATGTTGAATACTTGCCACTTCATTTAATTACATCATAATAGAGTGTGTGTGAGGGGGTGGTATGGAGAGGAGAATTCCCACTGACTAAACAGGAAACAAGGAAAGGGTCTGGCTTCATCCCATAATACTCTGGGTAACCCAATCAGTGGCGGATTAGCCACTGGGCCAATGAGATCCATGCCTGAGGACCCTGTAAAAATGGGCGCCTCTATGCCCAACCTGCCCCACCGAAGTAGCACTCCTGCCAGGGAGGGAAGGGGGGTGCTGGGGCTTGCTCTACTCCACCCACCTGGCGCTCCTGCCAAGAAGCAGGGTCAGGGCACGAGGGCTTCCCCCACTCCCCTTGACCATGCTTCCTGGCAGGAGTGCCGGGGGAGAGTGGGGTGGAGAGGGACTGCAGCTGGAAAAGGTGGGGAGGGGCCCCCAGGACATCACAAAACTGTAATCCGCCTCTGATCCCAGTAAACCTATCATGACCACAACCTAAAGTCCAAACTTCAAGCAGGTCAATTCCAGAGCTTTTTGAGCTAAATAAATCAAAAACATATACAATGACAACTGAGACAATCAGTGACTTGAACCAAAAGGATTGTAGCTTTACTCTCACCCCAAGCCTTATGACAGAATTCATCTAATTGTATTTTGCACTTAATAAAGTAATCAGAGCTGCTTTGATTTAGGAGAGAAGCAGCAGTTTGACCTAATGGAGAGAGCACTGACTTGGACTCAAAAGACTTGAGTTCTATTCCTGTATTTGCCGGTGACCTTGGGTAAGTCACTTCCCTTCTCTGTCACTCAATTTCTCCATCTCTAAAATAAGGATAAAAACACTCATCTCCTTTATAAAGCATTTTGAGGTCTACTGATGAGAAATGCTATATAAGAGCTCTTAGATGTGGTGATTGATTTAGGTTATGCATAGATAAGAGCATGTAATAACTAAAAAATAATTCTGTGTCACATTAATTGAAATTACCTTTATTTGCGCTGATAAAAGATCATGTTCCTCACTAGAATCATTTGAACTCAAAGTTGCCTACAGCTTCCTCACAATATTTGTGAGTACCTGTTTTGTGTTTAGATAACTAAATTGAGAGGAAAATATGTCAGCAAAGAGAACAAAATACGTTTTTTCAGAGATTTTGAATTCTGGACATTTGGGGTTTTTTTAAGTATTCTCCCTGGACTTTTAGCTAAAATCTCAATTGTCGAAGAAATAAAAAGAAAAAAAGAAATAGCTATTAGGATTAACAACCTTTAATCTTAGCTTTTCAAATTACAATAACATCCTTTCTTTGAAGAGATCTTAAATCAATTATTCCCTTTTTGTTACAAAAGGATCTGAGCATGCCTCTGTTAAGCGGGCATTATGAGATAAAGCCCATAATGGGGAGATCGCAGATTCAAGGTGACAATATTTCATTACCTAATACCAAACTAATGTAGCATTAAAATTTTTCTGTTCATTAGTTCATTTTACTGACTAATAGTCTGCAAAATATCACTTTGTAAAACAAAGCTGTTTTTAGTTATAGACACATTAGGAAAAAATAACAGTGATGAATTATAACCCCCAGAAGAGATTACTGAAACACCAACAGATTGTTAATGATGGTGGCACGTGTAGTTCTGCTAATAGACAGACTCTTACCCAGACTGTGGCGTTTACAGCCAAATTTTCAATATTGGCCTCTAAGTTGGTTGCATTCAATTTTTGTATGTCTCGCTTAAGTGACCTTGCAGCCTGATTTTCAGAGGTGTTCCATACCTGTAGCTCCCACAGATTTCCAATGAAGTTTTTGGTGCTCAGCATTTCCAAAAATCCAGCCCAAATTACTTCAAGTTAGGCATTCATCATCTGAGACACCCTTATCTTATTGAAGTGAAAATGAAGAGATGATGTTACCACAATGTATGAGTACCTGCATCGGTAGAATATATATCTGATATCAGTGGGATCTTTAATTTAGAAGACAAAAAAAAAATAATAAGATCCTGGAAGTTAAAGTTAGAAAAATTCAAACAGGAAATAAGACACAATTAAACAGTGAAGGTAACAAAAAACTGAAACAGACAAGGTCAGAAACTGCTGCAAAAGATGAATAGTAGTCAGCTTTGCAGTGCTGACTCACCATGCAGGAATGTGAAGTCTGAAGGTTATAAAGGTGCAAGCCCTGGGCATGGAAAGCCCCTTTTTCCATGCAGCAGGCAAGGCAGCATCTACCCTCCCTCCCCTAGAGGTGGTGAATATCAGGTTGGGTTAGGACCTGCTGTGGATATTGTGCTAGTCTCTCCTTTCTAAGGGGGTCTGGGAAGGAATTTTTCCCACACCACCAGATTGGCTTTGGCAGAGTGAGGTTTTTTTCACCTTCCCCACAGCAGGAGTCAGGGAAGACTCCTATGAGGGGGGTAGATGGTAAGGTCCAAGCCATGGGTTAGCTGCGGGGACCTGGATGGAAAATGAAGGGAGGCTGTTGGAAGCCCTGGGAAATTATTCGAATAAGCACGGATTTGTCTGCACGCTATACTTTATCTGCCAGGTAGCCACAGACATCTATATAATAAATGTGCAACCTTATTAAAATCCATATCAAGAGTCTCCTGTCCTTCTTTTGGTATACCCAGACAACCATACCTTATTGAAGTGAAACCGAAGAGGTGACTTTATCACCATGTATAAATATCTGCATCAGTAGACTATACATCCGATATCAGAGGGCTCTTTAATCTAGAACTCAAAAAACCCTAACAAGATTCTGGAAGCTGAAGTTAGAAAAACTCAAATGGACTGCCAAATCTGCATCCCTAGAGAGTGGATGCTTTCTAAAAGATCTGCTCTACTTCAGCCACAAATTGTTAGGCTTGATCCATGAATTACTGGGTGAAATTCTATGGTCTGTTTCATACAGGAGGTCAGTCTAGATTTTTATAACCTCTTCTGGCTTTAAAAGCACTATGAATCTGTAAAATTTGAGGCAATTTGCTACAAGAATGGCCTTAGCCACTGAAGACAGCGTGGAACAGCTTCACTTCAGGGGCACTGTGAAAAGAACTGTGAACCAGGAGGAAATAAACCATTTCTGGTGATCACAGTGGATGAAAAACATAAAATAAGGATCCTAGAGATCCCCAAGTATCTTTCAAGAGTGCCTATTTCAGGATATTTTTCAGGATATGAAGACTGCACAGCTTAAAGTTTGAAACACAAAATTAAAAATTCACTTCTTCCACTAGCGCTAATATTTTTTTTCACAGAAAATAGACAATTTAGAAATGTTGCCTTATCCAGGTAGGGTGTATTGTTGTTGAAATTATTGGAGCAGCAGAAACTGATCCTATGAAATCAATTGACAGACTCTTAATAGTCTAAATAAATGTGTTTCTGGATACGACCATGGTTTCTTCTGCAGAAGTCTCCTTGTCCATGACTACTGATCACATTCATATTCTAGGATATTCAAAGCACCAGCTAACTAAGAGGTTGTTAGCTTTAAAAATCAAAGTCTCATTGAATTCAGAGATGTTAAAGTGATAAATAAATAACACTAAGTCTGAGTACATGGAAATAAAATAGTCCTTTATGTGCACTCGGGCAGACCTAAGTCTAGTGGCAGCACAATACAATTTGTGCTCAGAAGGAGGGTTTGTCATATGCTCGCAGACTGGTACTTGGAGTCAGTATGCTTGACTTCTAGAAGACAAAAAAGGACCTTCGCTTTCCGTCAAGCCTGAGGTCTGGGTTCTGAAGGAAGGTGCATTCAATCTTCCGCGGCCAGAAGAGGAGTTGACTGAACACGGGAGCTTTCCTGTAACCCCTTCCCTCTGCAAAACCAAAAGGCCCTTATTACAGTAGTTGAGGATTCTACTGCTTGTTTATTGTGGAGAGATGGAAGGCTGAGATGGTCCTGACAGGATTTTTGTGTGCATTTTTGTAAGGAATCTAAACACTCCAGACTGGGACTCACTGTCTCCTCCTGACAAATAACTATTGGAAGAGCCTGGGAGATCTCCTCACAGATTGTTCCTGGATGCTCCAAAGGGAACATTGTGCCCCCCCAGGACAGGTGGATCTTAAAGATTAATAAGACCCATGACCACCTCAGTTCTAGGGCCTTTCCCCCATCACCTGTAGCATAAGTTCAACGGATGGCATGCACTCAAAATCTTCACTGATATGGCTTCACCTAGTACACTCCCTGGAACATCTGGGGGTGGGTGGGTGGAGGGCTACACTGCCAGGAAATGTCATTGGTGATGGTGGGAGGATAATATATATTTGTTCCTAGCCTGCACCCTCCCCATTTGTGGAGTCCCAGGAAAGGGAAATGGTGCTAAAAAAGAAAGCTCTTCCCCCACTTCTATACAAAGCATCTTTTAGACCCTTCTCCGAACCTTGAGCACAATTGTAATGAATAAGTAAAACTAAGATTTTCCTTGTGGCTGCGTGGGACTGCAATTGAAGAAAACCCAAAGGCTCTTTCCAAACAGTGAACTGCATTGAAGAGCCACATGAGCATTCTTTTTGACTTTAGATAGTCTGTTGTGAGAGGCATTCAGCAGGAATGTGCTAGCAAAAATCATATGCGGAAAGATTGCTGGGCAAACTGATCAGAGATTTCCATTGTTCCAGCCACTTTAACTTTTTACCTGCTGTAGCTCTTTAATTAAAGTCTATTACTTTAGCATCAGGGTGCTCAATTGTACCAGAAAGGGGGATTCTAAGTACACCAAGCTTATTTCACATATACTAGCGAAAGCATGTTAGCTCAGTGATTGCTTCCCTAAATGCCTACCAGATACAGTATGTCAGAAAAATTGGGTTCAAAGAGTTCCAGAACTGAGGCCCAGTCAAAGGGAAACAGTCAGAGAGCTTTATTTTACTGCCTGCACTGACAGGTCACTGGATTTTGATTATGCAGTCAGATACAGTATTCATCCCCTTGATAATGAAAGGTGGGTGGCTGGCTGGAGGAAAAAAAAGCATGCAAGACAGCCTTTTGGTCATTGTCTGTGCTATTTCTAGTAATCCTCCTTGCTGTCTAACTCATATGTTCAGGAAGGATTTGGGCCTGTGGGGGTAAATGGAATTGAAATCTCTCAAGAGGAAAAAATGATAAGGGAACAACGTATACTTGTTAGCATTTCTAGGAGAAAATGTTTAACAAAAGAAGCAGACTGTGTTCTGTATTCGATTACTGCCTGACTGCCTGGATTGCTGTCACCGGTGCTTTAGAACACCAGCTAAAAACAATACAAAAGCTGTGGCTGCTATACAGCTCTTTAATGAAACTTTACCAACTGGATCCAAAATACCACTGATCAAATTTAATAATAATGCAGCTCACTCATCATCTTTTAATAACTATACAGTGCCTGGGGGGAAAATACTTCTGGAATCTATGAACCCTGTCCCCCTGTACCTCCATTTCTTTCACAGACCCCTTTGCTGGGCTGGGAGAGTGCAGGTCAGGGGAACTAGATGACCAGCTGCTCTGTAACATGGGTTTTTTTAACTTGGTGCATCTCGGGCTTTGATGCCTCTTCCTGTGCTCCATCTCTCTCTGTCTCTTTCCAGGTCCTGATCCTGGGTCCTTGATCTGCAGAGAAAATCAGAGGTTAAAAGTGTCAACAGCAACATTGTGTCTGTACAGAATCAAAAGCATGCAGTGTAATTCAGTACAGATCTGACAGTTCAGAGTAGAAGATAAGGATTTTACTTGATTGTTTTCTCTGCAGGAACTAACAAGTAAAGCTTTCAGTGGCTGAGAAGACTTGCAATCTATCACAGTTTCTTGCTGGCCAGTCAAATTCCCTCCTATGCTGCTGTTAGCAGAAGGAGACATCTTGCTTTCTGTGAGATAGGGTCATTGTGAACTATTGTTAGTTAAAGTCATTGACATTATCTGAGCAGGGAAAACAGCTGATATTCACCTCCAAAACAAACAAAATCCACTTTTTGGATTCTGTAGATGGTGTCTATCGCCACTCATAGGCATAGGGATTGGGCCAGCTAGGCTGCATGTTGCTCCCTTGTGCTCAGTGCACAAAACCTGCTTCAGGCTAGTGCCTCCAGCAATACTAGGCCCCCCCAAAGGGAGACGGGCAAAGGCAGGTTTTTAATCCACCTCTCCTTTACATCTCTGTGACAGAGTTAGCTGCCTCCTGAGCACGCCTGCATGGGCAGAGGTCACTCTGCAGTACCTTCTCTCTGTTTTCCCTCTTGGTTCTTCAGGAAGCTTAAAAAACACAACCCAAAGTTAGTTAAAACATTCCCCTTCGGGGGGGACCAATTTATTCAGCCCTGTGGACACACACTGGCCCTCTAGGCCACCCCTCGTTCTCTCCTTTAGATAGGTGATCACTCATGCATTCCCAGAATATTGGTGATTGCAGCACTTATGGAAATGGTGTGGGCCTGCCCCTGCCAACATGACCCCACCGCCACCAAAGTGACCTCGGATGCATGATGCATGTGAGGATGCTATTTTTTAAGAGGACACTGCCATGCCAGCATGACTTTGCATGTGAGATCACACCTCACTGAGGAAGGGGGCATTATTTTTAGAGTGCACTGCTCTATCCCCTCCACCATGACTTTGACTGCGAGATCACACCTCATGGGAGGGGCACCATTTTTAAGAGTGCACCGCTCCATCCCCAGCAGGGTGACTTTGTGTGCAATGTCACACCGACAGGGACGAAGCAGCACGCTCTTCAAAATGGCACCCCTTTCCAATACCAGACAAAACCGGTTTTATCTGCATACCAGCCAGGGGACGTGCCCTAGAAAAGCAGGACTGTTTGGTTTAGTATCAGACAAGTGGCCTGCTACTCTTAGGGAGGGAGTTGCCCCAGCCCTTCTTCCCAGAGCTGGGTGCTAGTGCAGTCTCTCTCAGGCTTCAAGCAGAAGTTTAGCCCTTCAGGCCAAGGCCCACCCCCCTCTCAGGTTTTCTCTATCTCTCCTGTTTTCTCTCTCCCTTCCCCGTTTGGTAGGGAGTCCCCAGTCCTCCATCCCAGGCCTAAGTCAACAGTCACTCCCAAGCTTTACTTGGCTGGAGTTTAGTCTCCTGGCTCAGACTTATCAACTCCCTTGATATCAGGGTCTTCTCTTCAGAAGCCTCTCTCACTCACTGCAGTGCGGTGAGCGCCCCACCACCACCACATTTACTGCAATACCTTGCCATCCTGTAGGGGAATCTGCTGTCCTCCATCAAGCCCAACCCAGGCTGTTAACACTGCACCTGCGGGCTGGAGCTCTTCCTTCACTAATCAGAATTGGCTGGCTGATTAGCCAAACCACCCTGTTACAAACCCAGAGCAGAGGGGAAAACTTACTGCAGCTTTACAAAAGGGTTCACAGAGGCTGTACTTGCTCCATGAATCCAGAGGCACTGTGCCAAATTGAAGCATAATACCATTAAGCCCCTGCTGCGGCACACCTACCCCTGGCTGTGGCTTAAAGCCTCAGTTTAGCCCCTAATTTTAATTTAAATGAATCCTCTTGATCAGTTTTGCAATTGTTTAACTTTTAACTGCTCTAGATTGTGACTTCTAATATGAAACACCCTTCCTGTTTCATTTGCATTCAATACAATCCCCTTTTCTCCACATTAATAAAAACAGACACTGAAATATCTCTGTTTTGCAATGATAATTTCTGGCATCATTTAAAGCCCCAGTTTATTATGCAAGCATTAAGCTTCATGCAGCTTGATGCAATGCTGGAATACATACCACAGGAAACCAATTTACTTGAATTGTAATATTGGGATTATCCTTTGGTGTGTCATGACTGATGCTTCATCTGGAGAATGTTTAAAGTTGTCTTGTCAATGAGTGTTAAATGAAATGAATTATTCCAGTCTGGTGTCTTTGTCCTTTTCTAATAAGCCCATATTCCCTAAATTATAATTAAAAAAGAAAAATAAAAGAAATGCAAACAGCATTAAAAACTTAGCACCCCAACATTGTTTGGAATTTTCCTCTTCTGTATCCACATCAATAAACAATTTAACAATAGAAGAATCTCAACGGGAATTCAACCAATGAAATTAACATAGAGCAGAACCTTGGACTAAAATATTTCTTTGCCCATGTAATTTCTTGCAGTCACCCTTGTGTGAAAGCCCCCATCAGATTACAGAATTTGTTGTATGTAAATTGAAGACTAAATGCTTCATAGCACCTTTCAGCTCTGCAATGCTGAAAATGAGTTTTTTAATAGGAAATTAGATTAGTAATATTTTAGTCAACAAAAATGTGGAAAAATTCTGCATAAGGATGAGAAAATTATTCATGCAAACTAACTTTTAAAAACAAGAATGAACAATTGTACAATTCTGCACACTGCCACTCACAAAAGAAGTTCTCTGCATTTTTTTTAACCAAAGAATGGAATAATGAAATATGGTTTACTTCACATCCATACCCTTGCAATCCTATTTGCCTTTTAAGTCTACAAATACTAAATGAACTCATGAATATCAACAAATTGTATAATTCAGTGGCTTATACTCAGATTTTGGGATGACTGTATCTCTATATAGTTTTCATAATAAGTAACACTGTAGTACATAGGATGAATAGTTACCTGGAAATTTCTTTGTATTCAATCCGAATTGTAGTTTAGTTTTTAGCTTGATCCAAAACTTGACAGCCTCCGTCCTTCTTTGTTCTAGAGCTGGTTAAATTGCCCTCACTGAATTTCAGAAATTAGAGATGGAAAAGACTTCTTAGATTTTAGCTCTCCCCCAGATAATGCAGAACTATTTCCTGTAGCATTCACTTGACATCTTTAATAGCATAAATATTTCCCAGGAAAATGGTAAATCAGGTCTCCTATTCTATATTAAGAAACTATTATTATTAATCACTTACGTGTGGACAGGTGTTTACAACAGGTTAAGGGGCCAAAGAACCCAGCCTTAACTTGAGACCAGTGTCTTGATTATACAGCTTAATGTGTGCTGAAAGTGTGGGACAACGTGTGTGCGCATCACATAAAAAAGGATAAATAGAGAAGTGTAAGAATGAAACAAAAAGAGAGGGATAACTCAGGCCCCTCTCTCATACATTAATTTATACTTACATATACTTTCCCACCAACAAATAATGTACACTAATGCTGTCACTTCAACAGGAGTCTGCACTGTAAATGAAGAAGACTCTTTGCAGGTCATAAATTAGAGATGGTTTGATAGACTGTGTATGAAAATCTGCCAAGCCAGAGAGCAGAGCTGGCAAACCTAATATGGTATGAGAAAATATCATCTAGAATTTAAGTGAGGCAGGGTTTATGGAATGAATTAAGAGGTAGAGAGTTTTGGAAGAAGCAAAACTGGGTTTAACAGGGCATGACAGACAGCTGGATATATAGAAAGAGAAGGAAGGAACAAATCTGAGGGAAGACACAAAAACTAGATAGGGGGCAGAAAGTGGTGGTGAGATCCCAGGTGAATCGGAGGACTGGGCCTTTCTCTGGTTGATAACTGACAACCATCAAAACTTTATCCGGTTCCTTGCCAACATCCTATAAAGAACTCAGGAGAGTAACAATACAGCCAGGACCAGCCTAGACACAGGGATCACTTTGCAGGAATCCCTGATTCACAGAGGAACTCAAGTCCTTTCTGAGCATGACCAAGAAAAAACGCCATGACTGAGGCAATGTCCTGGCAACACCAGAGTTTTTCCTGTCTGAATTTGGAAAAGGAGAGGCAGAACCTCCCAAACTGCAGCATTCATGATGTCCTTCCACTACATGGGCATTTTCTACCTGAGAGTCAAATTGCAACCGCAGTTAACAGAGTTGCACAAGGTGTACATCAGGTCAGAATTTGTCTCCAAGAGACTAGGAGGTTTCTCCCACCAAGGAATGGCTGTTGAGCCCCCTATGTACAATGACATGGAATTACTGACAAGAACTGTTTTTCCTTCAGTTCATGTTCGAAAGTGAGACTGGGCTCTGCTAAACACAAAAGGATTGTGTGGGGATTTGCACAGGTGATTTGGACAAACCCTGACCAAGGTAATTAAATTTTGCCTACCAAAGGTTCCCTTGATATCTCAATTGCACACAGTATTCTTCTTCACTTCCTGTTCTAAACTGTTGTGCAGAGCTGTGGACAGTTCCTGCATTTTACACCAGAGATGCCTGCAGGTCAATGGTGGACAAGTGATTCCTGTATATAAATAACAGCACCAAGCAGGTAATTGGTAGCATCTCTAAAAATAATCCGTTCCTTTGTGTCTCACACTGGCCAGATAACATGTCCACACTCTACTCATCTCCTGTCTGAGCTACCACACTCTCCTCCCCTCGGCTCTTTTTTATACTGTCACCCTCTTCTGGTCTTCCAAAAATGATGCTGTTAATTCATCCTTTTCACCCTTCCCCTTGAGTCACTTCACAGGCTTCCAGAAGACAAGAGAAGAGGTGGAAAGATACGGGGGGAAAGAACCAAATCATTAAGATAGGCACAGCCTGTACTGAGCAACCATGCCAATTCCTCACCCTTTTCCCGTCCTGTTGTCCATTTATGAACCTCATTTGAAATGTCATGTCAAATCAAGATTGAATATTCTCTCAGGCAAGGACTGTGTTGTGTTGGTGAAAGATCTAGCACGTGTTTGGATACTAAAAATAGTAAAAATATTAACAATCCATTTTGGCAAATTTCACCTTTTATTCTGTTTGCAAATTGTTTTTAAAGAAATGGTCAAATTTCCTAATTTCTTTGTGAGTAAAAATTATTTGCTTATTTCTTCTGTGTCACAATCATGGTTTGCCAGATTGTTGACAATTATTCACCATGTTGGCAGCGGCATATTATCACCTAGGCCGACAAGGCCTAGGCCTAGGGTGGCAAATTTGAAGGAGCGGCAAATTTGAGCACCCACGGAGAAGCTCCCCTGCTCCAGCTCGCCTCCTCTGCGAGTGTGCCGCCAAGTCCTGTTTCTCTCTCCTCCCTCCCAGCGCTTGCGCCGTGAAACAGCTGTTTCATGGGGAAGGGAGGGAGGGGGGAGGAGGAGGAACGCAGAGCGCTGGGGGAAGGATCCAATAGGGGCAGGGAGGGTGCAGAGTTGGGGCGGGACTTTGGGGAAGGGGTTGGAATGGGGGCGGGGCCAGGGGTGGGTGAGATGACAATTATTTCAGGGTCTAGGGGTGGCAAAATCATTAATCCGCCACTGCACATGGGTTATGTTGGTTACTTAACTGTGTGATATTGTTTCTGTCTCCTCACTGGATGACTTCTGTACATAACCAACACACTGAGAATTGTGAACTCCATCACAGAATATACAACCTAAAATGTGCTTTGGGGAACACAGAAATTAATATTTTTAACAAATATTGGCAGATTTTTTCCCCACTATTCTCTCAACTCTATTATATATTTTGCTAAGTACTTAGGGACAAAGGGAGCTATTTACACTGTTAGATCCAAATGCTTTAGCAAAGATACTCCCTTTCGTAGACAAAGGATGCTCGTAGCTTTTAAAGATCTGGCTACACAGCGCTGCACCCCACTGAGTATTACATGGCCTTGTGCTTGTCCTTAGGAAGGACATAATATCTGAATTAAATTCCAGAATAAAGTCTTAGTCTTTGGAAGAGTCCAAACGGATATAAGAACCAAATCATTGAAGGAACAAAAGTTAACGTCTTCTCCAGCTTACTAGGCGCAGGAAAAAAAGAGATTGTGGATGTCGACTGCGGCTTTTGCGAGAACACAAGCACCTTGAAAACTCATTTCCTACGATAATTCAATTTTAAAGTACCCCTGAGAGTCCATTTCCTCTTTTTATGAGGGAGATCTCTCCCTCCTCAGAGGAACTGGAAAAGGGAACCTCTTAATTGAAAAGGTGAGGCCTGAACAAACCACTGAGGGGAGACTCCAGGTCAGACTACTGAAGTTTAGCTGAAGCAGGGCATAGGTGCTGGAACTAAGGGAGCTGGGGGTGCTGCTGCACCCTCTGCCTTAAAGTGGTTTCCATTATATACAGGGTTTACAGTTTGGTTCAATGGCTCTCAGCACCCCCCACTATAAAAATTGTTCCAGCACCCCTGGATCAGTGGTCCCCAAACTGTGGGGTGTGCCCTCATGGAGGGGGTACCCAGGAAATTTTGGGAGGCACGGCAATGCCTGGGACAGCCCACATGGAGGGCAGGGAGGGAGTGCCACCCAGCCCTGCTCTGCCCCAGTCTTGGCCTCTGGTTCCTGGCCCTGGCTCCTGGCAGGCAGGACCGGCGCTTCCATTTAGGCGGCCTAGGCAATCGCCTAGGGCGCCAGGATTATTGGGGGGCAGCCTTTTGCTGGCGGGGGGTGGCAGGCGGCTCCGGTGGACCTGCCGCAGTCGTGCCTGCGGAGCGTCCCCTGGTCCCGCGGCTCCGGTGGACCTCCCGCAGGCACGACTGCGGCAGCTCCACCGGAGCTGCGGACCAGCGGACCGTCCGCAGGAATGCCTGCAGCAGCTCCACCGGAGCCGTGGACTAGCGCGCGGGTAGCGAAATGGCCATGCGCCTAGGGCGCTAAAAACACTAGCGCCGGTCCTGCTGGCGGGGGAGCACAGACAGATTCCACTACAGTTAAGGGGGAGTGCGACAGAAAAGGTTTGTGGACCACTAAGTTAGAGGATGTTAGACTGGGATCTGGAAGTTATAAACTATTGGATTTAGCACATTTGAGCCCCTTTGGCTTTCTCTTTGCCATGCCTGGAAGCTCATCACAAAAAATGTGGGTGCATTTAAATAAGGTAGTTGGTTTCAACACCTCTCTGATTTGTTCAAAGTTCTTGTTGATGGCTCTGAGCAGGAAAACAAACAAAAGTTTAGATTGTTTTTTATTTATAGCAGCAAAATGTGTCATTCCCAATATAATTAATAATCCAGCCATATAAATATTGTCTAACTAGCTGTGTCAATTAACAAGTTCCTCCGGCTCTTCTTGTGCAGTATGAGCATGTTGCCAAATATAACTACAGAGTGAGGTCATTTAAAAAGTCTATCCTCATTTTAGAGGAATTACTGGTTCTAGTGATATTCCCTATACTTAAAATGGGAATACTGCTGGAACCAAGAAAATATCAAAAATCAAAATGAAAAATTCAAGTGTAAAGATCAAGATATGGTAACTTTAAAAATAACTTTTTAAATGTTACACTGAAAATTCAAACTGTTTATTGTTTATAACTGACCAACAATATGCTCAGTGCATTACAGGATGGAAAATACATATAGTCCCTGACTCAAGGAGCTCACAGTCTCTCTCTCTCTCTCTCACGCATACACACACAGAGGGAATCCACAGAAGGAAATTATGGAGGATTATTAAAATTGTATTATTCCTTTTACTATTGATTCACTTCTTTTGGACAATGCACTAAGACCTTAGTCTGTATGGTTACTGCCCGCTCTTCCCTCAAATCCCTGCTCCAGACAAATTTCTCTTTCATGCTTAGAAGAAATTAGTCAAATGCTAACGGATGCGAACAATATTAGTTTATAAAAAAGCAGTTGAAGGTTTCACATTTTATTCCTCTTCCCCATCCCATCCTCTTTTTAGCTTGTTTTTATAAGCCTCGTCTATACAGCCAGCACCACATAGGGTATGTGTAGCTACACATAGCAGTGAAAAACAGGCGGTGTCCACAATGCTACCTGTAGCAGTTAAAGACTCTGGCAGTGGAGAAAAGATACATATTGCCAGAGTCTTTCCCCGCTGCCTCTCACCTGCCAGAGTTTTTCCCCGCTGTCAAGAGTCTTCCTGCATTGCGGAAAGGCTCCAGCTATGGGGAGCGGCTAGAGCTTCCCCTGCTGCCTCCCCCGACCAGAGCTTTCACTGAGGCGGGAAAAGACTCCAGCACCAGGGGCAGAGGCAGCGAGACACTACACTACTACAAATAGCAGCGTAAATGTGAGAGCCGCTGTTTGGGCACGTAGAGAGCCGTGCAGGGTACATATCCTATTGTTCTGTACTCTACTCACCTAAACAATGTCTCACTGCTATTTATACTTGTGCTAGCTGGGAATGCAGTGTTGTACTCTATACACCACACAGTGCCTAGTATGCTATGGGCATGACCATAACACCACCAATAAATACTAATATCAATCTCAAGAGAGAAAAGGGTGATGGGTTTGTAAACCAGAATGGGAGATGAGTCTGTGAGAGTAGGGTGTGTGTGTATGAGTGGGCGATGAGATTAGATTAATTTCCTCTTAATTTATGTCCAGCTTGAAACCCTTTTCAAGTATAACATTTCTTAAGAGCCTTCTTCCATCTGTGCAGAAACCAGCTGATGATTTGATGCAAAATTATTATTGTTTCACGACCCTCGTATTGATTTTTTTCTATTTTGGATTGGCATCATTTTGTATCTCTTTTGTATCTGCTTCTGAATTCTGTTGCCTTTGTTGCTCTTGATGGCACAGCACCCATTAATACCCTAGGCTGCTTCTTACTTGTGATTGATATTTTCCCCCTGAGCTTTATCAAACTTATGTTAATATTTTCTGTTCTCAGGGCTCATGTTTGCTTTTGCAATTTACACTTTATTGTAACTGAGTATTTTTCACTGGTATGTGATTTTAAAAGTGAGTCTGCAAGCCCAGGGTGGGATGACACAAAGGTAAGATGAAGAGTACATGAACTTTGTCCTGTATTTGTATGCTGGGCATGGTTCCTGACAAGTCCTAAGAACCAGACTGAAGACAGTGTAGAATGAGATGAAGGAACAGTCAAGCCCAGCAAATAAAATTAGGGAATGTTTGAAAATAGGATTGCAAGCCAGGACATGTAATATCCAAATTCACTCTAAGACTCAACAATGTAAGTTCAAAGGTTTGAATTTGTCAAGTGTATCCTGTCTTCAGCCGACACTGCTCATCTGGCACATCTCCACATTGTCTGGCCAGTGCTTCTTCCCAACATAAGCAGCAGAGATCAATGCTATGCCACTGACACTCATAAACAGAATGAACGTGAGCCAGACATTAGTAGATTCTTGAAACCTGAACAATATATCCAAGGTCATGATTGGTTTAAAAATTTCTTTTGTTGTCCTTACTATTTGCCAGCAATAAATGGCAGTTGTAATTCATGTCTGTGCTATGCTGGGCACCAAGCCATTTTAACTGTTTTTGATGGCAGGAGTCCTCAAAGATGTACTTGAAAATATTTCAGCCAGAAAAGATAATTCACTGAGGCCACAGACTTGTTTCCAGGGAGGCCCTCTAAGAAGAAGGGAAACATACTTTTACAAAAAGGCAAGAAACTCATACATTCATAATATAAAACTCTCCCTTGGAATTACAATAGCATTAACAAATTAATTTGATAAGATACCAGAAAGATTCATAGATGATTTTAGGATATGTATTAAGGAAAAGAATTCTGACTGATTTTGTATGACAACACCCACTGCTGGATCCCTCTAAAAGCTCCCTAAAATTCTGTCTCATGACCATTCTTAGATATACTAGCCCACTAGAGTTAGTCTCATGTTAATTGGTCCACAAATGAACTGCTCTAGTAATGTACTTTTTTTAATTAGCTTTTGGTTTAGTCACTAGTCAGAATTAAAGGTCAGTTCTCTTAAAGCACCTTGCTCCGTCCTCCTAATCACCCTTTACAACTTAGGAAGTTAATAATAGAAATCCTGTCTACGCTCTGTCAGGAAGAAGACAGAAGGATGAAGGCAAAAAAAAATTCTTAGCTAACATAACACAGACATTTCCCAAAGAGTACATCTGCCTATTCTTATGAACACATCTAATTACGGCAAATCGTTAACACCTTGAAGAGAGACTTTCATGCAAGGGTAAACTTTAACATACACCATATTTGCTCTTAAAACATCTTTCATCTGGCTTTTCATACTTTTCCATGCATGTTCCTTTTTCTTATAACTGTTTATCAAGGGCCTAATTTTGAAAAAGGACTCCAAACTTCTTTCTATTTTTATTGGTACAATTTACTGCCCACAGTTATTTGTGTGTATGAATGCTATCATAGCAACAAGAAAACTAGCTGATTTGTGGATACAGTCAGGAGGTGAGAACCTAGATGGTAGTTGGGCTTGCAAAACTGTGAGTGCAATTATTTGGCTACTCTCAATTGCATGCCACAAAAATGTAGACTACTTTTCAAAATCAAGCCTAAGAATGTATTTATGCATCAAAAACTCCTGTGCACCTTGCAGTCCAATCTTTATCTTCCCCAGGAGAGCCTACAATAAAGTCACAATGTATGATTTGACAATATTACTATCCTGGCAACAAACAGATGTCATGTATATATAGGATTATGACTGACGTTACTGGAGGATCCAAGAACAGGAGAAGCTGTGTGAAGAGGGACAAAAGCAGACCCAGCCTCAATACTAATGGAGTTTCATTGGCACAGTAACAATGCTTTATCTATAAGTCTTCTCTTTTCAAGTTTTGCCCAGCGTTGACATCTTTCTTTAAGGCCCAAAAGCTTAATCCTGAGCAAAGCCTGAGCAAACAGTCTTTGAAGAGGGGTTCTTCATGCTAGCTTGCTGGGGACAGAATCTGATGTATTTTGACTATGGAGCACTAGTGGAGACATTCTGTAAATACCCCTGCACTCTGGCTTAGCAAGGGATTTGGGCCAATGGATCTATGTAAATCATGGATCCACTGGCTACAGCTTTGCCCATCATGTCTCTACCTCCAATGGAGATGTGTAGAGAGAAACGGCCTTTGAGGACGGCGACAGAATTTGGTCTTAAGAAAGTAGCATTTCAATGTCACAGGTCTGCTCTAAAAATATCTTTAGAGATTTCAGTGCATTTTTTTCTGAGAGGGTCTTTAGGTGCTCAGATGGGTTATAATTATTTTCTTTTTTGTCTATATTTATAAGCACTCACAGACAGACAGACACAAACCATTAGGAATATAATGAAATAGCATCTGTTAAATATTTTTAAAGGTAATTACTGCTGCAGTTTTCATAAGGTTCCATAGGCAATACTAAGGAATAGAACAGGCAATGCTAAGACCAGAATGGAAACAGCCTTTTATTCTAAATTTCATATGTACAGGGAAAGCTGTTTTACGCAGTTTTGTAAACTCTGCGCAAAAGAGCCATTGTCATCCAATGTCACTGTGCTTACATTAGTAACAATTTTTAAACGCTGGAGTACATTATTAACAACAAAAAACATTAACAAACAGGCATAAAGACAGATACATGTGCTGAAATTTCACATATATTCCAAAAACTGGTTGATGCAAAAATAAAATGTGCCAGTAAAAAAAAAAAAGTCATATTTTAAATCACACAGTATAAGATTTTTCTTTTTTCTTTCTTTCTTTTTTTTAAGCATGATATGTTGAGACTTAATCTCAAGCCTTTTCACATGAGGATTTGCAGGCACTTTAGCAACCCAGCTATATTTTTACCATACATGAAGTTCAGACCAACAAACATAAAAACAGCTGCTGCAAAAGAAATTCTCATATCCCATATGCACATTGAAATATCACTGCCAGAGCAATCTTATTTCAGTTATTTTTGGATACTAACATGTTTTCAGGATGACGTGTAACAGATTTTCTCCATTTATCTCTTATTCATACATTTTAGAGTTTCTTTTTAACGTGGTAGTACAATGCAAAGGTACAGTATGTAGAATCACAAGGTGATCACCCACAAAACCTTACAAATTACAGAAAGAAGAGTTTGGGGATGGGGTTGTTTGTTTTTTGGGTTTTTTTAAGTTCTTTTGTTTTTTTAGCTTTCTGATCCAAAAAGAAGGGTCTGATTTTATTTTGTCTTGCTCTATGCCCTCCTCCCAACCATGCCACAATAAAGACAAGTGAATTATAATCATATATAGGATGATTGTGGGGTAATTCTTCCTAATTCTTTTCTTGGGTACAATTTTCACATGACTTCATACATTTTTAAGGAAAACAAACCACAATCTTAGCCTTATGTTTTTCCACAATTCCTCATATTTCATGAAAGAACAAATATATCTGTCATAGTCTGGACTGAGATTTTATTTATAAATACAATACTCTCTCTTTAGTTATTTCACTGGTAAAGTACTACATGTTAAGATATAAGACATTGTAAAAGGATTCCCAGGATAACTGAAAGCAGTAAAATTATTTTGCATATGAATCAGGATAAAGACTTTTGATATGAGCTCAGAGAAAGAGAATGTGCGCATAAGAGGAGAAAAGCAGTTTTTTAGCATATAGACAATTAAATATTGATCAACAGACTGTAAATGACTCCACCGTAAAACGTCTTAGAACTTTGATCTTGAGTGAACTTAAGCCCTATCCACTCAAGAGTGATGTGTAACTCAGCCCCCACCCCGAGAGAAATAATAAAGATGTGTCAATGCCTTCTTCAATTTCAGATTCTTTAATTTATGCCACAATGCTGTATGTTCGTGCAATAACTCACTGCAAAGTAGAACACGTTAGAGTAAATCCTAATAATAAGCCATTGACAGCTACTGGACTGGGCCAGGACACTTGTTAACCAACACGCTGCTTACCTATAGTATGATTGTCAAATGGTGGAAAATCCTTCCATGAATATAACACTTGGGACAGAATGGCAAAGACATAAGGTCTATCAATTCTTTGCCCATATTGCTAAAGGCACTGAAACAGACAACAGATATATTCCATAGTACCATCAGTTTAAACAGTTTTTGAAATACAAGTCTTTATATGAAAATGTTCCTTATTGCATGATATGTTGATCATCTTTTTCTTCAACTCAAGAATAAAATGGCCTTCCCTTTTCTGGAGTTTGTAATCTGTTCAGCCTGGCTACCTGAGACGGTGAAGGTGGTACATCTTGCCTGAAAGGACCTTTTGGAGGGACATAATTAGGGTCCTGAATTTTCTTATATGAGTCATAGTTGTTAGGCCCTTCAGAAGATGTCTTTTTTTTCAGTTGTTGCTCTTTCCGTCTCTGTTCTTGACGGAGCAGTTCCTGTGTTTCCAGCATTACCCTGGCATTGAAGCCATGTCCTCCCATGTAGCCATTTCTTGATCCTTGGTAGCTGGAATACCTGGGGTTTTCCTTTGCAGTCTGGAACCCTTCACCAGGAGAGTAGCTCTGTTCCCAGGAATCTTGAGATACGGAACTTGCATTTTTTCTGCTCTGCCTGAAAATAAGAACGGAAAAATGTTTTTAAAGAAATCTGCAGGACCCTCTTAATGTTTAAACAATAATCATTTGAAGAATGGGGATCCAACTTCTTCATAAAGTAGATTTTCCCCCCAGATGGGACTCTCAGCTGATGTCAGCCTTGCAGCTAGTAGACGTCTTGATAAGTGTTCTTCTCTTTCCCCCTAAAGTGGCCACGTTGTCTCTTTTGCATTTTAGATATATTTCCAAAGCACTGCAGCAGGGGAATGGAATTTGGCAGCCAGTACAACAATCATAATTAGAATCTTTAAAATGTTATAATTGAACGGTAAACCAATAAAACAGTCTAAAAAAAAATCACCACAATGCCAGAGAAACCAGATAACAGCAAGCACATGTAATGAATGATAACTCAGTTATGAAAAAAATCTAGACTCCTACTTGATTAAAAAGGCAACAGGTTGATCCTTTTAAATATCTACTTTAAAGGTGTACAAGTCTGCTGACAAAACTCTTCATTGATGCACAGTAGCAATGAGGTTTTTTCCCTCCAGAATCCAGAGTTAGGGAGTTTTGTATTATCAGAACTGTTTCCCAGCATGCTATATCTTTCATGAAAGGAATGGCAGGGATAACCTATTTTGCTCATTTTCTGACTCCACAGGGTAGATAAATAAATCAAATGCATATAGGAATTACAAATTCTTATTGCTTTTTTGCAATAAATCACCACGTTATTTCAAGGAAACATTATTGTTTTGAAATATCTTTAATTTACTATCAAGCCACTAGATGCTTTTATGAATTTAAAATAAGATTGGGTATGATAAAGTAAAACAATTTTGTGCTGGAATAAGAGAGATACCCACTTGGAGATTAAAATTAGTGTAAGAGAATCAAGCAGTAAAACAAAATATATTGCTGCATTAATCTATAAGAATGCCATTTAACTGCTGTATATATAACTCAGTTTTTCATGTCAGCACATAGAATAAAAACAAGGCTCAGTTTTGGCTTAGTGGATTGAATATGCAGCTGGAAGACGGAGACGAGGGGAGTCTTCCCACCACAGACTTAACGTGGCAAGAAACTTAACCTCTCTGTGCTTCCCTTTCCACATGCGTAACTTGGAGATGACTATGCTTATTCCCATTTGTAATGTACTTTGGGATCACTGGATGAAAACGTTTACTATTCCATATAAATCTATTATTATTGTTGTTGATGTTCGCATGCCTTTCTTTACAAAAAAAGGTCTCTGGGCCATGGCTCTATTGCTTACTTGCACACTCGCAAACTGCATGACCCTTAGGGTACAAAACTTCCAAAGTTTCTGAAATATGGCAAGATAACTTTTCAATATGAAAGATTAGCTTGAGTTAAACATTACTTAGAACTGTTTCAGATGGGAAATGGTAATGACTAATTGAATAGACTCCATTTAATTACTGTTTTCTGGTACTAGTTAAAAATTAGCTGGACCATTTGTGTTGTCTTTTTGGAAAGATTTAAGAAATATGATTGAAGAGTTTTTTATTTGCCTAAAGTACTTAGCATTTGAACTTAAAAGATAAAAAATTAGGCTGCTTGAAGTTACGCAAGATGGAAAGTAACCAGAATAAAAGACTAAAACCAGTGCATCGGTGTTAATCATAAAACTGTAACTCTATCAACGAATTTGAGATCCAAATGATATTAGTGATAGTGAGATTTCTTCCTAGGTTAGCTAAAAATCTCTGATGACCGAAAAGCTAATATCCCATTTTATTGTTTTATTACTGATAACTTTTTGAACCTCCGAACTTCAGCAGCACCATTCTCTAACAATTCTCTTTACCTTGAGCTGAGAATAAACACTTGGTGTTTGTAACCATGTGAAGGATGATATGAACCCCGTAATTAAACACTCATCAACTGCATATTAATAAGCATTCTTACTCATTTACTTGTAATTTTTCACACTAATCAATAGATTCAGTACATCTCTCTTACACTCTTACCCATAAACTTCTCTGTTTCCTATGGTTATTTTCCAAATTTGTGGTCAATGAAATTTATCTTTAAAAATATGAATTTCTGCATTTGGAACTTTGCATTACAGTCGTTCTCCGGCTTTTCGACACTACAGTGACAACAAAACCCAAAACACAGGTTCAAAATGCAGGATTCACATTTTCCTAGGTGATCTATGCCTTAACAGAGCTAATGAGCCTGAAATGGACTCCAGTTTGTTCAAACAAGCTCTTAATATTGTTATTTATACAGGGTTTGGTGTTTTTACCTCCATGTCATCTAACTCCTGAACCTGTCTGAGCCTTATTTATATCACGACAGTCCGCTGGTGGAGCGGCACCCTTTGAGAATTATAAAGTCTGAAAAATCCTAGTATAACAAGGCTAGATAGCGAGCCTTCCTGTGCCATCTCTTCATACCCACACTGTCATGATCCCCTAATTAAGCCACTCTGTGCCAAAGTTAGTTTGGGGTATTACACACAATCAGAACTCTTTTATATTTATTTACCTTTTTTAATTACCTCATTCTCTGAAAGACACACTAAAATGCCGAAAACATACCGCACAACCTCAGAGTTAAGAACACCAGAGTTACGAACTGACCAGTCAACCCACACCTCAAGTACACAATCATTAGCAGCAGAGATAAAAAAAAAGCAAATATAGTATTGTGTTAAACTTAAACTCCTACAAAAATTAAGGGAAAGCAGAATTTTTCTTCTGCATAGTAAAGTTTCAAAGCTGTATTAAGTGAATGTTAAGTTGTAAAATTTTGAAAGAACTATAATGTTTTGTTCAGTTACAAACATTTCAGAGTTACGAACAATCTCCATTCCTGAGGTGTTTGTAACTCTGAGGTTCTACTGTACTTCTCCTCAGAAAAACTCATTTGAGGTTGAGATGTAATCCACTCTACAGATAGCAAGAGGTACAGGGGGAAAGCAATAATATAGTTGCCATTTTGAAAAGTTTCCTTAAAAAACCCATAAAAACCAGAACACCATAACTTTTAATCTCCTTTTTTCATTTTCTTCCAAACGTCTCAGAAAAATTCTACTCTAAGATGAACTGTGGCATATGAAAACTCAAGAGATATGGTTTGGGTTCAAAATCAGGGACTTAATTATTAAGCTAACGTCCCCTTTAACTATGAAATGTTTACGGCTGCTGCATAATAAAATAGTGAAACCGCCTCTTTTGCAAGGCTTCAGCAATTCCTGGTGTTGAGATGTATATATAACCATTACCTGCTCCACAAAAATCTATATATAGAGAGCAAAGCAAGGGCAACATCATAATATGTAAGGCACGCCCAAATCAAGGAAGTTTTCAAGCTTAAAGTACCCTAACAAAAGGAAGCTCAATTCTACCTCAGTTCCTGTCACAGATTTCCCCAATTAATGTTTGAGAATTCTAAAAACTATCTACATTCACCGTACAGTGTTCAAGTGTAGCCATTCTTATGTAACCTACACTACAAACTGGGTAAAATTCTGACCATTCATTTTACTTCATATTTGGCTTTTTTTAAAAATTAACTCTAAGCAGTTCCTTGGCCTGTGAACTTTTTAAAAGTACAGATTTGTTTAGACTAAAGGATATTAATTGTCAGCATTCCAATGTTAATGATCCAATAAGTTTGAAGAAACCCATACGCCAGAAACTTGGACGTGGCTCAATTTTGCATAGTGTTTCATGGTTGTCTCCATGTTCTTTTGTTTGATTTCTTGGTTTATGTCTGTATAGCAATATCACAAGACTGATTTTTTGTTTGGTAAGAATTTAAGCAACACAAAAAATATGACATACAAAAAGGGTGCAAACACCCCTCTATTTCATACTCAAGAAATTCTTTTCTAGAGATGGAAAGTGATACTAGATAGTGTCCCACAAGGATCCATGCTTTAAAGTGCTGATTCTACAAGGTGCTGAGTACCCTCAGCTCCCACTGTAGTCAACTTTGAAGTAATCCTAAGAAATAAACAGCCACTATATGCTACCACTTATGGAATAAGATGTCTCTTCCTCATTGCAAGTATTACTTAGGGTTGCCAGGTATCCGGTTTTCAACCAGAACATCCAGTCAAAAATACTCCGGTCAGCCGCTAAAAGTCCAGTGGGTGGTGCAGCGAGACTAACACAGGCTCCCTGCCTCCCAGAAGTGGCTGGCATGTCTGGCTCCTAGGTGCAGGGGTGGCCACGGGGGCTCTCAGTGCTGACTCTGCAGCTCTCATTGGCTTGGGCAGCACACAGATCCCCTTGGCCTCCCTACTGTTTAGGAGCCGGACTTGTCAACCACTTCCAGGAGCTGCTTGAGGTAAGCGCAGCCCAGCAGGAGTCTGCTCTCTGAATCCCCTTCTGCACCCCAATCCCCTGCCTCAGGTCAAAACCCCCACCTGCACCCCAAACTCCTCATCTCCGGCTCCACCCCAGAGCCCACATCCTCAGCTGGAGCCTATACCTCCTCCTGCACCCCACCCTCCTGGCCCAGCCCTGAGTCCACTCCCATACTCCGAACCCCTCAACCCCAGCCCAGATCCCCCTCCCACACCCTGAACCCTTCATTTGTGGCCTCACCCCAGAACCCCCAGTCAGAACCCTCATCCCCTCCCACACCCCAACCCTCTGCCCCAGCCTGGTGAAAGTGAGGGTGGGGGAGAGGGGATGGAGTGAGCAGGAGTGAGGCCTTGGAGAAGGAGCAGGGCAGGGGCAGGGGCAGGGCAAGGGGGTTTGGTTTTGTGCAGTTAGAAAATTGGCAATCCTTGCATTACTCCTTATATTTCTGTTAAACAAAGTGCATGCACTAAACACAGCATTTTCCTTCCACAAATGAAATTAACTCCAGGCTCACATATACCAAATAGTTTTAGACAGTTACTATACCTGGGTAATGAACTATACTGGCGCTGAGCTTGTTGGAAACTCTCTCTTTCTTCTTGTCGTTGCCGCTGCATCTGAACTTCTACAGATACAGAGTGTCTGCCACTCTGTGAGTATGTCTTGGAGTTTTGCTAGGATATGAAAAGTTAAAAAAAAAATTAAGCAAAGCACAAAAATATCTAGATAGGAGCAATTAATTAAATTACTGTTATATATCCACACATGTACTTTAAAATATTCAAATTCAAATATTCAAATTGGTCTTTCCATAACTGCATTAAATTCTGACCTTTAACACAATGTCATCTGTTATAGGCTATATTTTAATCGAACCCTCTATTTTTGAAAAGTTATCTGATAAATACTAGAGGTCAAACTGTGATTCGCTCTTATATGAAGGAATACCTAACTCCATGTGAAATCAGTGGACCAGATCCTCAGCTGGTGTAAATCAATATCCTGTCTCTGACGCTATGGCTATTTATACCAGCTGAGGATCTGACCCCACATCAGTAAGGATATCACAGTCTGGTCTTAACCTTTGCACACTATTAACTAGCTCAAATGAGAGCAAACCCTGCTTCTTACTATGTAATGCAGTCATGTGCACATGTAGGGCTGGATTCTCCAGTCAGCTACAGACAGAGCAAAGTGAATGCACATTGTCTGAAGAGTCCCTGTGCACAGGGCGAATTGCTTTCTGGTGTGAAAGAGGTTACAGTCGCCTCTTGCGCCTGCTCCACTACTTGCTGCCTCCCCTACTGGGATGCACTGTCCTGCACAAAGGTGGGGGAATTGTGTCAGGGATGGGGAGGGCAGGTAAGGGAACGGGAGTGAAGGGCAGGAATCGTGGAAGAGTGAGATTCTGTCACACCTAACTATCTGCTTGCCTGCTGCAGCTTTAAATTGCTCTGGGGCCAGGCAAAGCAGAATCAGGGAGTCACAGTCACAAATTCCCTTCCACTGTGCCTGTACAGAGAGAATTCAGCCTGTAGTCTTTTGAGTGCCTTCAACTGGTAGTTCTAATAACAGTAATACCAAGTATAGGAAGTTCCCTGTTGGACCACTCTAATCCACAATCCTTAACTGGAAGTGGTGGTGTCTGCAAGTAGAGACTGTAAAATAAAGAAAGATGGATTATTTATTTAAAGACAGATTTTCAGAGGCACTATGCCCTTATAAGAGCAGCAGATGCTAAGCACCTCTGAAACGCTGATTCTTAAGGGACATCTACACGGGGATAAAAGCTCCGCAGCACAGCCACCACTGGCCTGGGTCAGCTGACTTGGGCTTGCAGGATCCCAGAGCTCAGGCTCCAGTTTAAGCCTGAACATCTACACAGCAGTTTTTCAGTCCCAGAGCCCAAATCATTTGACCTGGGCCAGTCGTGAGTTTTTTATGCCTGTGTAGATATACCCTGTTCTTTAGCAGCATAACTTGAAGTCTCTATCTTCCTTATGAAATAAGTACACACACTGAACTTATCTACAATGTACCATTCAAAATACCACTTCTCTCTGCTTGGATATGGTCCATTCATCAAGTGGATAGAATCCTTCCACAGAAAATGCTAGTAAATCTTGTGGAGAGACTAGGGCAATCTATACCTCATGGCAAGGATGTCAAATATCACTACAGCCGGGATCTAATTATGGCATTGAAATTATTAAGCATTACATTGAGTTAAGGTGAAAACGGGCTATTGTTTTGATAGTACGGAGCATTACAAGACTCCACTATGAACATATTTCAGATTCTTCCATATGTTGCCAATAGAGCAAACAACATTGTGTGTAGGCGATGGTGAGAACTATTTATTAAAAAAAACCATTTTTTTAGCTTTTCTCTAAAAAATTATTAGCTGTGTTGGTGCATGAGTTATGCTCAGCCACTTCTTGCTTTTCCTCTATCTCTTTTGTTTTCTGCCATTATAATTTTTGCAACAGACATACGCAGTAGTGGCTGACACATCTGAAAGATAAAAGGTTTTTCAAAAGCTCCTCACATTTTGAAGGCAAATGTTAAAACAGAGAGTTGTAATTCCTGACTTAAGCTGCTCCGTTGTTTTAATATAAATTCAGGTACTTGAAAGTAGCCAGTAAAACATAAAACGTGAGACAGGTCTACAGTTGTTAGAACCTCAGTTTTGAACAATGATAAGCATCAGATGGAACATCAGCAGCAGCTCAAAATCTGACATAAAATTTGGAGAACAACTGTTTTACTTGTTAGTAGAAGATTATAGTGTACAAGAATCAGTTTGAAAGTATAAAACGGAAATGACTGGTACAGGAAAGCTTATGAAAGAGAGCCCATGATACAATAATGGTGCCTACTTTAGGGATAGATTTACTCTCGAAAAGCCTCAATACAAATATTTATAACCAAAAAACCCTTAAAAAATGTATGGCAATAAACTCACAGTGTCATAAACAGGAAACTCACTGAGATAAACAAACTCTACTGAATATACATATATAATAATTCACACAGACAAATTTTCTTACAACACTTGACAGACATAAAAGAAGAGAAGAGCATTTCACTTCTTCTACCGTGCAATTTTGCCAATTCTCCTGACTTTAGTGTCAATCTTGTGATATTCTGCATTTTACTTAATGCCCCATATTATGGAGGCAAATGATTATATGAGAATTTCAACGTTCATTTAATAAAAAAGAGTAAGAGTCTAGCCATTCTGGTTACAAGATGATTAAAGAGAAAAGCTTGAAATTGAAATGCAGTAGTATCATAAACATTCAATAACCAGAAGGCAAATAACCTTTTCCCCGCATATTTATTACTCATGTTTATTTTTAAAAAAATCATGATTTTAAGCCAATCTCATGATTTCTGGGGACCCGATTCATTATTTTTGAATGAATGGGGTTGGTAAAACTGTTTGGTGTATACAGTTATACATGTGCATGCGCGCACAAACACATATTAATATAAACAAAGTAACCATGGAAACATTACTAAAATGATAGATACTTTAGAAATGTTCATAGGTTATGGTACCAGCTGTCAAAAGTGGGTGTTTAAAGTTAGGCACTTAAATCTGCATTAGACACCTTAATACCAGTTTAAGACTCTAAAGTGTGTCTTTGTATGGGTGAAGGTATGTGGGGTATTAAAGGATCAGGCCCATGAACAGTTTCTGAGTGGTCTATGCATGGATTCATAGTCACCCAAGGTTGAAAATTGCACTCTATGGTCAACATTTTCAAGCTGAGGTGTCTTAAGGAAGGCACCTAAATCAACTTACCTGACTTTTAGAAGAGACAAGCACTTGCAACTCCTATTAAAGTCATATGGAGTCAATTTTGCTCAATGCATCTGAGAAGCAGGCCAGTTATTTATTTGCCTAATGGTATGTCTACATGGTAATTAAAGTCCTGCAGTTGGCCAGGCTCCAGGGCTCAGGCAGTGTACATGCTCGGCCTGGGCTCTAAGATCCTGCAAAGTGGGAGGATCCCACAGCTTAGGTTGCAGTCCAAGCCCAAATGTCTACATTCCAATTAAACTGCCCCTTAACTTGGGCCCTGTGAGCCCAAGTTTGTTGGCAGGGGACAGCTGTGGGTGTCTAATTGAAATGTCGACATACCCTCAGCGATTGCCTTTAGATCTGTCCATTTGTAAATGTTGGTTATAGAATGGATTCAGGTCTGAATTTAGGCATCCAAAGTATGAAAAGAAATGGTTAATGAAAGCCTTATATATCATTGATGTGATGTCACAACAAAGATCTACCAAATTTGCTCCTTTTACTTAACTTGATAAGATAACTTCAAATCTACACATAAAGTCTTCTCTTTGTAAATGATTAATTGAGAAAAACATATTTAAAAGTGTTGCCACAATACTAAAATTTAGTTTACAGGTAAAATGTATCTTCTAAAGGAAATCTGTATGTTAGGATTTGTTAGTTTAATTTCAGCCCCAAAAACATAACACATATGCACATAATTTATGTTACTACAAAAATACACACCAAGAATAAAGGAAAACCTCCATGGTGAAAAAATGTTATGTCTTGCAACACAAACCATGCACTTGGAACACAGCACAAAAACATATTAACACCTGTACAAACAGGGTACTGCAAAGAAAAGTATAATTATAATAATTCTTTGAAGCCATCAAATAAACCTAGCAACAGCTCTTAGTGCAAACTGCAAAGAACTCTGTCCTTGTTTGTGATGAGATGTATGACAAGCATTGACCTTTTAAACCAAAAAGTAGTCAAGGCTGCAACAACAACCAAGGCTGAATTATACAAATAAATGTATGTTCAAGTCTTCAACAATACATTTAAATGATAATAATAGTTATCCCACTCAGCATCATTAAACCAAATACAAGATACTCATCTTGTAAAATGAAAACTCAACATTAAGGTGTAATGTGTATGAAATTAAAGAGCTCTATTCTTAAACAGACATTAATTTAATACCTGGCTTGGGGAAGTTACACATTTCTATAACTTCACTTATGGTATTAAACTAGTAAAACTAAGATATTATTTTTCATGGAATGCATTGACATCATTAATCATCTGGGCCATATTGTATCCTTCACTACCACCAACAGCGGGAGGGAGGTTCTAGTGAACCCCAGCCTGGGGAGAGTGTAGAAGGCAGGCATACTGCCCCTCAGCAGCATTCTCCTCTTTATTGCAGAAGTCTGTCCATGGAGTTCAGAATACTATCCATGGAACTATCCCATCACCAAACCTGTGGGTCTTTTGTGGGTAAGTTAATGCAGACTTATTTAGTTTCCCTCTCTGCAGGTTGGAATCCACACCCTTTAGGGCAGCAGTAGATATCATGATTGTGTGGTTCCTGTAGGAGATGAACTATCACAGAACTAGAGAGGGAAAGTTTGTGTATGTGCATGCATGCATATGAGAGAGAGAGAGAGAGAGAGAGAGAGAGAGACAACATATGAGGGGAATCCTGGATCCAAGGCCTCTGAAGATTTTGGGAAATCCACTAGTTTAGGAGATGGAACTCATAGTACCATCTACTGTCCAGGGTGAAAGAATTCAGAAAACCTTTGAGTTAAAACTTGCAGAATTTCCTTGCACCTATCTAAAAACTAATAGAGCTAAATGTTCTTTATTATTTTCTCAATTAAAAAAGTCGCCATTCATTGAATAAATTTGCTTAACTTTTCTAGAACAGGCTTCACAGTTTAACCCCAAAGTTGCAGCAAGCTCACGGCCAGTTTGTAGACTTAAGGCACTAAAAACTTTTGATGTACCTATGTTCAGTAGAGTTAGAAATAGATAAGATTGCATGACCTTGCCCGCTTTATGTAAAGATATGCTCGACACAAATGAAATGTAATCAATTAACTGAGTATCAAAATGTACGATATCAAACATTCTATGGATCTAGAGATGTCCTTGAGGAGTATTTTTACCTCCATCTTTTTGTTTACATTGCTACAGGGAACAGAAGATATAGCAATATTCCCTGTAAATAATTGCCAGCAGGGGTTTTATTCAAACACCATGTAATAAGAAAATTCCATCTCTTTGTATACTTTCTCTATGGAGTACACACAGAAAACTGAAAAGCATTAGAGTGGTGTGGGATTAAGATTCCGATTTTATGTATCACCACAGATGGAAAAATAATAGTCACTATGGCAGAAACCAACCACCGTACTTTCAGAAATATGAAGTTCTATCCTTTCTATTCGTATGACTTCCATTCTATAACCTATAAATATATTGAAATACAAAATGCAATAACTGCATTTTTTTAAAATCTGCCACCTTCATTTCATGTGGGATAAATTAGAATTGCATAATTTAGTGTAATTTGAACTAGAAATAAATACTTTTCAAATATAAGATTTTTAAGATGGAACCTAAATCTTTACAAGGAAGGTATGATATTGTATTAATTCCCTTAACGGCTGACACAGAGAATTACAGACAGAATGAAGGGAAGGAGTCTGTGGGCAGGACCACCTACATGGCTATGGTTCTATCTTTGGATTTTGGGGAAAGAAAAAACATTGTTTGGCTTTTAATATATATATAGTTGTTAGTTCTTTTACATTTTGATCAGGGCTCTTACATCTTGGGATAAAAATTCTTACACAAGATTTTATATCATAAGCCAATTTTAAGATCAGTTTTAAAACTCTGAATATTTAAATTCTCATTCTCCTTTAAGTGATGAACCTATTTCTGCATAATTTACAGTAACCTGTCCATTAGTACTTCCTGTTTCTCTTCCAAGTCTTTGCTTCAACATTGACTGTCGTGTTTTCCCAGTCAGAAGTAGTGTTAAGGTGCAGTTGCAACTGCAGATACTCCTAAAAACCTGGCCTTTCTTGTTCTGCATGGTTGGGTAAGTTGTTCAAATTATTCTAGGTCTTATCTTCTAGGAATGAGCTATTAAGTCCCTATGATTTCGTATAAGGTGTAAGAATTGCTTGCAGGGATAAGAGGATAGCAAAAAGTGACAGAAAGGATAAGGTTCCCACTATGTCTGCTTTAGAAACAGGGAAAAGGCCTGTGTTGGAATAAAGCAACAGAGAAGAGAGTCCCTGATTTTGTAGGGAGAACTTCCAAAGATCTGTTATACCAATCTACACTTCGTTAGGTTGTTAAATGTTTTTCAGCATTTACCATATGGAACTATGCGGCGATTTGTCTTTTTCAAAATTCAGTGTCCAATTAAAATCCCATACCCAGAACAGTGGTGACATATTTACTTTTGGCTAAATTAACTGTTGCTTTAAAAAATAAAGGATCTTTATTTGGTGCATAAATATTTAGGACTAAATTCTAACTGCAATCTCTCATGATACCAATATTCTGCTGACTGAATAATCCAATTAGATGAGTAACTGGAAGGGAATGTTTTTGTGAATGGAAAATGCAATGCTCCTTTTTTAGCATCAGTTTTTGTGTGAAAAGGAGTTTTTAATGATTTTTAGGTGGTAGGTGTGTTTCTTGGAGCAGGGCTGGGAAGCAGTGCACTATTTTCAATTGATTCAACATCCTTTTTTCTTTTAATTGGGTGGTTCAATCCCCTGACATTTAAGGCTATAATACTTAACTGCTGTGTTTTTGTTATTGAAGGTGGGGATCAGTTAATTAAGATGTGACTAGACAAAAATACATTAAATACAAGATATAGAAGAAATTATAGCCCAAATCCCATAACCCCAGCATTGGTTCAAAGAAAGATGAGTCTCAGCAGACCTAATACCCACAACATGGAAAAGAACAAAAATAACCCCAGTCACATGACGTTGGCACTGAACTGAAATATCAATACAAAATGACTTTTGAGAGAAAATATGACCTAGCACCACCAAACATCTTAAATTTTAACTGATATAGAATGATGCCACAGCAGACTCCGAATGTAGACTGATCCCTCTGCATGTCCACTGCTATTTATTTACAAATATAAATTACACCTTTATTACACCAAATACTGGCTTGATTTCTTGCCAATAGGATAACAATGGCTTGTTCATATCCCCGTGTTACTTTTCCACTTCAGCTGTGTACTGTTACATATATATTGTGCACTTAATGCAATTGTGAATCTCCTGGTAATTCTCTTTCTCTCTCATTCTCTGTCTCAAACACAAATAAATGGTTAGGGACAAAAAAAAATAAAGCAGGTCATTAGAAATTTAACTGTTTCAAATCCCTTCAGCAAAACTATGAGCTGACAGAAAAATTACTTTGGACTTTAGTGGACTCTGAATGCAAAAAAAAAAAAAAAAAGGTTAATCATTGTTAACGAAGTGAGAGTGGTTGAAAAAATCAATACATCATTCAAATGACTTTGAGCAAATTTTTATAATTGCACCTTGCTATTTTAATGTATCTCCTCAGGTACAGGCTGGGCACTTCCCAGCTACAAAGCAGTAAATATGATCTGATGGGACCCTTCAATGAAAGGGATAGTTCAGACTCCATGCCCAGGCAGTCACCAGACTCTTTGCCAAGGGTATAATTCTGTGCCAATTTGATGCAGCTTTTGGTAATAAGGACACTTTCCCACTAAGCTCTGGCTGAGATTAAACTCATTTGACATAGATAACTGAATTGTAGTATCTTTCGTTACTATCAACCCAGGGCAAATTGGAATAGATGACATAGACATGATAGTCTCTCTAAGGGCTTGTCTACACTTAATGGAAGATCGACGCTCCGGTGCTCACTCTCCCATCGACTCCTGTTCTCCACCTGATCGAGAAGTGTAAGGAGAGTCGACGGGACAGTGTCTCTCATCGACGTTGCATAGTACGGACCCCGACGTAAGTAGATCTAAGCTACGTTGATTTGAGTTATGCTATTCACGTAACTCAAATTGCATAGCTTAGACTGACTTTTTCCTTTAGTGCAGACAAGGCCTGTCATACTAGCCATCAAGCCCTTTGAATATCTTAATAGCCACAGGAGTTCTATCAGTACACATTGCACACACTCCAAAACACATTTTCATTTACTATTTTAAAGTAACCAGCAGTCCCATATCATATCATCACTTTGCTCTCTATACTCCAGTCTGCCATCATCATGTTAATGAAAAATGCAAACTACTTATCACTTTATAGTGCACATGACTCTGCAGATGACAAAACTGCTTTTTTACTCTTTCTATCCAAATCAGGGCAAAGTTTACGTCAATCATATGGCTAAGGCACTTTTCTGGATTTAAAGCCTTTTGTCCATGGAAGCCCCATTTGTGTCACAAAACAGCTCTCTCAGGCAAAAACATTTTTTTTTTTAACAATGGTCCTCACACAGGTGCACTTTTCACTGCTATAGTTTAGAGCCAACAGCTTACAGACACGAAGACTGAAAAGGATTTTGACAAATGCATCTAAGTATCCTCCTCTATATGTATAGTAAACTACTTGCACATTTCTGAAGTCACTGGTATTTAATAACACATCTGGATGCATTTTGAGAGGGTGCCCTTACAAACTCCATAATCTTAGACTAATATGTTGAAGATATACACACTGCTTAAGAGAGGAGTTTATGGTTCTTGAACACTAAAATGATTGTAAACTACAGAAATGGATGAGATCACTGTTTTATCCTTTCCAAGCACTGTGATCTTAGAAGGCTGAAGTACATGAAAGGAAAAAATAATTCCAAGTTACTCAGGACCAATTTTTTTTAAAAGTACAGATATAATAAAAATCATGCAGCTAGTTACAGCTTTAACAACAGAGCAGCTCCGACAAAAGTAATAATAAGCTTCAGAATTAAAATTAATACATTAAGCAGAATTACAGTCACTTTGAGCTCATTTGCATGATCAGTAGAATGGGGAGTAAATGGAGAGATTCCAATTGTTTGAGAGAGAAAAAAAGGAAAGGTCAATGTTCTGACCCACAATTTAGGAAATTATTCCATTCCTAAGGTAATCAGCCTGTCATCCAAATAATTCCCTACTCACTCATTACTGGAAACTATAATACAAGCCAAGTTGTCTGTCTAAAGTTGCTATGGCATTTAGATATACAACAATTTGGCCCATGACCTTCAGTAGTTAAGTTCCCAAGTCTTCAAGAGTGCAAGTTTTTCTCATAAAACACTTTTCCCAAGAACTCCGCTCGATCTCTCATTCTGAGACTAAGAAACAGTGGATATTCATTATGGACAAATACTCCCCATTCCCAACCTTCTATCTCCCAAAAATCTTACAGTACAACAGAAATGGAGTATAAGATTATCTTCACCACTTCATATTAAAAACATCTGGTAATGAAAAAAATAAAATGTGCACTTTATTTATTCTCTTTTTCCAACGTGGGAAAGAAAAGCCTATACAGTATTCTCAGCAGTTTTAGGTCATTTAAGGACACATTTACCTTTGTTCCTTTCCATGCTGCATGTTAAAATTTCAAATGGATGCATTAAAGAAGGATGAGGGCACAAAGGTTAAATTGTGTGTAAATGTGTCAGTTCTATATTCATCATCACAGACAAATAGAGATGATGTGCATATCTATGATTTTACCTATGTTATCCCAAATAACTATCATACTCAGTTAAATTTATCTCTGGGTATTTCCACATCAGCTTAGTGTACATTATAATACTACTAAATAGGTTTGGCAGAATTCAATTTTCATTTTTTTACAATTTCAACAAATAATATTGATGTTTATTTTTATCTACTTAAATACAGATAATTGAGCAAAAGTATGGGTTTGAAGCATTTTTTCTATTCTCTCTCTTTTCTTCTATCTTCTATTCCCCCCTCCCATTTTAATCTATTTAAATATTCACAGTTGCAGGAAATTATGGGAGGGGACAGTCAGACAATTATTTAATGACAGTAGATGTTCCGATTCAAAAAGTTAAAGTTTTATAACCATTAAAACACAAACTGTCAACAGGAAATGTCAAAATATACAAAGTAAACAGCCTTAGAAATCAAACTCTAACAAGTTCTCAAGCAACACGTTTCTTACTTTGCCGATCTGTAAATTTCTATCATCGTCAATGAAATTTTTTATCAATTTGTGTGTGTATGGTGAAATTACTATTTACTAACATTTACCAATAAAATTCTAATCCTTCCAAGCCTAACAACAAGAATACCATACAATGTACAAGACTTTTAGAATTGTGATGTATTCTATTGGCTTCAAGATACAGTTGTTCTTTCCTGGAATAGGATGGCAGCAAGCTCATTTTCTTTATTGTGACATTTTTAACAAAAAATAAACTAGATAAAATATTTGCCACAGACATTTAAGGAATCCTAATTTAAGAACCATATCTGATTAAAAAACAAATTGACTGATTCAGTTATGGTAAACAAGGAAAGCATGTAGATTTACATAATTGTATCCCCTTGCTACATCAGCATGAACAGGATTTAAAAGATCAATCGGCATATGTACCTCTTCTTTTTAGGGGGAAAATGCATGTAATTTTTTTCTTAAGGAAAAAATTAATCTCAACCTGTGATAATGCCTCACAAGGACCTCAATATTTTAGGCATTAATTTGATATATACACAGTCTTTCTGTCCAGTCCAGCTTGTATTTCATGAATATATCCATACTGCGATGGAATCTCTCTAGTTTGAGGAGTGAAAAGTTACCTTTTTTATAGAAAATGTCCCGACAACTCCCCCTCCTTTAGGTACCAACTGAACTATAAATTAGTTCACAGTGATGAGAGACGGAGCTATGTTTTGTCACAGAGCAAATGACACCATTTACACAATGGACAGATGGCTGAGCATGATATAAAATGAAATTAGCAACAATGGACCACAAATGGAGATAAGAGAAAGGTCAGGAGTTAAAAGGTCAGAGGAGCTTGGATCTACATTGCTTTGTTGCATGCAGGATTAAGGACCACAGCTGAAATGGCGGTACTTAATGTACACTTGGGGTGAGGGGGCATTTTCCAGTATATGGAGCATCTAGACACTCACCCATGGTTGTTCAAAACTATAGGTACGTCTGCGGTCTTCCACATCTTCATCTTGCTTTGCTTGCTGAAATTCTTGCCTCAGACGCTGTATCCGGTCATGATTGCTAGGAGTTGATCTGATGCTAAAAGAAGGAGGAGGTAAAGGATGAACAAACTTTAGAACCATAACTGTGAAATATGGTTAGTAGGAAAATAGCAGCTTCTTGTGAAGTGACAGTACTTCAGAAGTAACGAAAGAATTTTAAAACAAGTTGCAGGCATTAAATAAAATGTTGTTCAGTTTGCTCTTATTATCAATACTGTTTGCAGCTTTAAAAGAAATTTCAAACAGAATGAGAATAATGAGGCTATTTTAAAATGCAATTTCTAAACTCATCAAAGCAAATTGGCACTTCTACAGTTAATGTTACCATAGGGATTATAAAGTACAAAGAATATAGTCATTAGCATCAGACAAACTTTTAGATTAAAAATTAGGAACATATAGAAAAACTGCCATAATGACCGCTAATATTTAATAAACTCACTCATCATTTAATCTATGGTACTGATGTCAGATCTTTAGTTCCATCAAATTAATTTATGATGTTTGGAAATCCTGTCTATACACAATTTGATTATTTTCTTCCAATTAATAAGAACCTGTCATCCCTTAGTTCTGTTTCTAACAAGTCTTTTAAACTGATATTTTGATATCATTAAAAGGCTAATGGAAATGTAAAATTAAATCTAGTTCACAGTACAATATTCAAGAACACAACTGGGCCGTAGGCTCACAAGAACACATTCAGGTTACAGGCTTGTTGACATCCTGTGACATTCCAGTATTCTGTAGAAGATTGAATAACATTATAGGGTTTTGTTTTTTTTATGTACAGTCATACTCAGACTTGAACTATTTAAAACCATAAATTTTCCATAATGGCAGTAACAGGTAATCCCCTCTCCATAGTACATTTTAAACTTGATTTATGTGAAAGCATCATGAAATATGCACAGGAACGGCTAGTTGCATAAGGCAGATAGAAAAGTGGATATTCATTAATCTCATTGCCATTTTTCCAGCTTCTCCAATCTGCCCCTCTATCCCTCTAACTTCTGGCATACTTCAGAGTTTTTGATATGGGAATTGTAGGATGCCTGACAGACAAATCTTTTATATTAAAGGCTAACCAGAAGCAATTCTTTCTCCATTTTAATCTCTTATTCTGGGGCTCTTAAACCCTGCATTTATTGTCTTCTGTTAAAAGTGCTGATGAAAAAATGTTCAGGTATTATTACATTGTTTCAAATGAGAAAGCTAAAGAGAAACAGCGGAGAATAATTTCATCGATTTGTAGATTTAGACATTGTACATAGAAAAAGCATAATGCACCCAAATCCCAGATCATCCCCTCCCTCAGGAAAAAAATCAGAGGGGGAAGAAATTCTGAAGTCTCACTATGGAGTTTCCCCTACTCTATCCCCTCTGGTGGGAGGGACTTTAAGACTATAGCTTTCTCAGGTCATGTCACCCCCTAATCCTGTTGGAGATGTACAGCTCTTATCCAGGTTAATCCGTAGTGACACCATGCACTTTGACTTTTGTAACTGGCACAGTTCAATATAAGTACAAAATTTTTGGGGAGTATAGTTTACTGTTTTTCAGAACTAGAGATTGTTACTATAACAAACAAGCAATATAGTAGTAGAGTATGTATAAAATGTAATGCATAATACATGCAGACTTGCTTAATTTTTAGGCTTTAAGAGGTAAGAATATTTTTTTGTTTGCAATACCCTTTAGTTGTGGTAAAAAGAGATTAGCAAATAGCTCTAGTTAGGCCACTTGATGTACTTCAAATGATCAATGAATATGAGGGGGATCATCAGTCAGGGGATGTGGTTCATTTCAAACTCAGAAGAGATAACAGGGTAAGAGAGCCACTGAATGAGCTGAAGGGATTAGCCTGTTGGAGGCACAGCAGGAAAGAGGGCATGACAATAAAGAGCTGCCTCTGTTTAATGGTAAGAAAAAGTACTGCAGTAAGGCAGCTTGTGCTAAAATGTTGAGACAATAAACCAAAATAGAGTTCACAGATTAAATGGAACGGATGCTTTCTATTGACCACAAAATGGGTGAAGGGATTATTGTAGAAAACATATTGTAAAAGACTTTTGCTCATTCTATGGATGTTGTTAAAAATAGTTCCATCAACAGTTGAATATTACACAAAATAATCAATAAAGATATTGTAAGGTATAATGGGTAAACCTCCTCCAGAACTGTATGCAAACCAGGTTGGTTGTCTTTTCACTGGAATGAGATGGAGCAATGGAGGAGGACCCCAGGATTTATGAAGAACTTCTCCAAAAACTCTAAAAAGGATGAATTTATTCATAATCGCACAAAGAAAATGTCAAGCTGACTTAAAGGAAACATTCACGTTACTAATGGGTTTGACACAGATAGACAAGAAAAACCTTCCATATTTTTTTCTATTTTACCCCCTAACTGAAAAAGTGAGGGACAAAATCTAAAATTAGAAAATGGAGAGCGGTGGGGAATGGAGTTATAGGTCTATTTCACAGAAAAATATTCATTAAAGAACAAAATCACTTCAGTTTCCCAGCACAATTGCCACCCAAAATTCCTTGTGCTCAAAGAGTCACAAAGATATACAATAAGTGAGATCAAGTGATCGTATATTATTTAAAAAAAAACTTTAAAAATATTAAGAGAGAAGGTGGTAAATTGGAAGGATGTTAGGATAAAATAGGGAGGTGGCCTTAAGAAACCTTCAAGGGAGGACAGATTAGTTGGGGGAGGGGGAGGGTGAAGAGGATTACATGTTGCCTCTTTTATTTTATTAACTTTTCATTCTCAGCCCTGCACTATGCTCCTTTCTTGAATCACTCCAGTGATCTCTTTGCTCATCATATCAGGTTTAAACTTCTCATTCTTGTCTTCAAGGCCCTGCATAACTCTACCCTGGCCTGCCACCTGAGCTCTTGTTTCTTTCCACCTTTCCCCTCATTCTTAATTCCACCATCAGCTGCTTTGTTTCCTTCACCCATTCCCATCTTGGCATGCTTCTATGCATAACATGACCAGTAGGCCATTAGAACACCCCATCCTCAACAAAAGCCTTCTTGAAAATTCAGTCATTTCTTCCACAAGCAAGTGAAAAAACAAGAAGGAAATTAGATAAATGAAACGAAAACATAAAACCACACACGCAAAACAACTGTTCTAAGATTACTTCTCTCCTGCATCTCCCAGTGTGTGTTGTCTTATGGCTGCCTTTTAGACCTCAAGCTCGTTGGGGCAAGGACTGTCTTTATGCTAGTCTTGTAGAGCACTTAATGAATAATAAATAACCTAGCAAGTTCTCAGTCTATGACAACACCAGTTTTGACTTGGTAAGTATGTCACTTGGATGAGGACATTAGCCACACAAAGTACACTAGAAGAGAGGCTTTGTTCCAGGCTGCTTAAAACTCTCCTCTGCTGGAGGGGACCTGTACAGAACCAGTACTTGTTGAGGATGGGTAACAGCCAGACTTATTTATAAGCACTATATTACATTTCTGTTTGTGTTTTACATTCACATGAACCCAAAATTTAAAAGTCAACTCAATCCAAACTGTCCAGAATTATCTATGGGGAAGAAGGAGTTTAACTTGAAACTTAGCCTTGGTTTATCTGAAATTTAGCATACATGAAGCTGGACTGAGTTTCGGCTTTGTGTAGGAAACCATCTATTGCCTAGTTTGTGCTTTTGTTGCAAACCTTTCACTCGGCTGCAATTTATTTCAAGGGAGGGCGCCCACAACTTCGCAGAAGACAATCAGCACCTCCCAGGATCAGGTACTTGTGGAAACCCAGTTTCTGTGAAGACAAATTACATTTCCTCTTGCTCCAATTACTAACAGTTCTTGAACAAAATCAAGAGCAAAGTTTTCAGGGCCAAGCTCAGCCCTGGTGTAAGCCAGCACAATTCCATTTGCTGCAATGGAGTTGGGCCTATTTACACCAGTTCTGCATGTGGCCCTTAGTTATCTTCTGACTACAGATGGTACATTTAACAGTTGGCTATTTCAGGAATGCTACTTAAAACAGTTACCTGCATGGGCTAAAAAAAGCAACTGTAAGCAAAGCTCATAGACCAGACCTGTCACATATTTTCAGTAACAGGCAGCCACAGCAATGACCATAACAGTCTCACATCATTAAGCAATGTCTCACCATGATGTCATGAATTGATGTACAGAGTTGTAATCCTTTCAAAACAGACAGATTGTCAGTGTGATAAAGTGGATACAAACAAGCTTCTGAACAGGGATGACTAAAGCTTTGGGAAAATTCATTGGCCTGAAAAAGGGTCCTAACACCACCACCACCACTGGGCAGTAACAACCCGGCTAGAATAACCTCAAGGTTAGCAAATGAACAATGTTTCCTACACCTTGAAATTTTTTAACATGGATTGGAGCTGCCTGGTATTCCAGGATCTAGGTAGCTGCTTAGATCTCTCAACTGCAGTTATAAAACACAAATGTAATAACTGGGTTCTCAATTATGGCAAGCCAGTGAGCAAGCATTGCCTACTTGTTGTACTAATTACATTTCCTTAAGTTTAGACAGAATACTCACATCATTTAAACTTTCTTATGTTACTTTAAAAATCAAGAGTTGGATATCCCTCTATCCACAGGTAGAAGCAAGTAGAAAATGTGTTCTCAGGAATTTTAAAAGGTTGACTCATTGGTTATTAATGGTGTTATCACTCTTGGGGCAATGCATTAGCCTGCAGAATATATGCTTGCCAAAGTTCAGAACTAGCTGAGTGTGTATTAAATTGGACCTGTCTTCATTGCTAGGGCAGGATAAAATAGAGCAACAGTGATAGGGCAGTGTTAATCCACTATAAAAGCTTCCGCTAAATTTAATGGAATTAGAATACCTTTTCCCCCGCCGTGCTCATTCAAAGCAGATAAGCTTGTCTCAAATCACTCAAACAGGTGACTAAACAGCAACTGTCACGTTGTTGCAAAAAAGATGTCGACATGTGGTAAAACGACATGAAAAATATCCCTGGATTTAAAACTTAAGGTTAATGCTATACTAGACCATGCAGTCCACTACTCTACAAGTTCTACGTGAGTTTATAAACAGCTAGTGACATGGATGGATGTATCCAGACCCAATATGGTTGATACTTGGTGGTAAGCTAGATAGTTAACAGTCCTTCAGTCTTCCATCAGTCTAGCTGGAACTCCCTATGCATGCCTGTGTTACCAGTTTGGTCAGCCCTTCTTCTATCTAGCTGTCTGTGCTGCAGGCATCCAAAATGCATAGTCCCACATGCTACTGGTGCCATTTTGTGTGCGTGTTCTCCACACTCTCACTTTCAGAGGCATTATGAAATATAGGCCCAGATTTTCCCAGAGTGCACTTACATGGCTAGGCAGCATAGTTCTGGATGTGCAAATGGGGCTAACATAGGGTTGCATTGTATAAAGGAGTAACTGTGTGGTCACAGCTCAACAGTGTGTGTTATAATAGGGGCAGATGAGTATGTCACAAACTGATTTAAATACCAACAGTTGTAAAGGTACTATGGAAGGGAACTTAGAAAGGTGGGTCTTTTATGGCTCCTGTTTTCCTCAGGTTCCAAAGAATTTATGAGAAATGGGGCAAGAGGGAAGGTATTTAAAGAAGAAAATGTATCAATTACTTAAATGCAAATAAAAATAGCTTCTCTGCACAAGCTTCATTAAGTTTTATCAGCCAGTATCTTGGGGTTTTACACTCAAACCACAGGTCATAAATTCACAGTAAATCCTCCATATGTTCAGCAAACACCTGACTTTAATTTCTCTTGTAGCTGTAGAGACTGAATGGGTTGCTTAAATTAATTATGTATGCAAAGGTAGTTTCTAACAGGGACAGATTCTTGCATGTTGAAGGGTATACTTCCCAACTAAATCTTCTTTTACAGACGTCTTTCAAGATTAGCTTATTTCTATCATATAGAGAATTACAAAAGCCCCTTTCTGCCATTTCATCTTTGCAAAGTGAATACAGAGAATATCTCTTCTAATGTTTGTACTTTTTAAAATGTAGCTAAAGTCAGGGATCAGCTTAATATGACAAGAAAGATCTTTTCACCTTTTACCTCGGTCATATTACACACACACACACCGTCCATCCCCCCCCCCAAAAAAAAACAAGGCTGTAGAAACTAGGATCTATGTCAGTGTGTATGTGTGAAATCAGCTACTTAGGAAGTTTGATGGCTTTTCCAGTTTACTTTCAGTTTTAAGCATCATCCCTAATATGAAAAGTATTATGAGAAAGTTATGCAAATCCCAAAAGACACTCAACTTCCTTCAGCTCATAAAATTCATTTCCAGATTTTGACACAATGATTTGTTGTCCATTTCACACCAATTTCAATGTAGTAAATCATCACAAATTAAAAATACACAGCTCTATTCTCTTTGTTAAAATGTTGGTCTCCAAAGCTGTTAATACGGCACTTGCTTTCGATGTGATAACTCCAGTTCTCTGGATATTTTATGGCTGCTAGGGAGGTCACTTCACTACAGCAGACTCTTCAAACTCTCAAGACTAGATTTCACTTCCAAACCCTATGTGGTCATTTTGTAGCAGGGCCATCATTTTACAACCAGTGAAATCTGAGGAATGCACTCAAGACCCCTTTTATTGTGACCATCTTTCTTCCTTATTAGCCTGTCAGAGCTCACATGTGGGAGACAGAAATTCTGTTTTGCATTTCAGGGGAACTCTTTGACTAAAAAGAAGAGTAAATATTTTAGAAGCCTGCAATAAACATGTGAACTCAGATATTAAGCTACTGGGCTATTTCAAAGTCCAATCTTTACTTTAGAGCTGTGAGGTTGTACAGAAACAATCCAAGCCTATTTCAAACCACAAACAACTGTAAAATCTGGTGCAGTCATGGCCATAATTTTGTTTAAAATGCAAGACTAAAAAGAACACTTCTTTATTTTTAATGTTTAACATACTATTATAATTTATTATTTTTAAAAAATTAGTAGAAAAGAGAATGTAAATCATTTGACTCGGGGAAGACCTTTTCGAGATATTAAGGAGGAGATAGATGAACCCATAATAAGAATCAACAAATCCCTCGATGGTGTAAAATACAGGTGATCAGTGGCTGAGGCATAGGAGTTATATAAGGCGTTGTTGAGACCCCATCTGGAATACTGTGTGCAGTTCTGGTGTCCCATGTTCAAGAAGGATGAATTAAAACTGGAACAGGTTCAGAGACGGGCTACAAGGATGATCCGAGGAATGGAAAAACTGCCTTATGAAAGGAGACTCAAAGAGCTTGGCTTGTTTAGCCTGGCCAAAAGAAGGCTGCGGGGGGATATGCTTGCTCTATATAAATATATCAGGGGGGTTAACGTTAGGGAGGGAGAGGAATTATTTAAGTTTAGTACTAATGTAGGCACGAGGACGAATGGGTATAAACTGGATATTAGGAAGTTTAGACTTGAAATTAGACGAAGGTTTCTAACCATTAGGGGAGTGAAGTTCTGGAACAGCCTTCCGAGGGAAGTAGTAGGGGCAAAAGACTTTTCTTGCTTTAAGACAAAGCTTGATAAGTATATGGAGGAGATGTTATGATAGGATCGTTAATTTGGGCAACTGATCTTGGATTACCACCAGATAGGTCTGCTCAATGGTCTGTGGGGAGATGTTGGATGGGATGGGAACGGAGTTACTGCAGAGAATTCCTTCTTGGGTGCTGGCTGGTGAGTCTTGCCCACATGCTCAGGGTTTAGCTGATCGCCATATTTGGGGTCGGGAGGGAATTTTCCTCCAGGGCGGATTGGCAGGGGCCCTGGAGGTTTTTCGCCTTCCCCTGCAGCGTGGGGCACGGGTCGCTTGCTGGTGGATTCTCTGCAGCTTGAGGTCTTCAAACCAATTTTGAGGATTTCAATAACTCGGTCCTGGGTTAGGGGTTGTTATAAAATTGGATGGGTGGGGTTCTGTGGCCTGCCTTGTGCAGGAGGTCAGACTAGATGAGCATTTTGGTCCCTTCTGACCTATGAGTCTATGAGTCTATGAGAGATTAGTCTTCTTGACCACAGATGAAGCATAAAAGATATGTTAGAGAAGGGGTGAGAGGCAGTCTGCGAACTTCAAAATATTTTCCTACACCAATGTTGAAATCAATATATTTTTGATGATGGATCCAATCCTGCAAAGTCTTATTCAGGTAACTTGAACATAAGATTAATCCCCATAGAATGCTGTGTGGAAGGCCTTGTCTCCTCTAGTAGGGTTTTGCTGTTTTAATTATACCGGTTTATTTAACTGATGAAACAACTGCTAGCCGGACATAGTAATTCCAATATAATTATGCTTATACCGCTATAGTTGATGCTGGTTGACCCACTAGTCTAACTGTGTCCACAGTAGGTCTTATACTGGCATAGCTATGTAGGTAAAAAATCACTCCATCAACTGACATAGCAATAGTAGTACAACTGTTAATGTAGACCAGGCCTAAGTCTTTGCAGGATGGGGGCCTAAATACTTACAAATAAATTGTTTTCACAGAGCAAATGATTCTGCTTATACAACTGATTTTAAGGTCATCAGCAAATTTCAACAGAAAATTTTAGTGCATACTTTACATACTTATTTACATATCTGAACTGCACCCTTTAGTTCTCTTTCAACGTCAACAAGCTTATTTTCTTTAAAAGGTCATGAGGGATTGTATGTCATGCTTAGCGAACTGCTAGACATTATGGTAGAGAATGGAAAAGCCTTTTTAGATTGATTGTTTTTTCTCTTAACCACTGAAATGATCCATAAAAAAATGCTATATCTTGGTGTTGTGTGTATGAAAAACAAATAGCATTTTCTCTAGACTGTAAAGCACATTTGCTTTCAGCAAAAATGAAATCTTTGTTTAAAAAAAGAGAAGTAATAAAACCACAATGTCAAGGACCATATCACTGGCTGGAAGTTGAAGCTAGACAAATTCATACTGGAAATAAGGCACACATTTTTAACAGTGAGAGTAATTGACCATTGGAACAATTTGCCAAATGTTATTGTGGATTCTCCATCACTGGCAATTTTAAAAATCAGGATTGGATGTTTTTCTAAAAGATATGCTCTAGGAATTATTTTCAGAAAGTCCTATGACCTGTGTTATACAGGAGGTCAGACTAGATGATCATACTGGTCCCTTTTTACCTTGGAATCTATTAATTAGTAAAGTAATATAACAATACAAATTTAATTGAAAGACCTGAACAGTGTAAGTGATGATACAACATTGCACAGTGTTCACATGGTCATATTAGAGATGGTCCCCCGCCTCCTTACCACTCTATGATCAAATTCCAGTACAATTATTTTAATTAACTGTGGGATATTTACATATAAATCCCAAACTAATATTTTCATTGTTTTTACCTTCTCTCTTTCTCACTAATGACAGATTAATTTCCATATACCAAATGGGAAACACTCCATTTTAAAAAACTGACATGGGCCCAAGCATTTCAGAGGCCAATCCAAACTTCAGGAGCACTCAGATTCAGTTGCCATTATGGGTATTGATCCCACTCCCACTAAAATCCAGGGTAGTGTTGGCATAAACTTCAGAGGGTGCAATATCAGAAGGGAGCCCGAGTTAAGATTCATGGTCATACCTACATTTTCTAAAGTCTGGGGACATTTGCTATCAAGATTTTAGTTGGGACCATCTTGAAAACTCTCAATAGCTATCTCATGAAACCAGCAGTACTCCATTTGAATCAACCAGGAAAAAAAATGGAAATCAAACGTAAGTCTGATTACTGTACTTGAATTCGTGCCTAAATGCATTTCCTATAGATGTTGCTTTCTTATGAAATTAGCCTCCTAGTTTTATACACTGATTAGAAAATAATTAATTAAGATTAAAATGTATAAATATTTGCATATGAAGACTTCTTAAAAATCTTTAAAAAGTTGGTTTATCAAAACATCTTTATTTCTGCATAAAATCACATTGGGCCTGTAACATATTTCCTAAAATACTTTTTGTGACTGATATGGTAATTTTCTGCAATATCTTTAGGAGAATGTACTGTTTTAAGTTTATGTATCATTGTGGGCCTAGAACTGTATGGACTTCCATGGGGAAGGGTAACCCCAGCTTCTCCAGGAATCAAGAACAGTGGGGGATGATTAGGCAAATTCACTCAAGTTGCAACACCTCCAGAGAATTAACATCAGAGACTTGCATATATGACAGGGGTGGCCAACCTGTGGCTCTGAAGCCACATGCGGCTCTTCAGAAGTTAATATGTGGCTCCATGTATAGGTACCAACTCTGGGGCTGGAGCTATAGGCGCCAACTTTCCAATGTGCCGGGGAGTTCTCACTGCTCAACCCCTGGCTCTGCCCCCACTCCACCCCTTCCCGCCCTCTCCCCTGAGCCTGCAGTGCCCTCGCTCCTCCCCCATGCCACGAAAGAGCTGATTGGGAGATGCGGGGAGGGAGGGGGAGGCACTGATCGGCGGGGCTACAGGTGGGTGGAGGCTCTGGGAGTAAGATGGGGGAACTGATGGGAGGCTGCTGATATATTACTGTGGCTCTTTGGAAATGTACATTGGTAAATTCCAGCTGCTTCTCAGGCTCAGGTTGGCCATCCCTCATACATGAGTTCAAATTGGATTCTCCAGAGGCCAAAAGACAAAGAGAGGAGTTCTGGATAAATAGTAGGGCTAGCAAGCGATTAAAAAATTAATTGCAATTAATCATGCAATTAAAAAAATAAATCGCAATTACGATTAATCACACTTTAATAATAGAATACCATTTATTGAAATATTTTTTGATTTTTCTACATTTTCCAATATATTGATTTCAATTACAATACAGAACACAAAGAGTACAGGGCTCATTTTATATTTATTTCTGATCACAAATATTTGTGCTGCAAAAAAAATAGTATTTTTCAATTCACCTCATATAAGTACTGTAATACAACATCTTTATCATGAAAGTTGAACTTACAAATGTAGAATTATGTACAAAAAATGACTGCATTCAAAAATAAAACAATGTAAAACTTTAGAGCCTACAAGTCCATTCAGTCCTACTTCTTGTTCAGCCTGTCACTCAGATAAACAAGTTTGTATACATTTGTGGGACATAATGCTGCCCACTTCTGGTTTACAATGTCACCTGAAAGCGAGAACAGGCATTCACATCGCATTGCTGTAGCCAATGTTGAAAGATATTTACGTGCCAGATGCATTCAAGATTCATATGTCCCTTCATGTTTCAACCATCATTCCAGAGGACATATCTCCATGCTGATGACGGGTTCTGCTCAATAACGATCCAAAGTAGTACAGACTGACGCATGTTCATTTTCATCATCTGAGTCAGATGCCACCAGCAGAAGGTTGATTTTCTTTTTGGTGGTTCAGGTTCTGTAGTCTCCGCATTGCAGTGTTGCTCTTTTAAGACTTCTGAAAGCATGCTGCACACCTTGTCCCCCTCAGATTTTGGAAGGCACTTCAGATTCTTAAACCTTGGATTGAGTGCTGCACCTATCTTTAGAAATCTCAGACTGGTACTTTCTTTGCTTTGTCAAATCTGCAGTGAAAATGTTCTTAACACGAACAACATGTGCTGGGTCATCATCCAAGACTGCTACAACATGAAATATATGGCAGAATGTGGGTAAAACACAGTAGGAGACGTACTGTTCTCCCCCAAGGAGCTCAGTCAAAATTTAATCAAAGCATTTTTTGTAAAGGAGTGTCATCAGCATGGAAGCATGTACTCTGGAATGGTGGCCGAAACATGAAGGGACATACGAATGTTTAGCATATCTGGCATGTAAATACCTTGCAGTGCTGACTACAAAAGTGCCATGTGAACACCTGTTCTCACTTTCAGGTGACATTGTAAATAAGAAGCAGGCAGCATTATCTCCTGTAAAGGTAAAAAATCTTGTTTGTCTTAGCAATAGGCTGAACAAGAAGTAGGACTGAGTGGACTTGTAGGCTCTAAAGCAGGCATGGGCAAACGTTTTGGCCTGAGGGCCACATCTGGGAATAGAAATTGTATGGCAGACCATGAATGCTCACAAAATTGGGGCTGGGGTGTGGGAGGGGGTTAGGGGTCTTGTTGAAGGTGCAGGCTCTGGGGTGGGGCCAGAAATGAGAAGTTTGAGGCGTGGGAGGGGGCTCCGGGCTGGGACAGGGGAATGGGGTGGACGGGGATGAGGGCTCCTGGGATGAGGAGTTTGGGGTATAGGAGAATGTTCTGGGCTGGGACCGAGGGGTTCAGAGGGCAGGAGGGCGATAAGGGCTGGGGCAGGGGGTTGGGGTGTGGGATGGTGTCCAGGCTCCAGTTGGGGGTGTGGGATCCAGGGTGGGGCAGGGAATGAGGGGCTTGGGGGTGCAGGAGGTTGCTCCAGGCTGGGATTGTGAGGTTCGGAGTGTAGTTTTATGTAACAAAGAAAAATCTACATTTGTAAGTTGCACTTTCATGCTAAAGAGATTGCATTAAGGTACTTGTATGAGGTGAATTGAAAAATACTATTTCTTTTATCATTTTTACAGTGCAAATATTTGTAATAAAGATAATATTAAGTGAGCACTGTGCACATTGTATTCTGTGTTATAACTGAATTCGATATATTTGAAAACGTAGAAAAACATCTGGAAATATTTAATAAATTTAAATTGGTATTCTATTGTTTAACAGTGCGATTAAAACTGTGATTAATGGCGATTAATTTTTTTGAGTTAATAGCATGTGTTAACTGCGATTAATCGACAACTCTAATGAATAGCCTGAGTTTAAACTGACTCAGGGCCTTCTTTCTGATCCAGCAAACAGATAAGATTTCCAGTCCAATGAGGGTCCCAACTCATAGAAATTGGCCTACTGAGCTCCCTACAACGGATGAGTGACCTCTGGTAAGCTATTAGCAGGCATATAGAAATGTTATTGTTTTTATTATTTTCTCTGTTATGCTTTCACCTTAAGAATATATGTGCATGCTTAGAAAGAGCTGTGTGGTAACTTACAACTGTGAGTAATACACTGGTCATAGCTTCTAGAGAGAGAGTAAAGCACAGAGCCTGCATTTTAGGCACTTTGTCTTGCTGGGGATATCACAATGTAGGCAGGGAACTGTGCAGCTTTAAAGAAGCCTCTCTCAGGATGGAGTGAAATGTTCCCAAGGGAGTTGACAGTTGAGAGTTTGGAGGCTAGAGGGGTACCCTGGAGGGACCATAAAGAGGGAATACAGGCATAGGTGCCGACTCCATGGGTGCTCCTAAAGGAAACTAATGCTGGATCTAAGACACGCTATTGGTTTCTTTTTTGACCTGAAACATATCCACAGACTGAGTTTTGCATTTAAAAAAAATGCAGGACTGGAGCACCCACGGGAAAAAATTAGTGGGTGCTCTGCATCCACCAGCAGCCAAGCTCCCCTCTCCCTCACCCCACCTCTTCCTCTCCCCCTGAGTGCGCCACATCCCTGCTCCGCCACCTATTTCCCAGCACTTCCCACCTGGCCATTGCCAAACAGCTGTTTGGCAGCATTAGCACGCTCTGGGAGGGGGGTGGCAGAAAAAAAATAATTGGAGATACATCTATCTCCTAGAACTGGAAGGGACCTTGAAAGGTCATCCAGTCCAGCCCCCTGCCTTCACTAGCAGGACCAAGTACTGATTTTTGCCCCAGATCCTTAAGTGGCCCTCTCAAGGATTGAACTCACAACCCTGGGTTTAGCAGGCCAATGCTCAAACCACTGAGCTATCCCTCCCCCAGGAAGTGGGAATGTGGTACACTCAGGGGAGGAGGTGGGGCTGGGTATTTGGGGAAGGGGGTGGAATAGGGGCAGGGAGGGGGCAGAGACTTTGGGGAAGGGGTTGCAATGGTGGTAAGGAAGGGGTGGAGTGGAGGCGGGGCTGGGAGAGACAGGGTGGTCAACCACCCACAGGAAAGTGGGGAATTTGACGCCTGTGCATAAAGGTGCAGTTTCCCTGAAACTGTGACATTTTTCCTTTACTTTTTTAAAAATCCTTTATTATAACCACTTTTGCCTCATATAATTTACAACTACAAATCGTCATAAATGTTACATTCAAAAGGGTTACCTTCAACAGAATTAATTTGTCTAGTTTCTTTTTGAGCTGAAAAGCATGTTTTGCCAGTTAAGATGATTGCAAATTATTTCTGTGTTTGGATACCTTAAATGTTACTTTTCTTTTTAAATTCCTATTTGGCATGTATAGTGAAGGACACAGTCCTGAAGGAGAACTGGTGATTTTGCCATGTTTAAGAAAACTGGATTAGAAACTGTTATAAGTCTACTTTACTTTTGTGTTATGTTACTTTTCTTTATGTTTCTAACAAGAAACGGACTTCAGATACTTCAATGTACACATATTCCTCTCATCATAGCAGTCCGCAGCAGGACAGATTTATTCAGGACAACCTGAGTTACTAAGACATGAGGTAAAGCTGGCACCAAGATGTCTAGCCTGGAGGAAGTTATGGAAAAGCGAAAGGGTTTTCCTTTTTCAACAGGAAACAAAGCCTGAGGTTTTGTAATGGTGCTGGGTGATGGTAGCTACCTGAAGAGAGTGGCAGCATTGTCTAACATTTGAGCAATACAGCAGGAGGCAGATTTACAAGTCAAGATTTGTCCCTACCACTGACTCTTGGCCAAGTCACTGATACTCTCTGTGCTTCAGTCTACTCATCTGCAAAAGAAGTAATGCCCACCTTTATAAGGTGCTTTGCGATTCACAGTAAGTGCCATATAAAAAGTACTAATTTATTTTAATTATTAAATCGTAAGTGGTTCTTTTACAGAATACAATGCCATATAACAGATGATTCTCACTTACAGAAAAACCATATCATATAGTACAACTACATCTACTACATGAGAAGCTTAGCAACTCAACTTTTCTGTGATTAAAACCTCTTTAGCTTTGTTCATTTTTTTTTCAACTTTAATGGTATTTCAACAAATGCTATTAAATTGCAGGATTTTTGCTATGAACAGAAATTAAAAATATATAATAAATAATACCACTTAGTGTGTCATATGCCCTTAACATGATGTTCACATTATAATCTTATAGGCTTGCACTAACATCATTTCATTTTGCCTTTCTTATAGTCTTCATCAACTTGTGTTGATAATGTTTCATTCTGACATCATAATAGTATCTCCATGGATTCAGGATGATGTGTTTTGACATGTTAAAAAAAATCACATCATTGTCACCATAATATTGTCTCTATTGGATCTGCATGATATTATTTTATTCTGATATCCTTTGTAAGGAGGATTTTCAGCCCATTAAAATGGATGGTAAAATAGGACAGTTACTAAAAGTTATGAAAATGTTCTGCTTAGTTGTTGTTGGGTTTTGTTGCTGCTGCTGTTGAAACTTGCATATTCAAACTACAGTAAGGAATTGGCTCTTTATGGGGCTGATCTTCAACTGGGATAAAGTGTCATAGCTCTGTCAATGGGTCTATGACAATTCACTCCATATGATGATGTGCTCCTAAGAGAAGGTAAAATGTCTTTTGTTCTCGAGTTTGGTAAAAATGTGTCTGGATTTATTCTCTCATTTCAGAAATTCACTCAGGAGCTCCAGCAGCAAAAATATCCTTGCAAATCAGTTGTTGTTTTCAGAATGTCTAAACTGCATGCTTCATGCTTCTATGTGTACTAACCAGAAAGTCTCTTCTGAATAGCATTAAAAAGATGAGTTTTTGTTTCCATGTATGCTGAACAGAAATTATTTTCTGAATATTTAAAAAATGTATAGCTATTGATGATTCATCATCTTCCCTAAAATGGAAACTATTAGACATGTTATTCTGAATGAAAAATAGTATCCACAGTACAAGGGCAGTTCTATAAAAAGCAATACTTGGCCAGATCCTCAGCTGGTGTAAATCAGGGTATATCCACTATAGAAGCCAGTGTTAAAGTATAAATTGTGAGCTTATGTTCTCCTGTGATAAACAAAAAATTAAAGAGATTGATTCTGGAATGGGTGCACTACAGCTAATAGCTTTGTCTGGACTATTATAAATTACATATCATACAATGTTTAACCATTTAGAGCCGTATCACTCAACAATTTATTTTAATTATTTTCTAGTTCTTGAATTTTCTTCTAGAAAATCAAACAGCAGCTTTTCAGAACGCAGTGCATTTAATGTAGTAAAAAGTATATTTACTCTGTACTACAGTCCACATCTTATTTATAAATGCTCACTGATAATCTCTAATTTTTAACATTACTGCATAAAACTCTTCTTGTGCTTAAATCTGATCAAACAGATGATAGAATTTTCTCCCTTTCCCCCATCCTCCTGAAGTTGTCATATTTAGTAGAAATTTCCAGTTTTATCTTATTTTAGAGAGTCTAGAAAGGTTTATTTGAGACAACTGTCTGATCCCATTTCATGAATAAAGATCAATGTTACTTAATATACTAGCCTTGGGGAAAGGATAGTCTACACATTTGATCCACCCAATAAAGTTGTTTCTATGAAAAGAAAAAAACACCAAAATATCATATTTTTGCTACCAACAGTATTCATATGTTTAAGAGACATTTACTACCTCTCTTGTTCTGGAATTATGAAGTGTTCTCAAGAGCTTTGTGGCTGACAGTAACACAGATGAGAAGAACTTGGAATTATTCAAACAGTTCTTGAAAGTATTTTATAATTCCTAAAAGACAGCTAAGGCAGTCTTTATAAATATATTATAAAGCTACCTGTGGAAGAAAAAAAAGAATGTACACCACAAGAGGCAGTGTAGTTATTAAATAAATAACAGAGGACCAGATTGTACCCCGACGTGCCAATACATATATACAGGAGCCAGTATACTCTTATGGAGTTTCCTCTGGTTTCTTCTGTCAAGAAGGGTCTGCCTCTAATGGAAATGTGCAGACTATTCACCCAACAGATCTCAGGGATCTGAAACATAAATTACTTTGGCCTGGTCTACACTATGTGTTTAAACCAAATTTAGCAGTGTTAAACCGATTTAACCCTGCACCCGTCCACACAACGAGGCCCTTTACATCGATATAAAGGGCTCTTTAAACCGATTTCTGTACTCCTCTCTGACGAGAGGAGTAGCGCTGAAATCGGTATTGCCATGTCGGATTATGGGTAGTGTGGCCGCAAATCGACGGTATTAGCCTCTGGGCGGTATCCCACAGTGCACCATTGTGACTGCTCTGGAAAGCGATCTGAACTCAGATGCCCTGGCCAGGTAGACAGGAAAAATCCCGAGAACTTCTGAATTTCATTTCCTGTTTGGCCAGTGTGGAGCTCTGATCAGCACGGGTGGCGATGCAGTCCCAAATCCAAAAAGAGCTCCAGCATGGATTGTATGGGAGATACTGGATCTGATCGCTGTATGGGGAGACAAATCTGCTCTATCAGAGCTCCGTTACAGAAGACGAAATGACAAAGCGTTTGAAAAAATCTCCAGGCTAGGATAGACAGAGTCCACAGCACAGTGCTGTGTGACAAGCGTAACGGAAAGCCAAAGAATCAAATGGACACTCATGCAGGGAGGGAGGGGGTACTGAGGACTCCAGCTATCCCACAGTCCCCGCAGTCTCCAAAAAGCATTTACATTCTTGGCTGAGCTCTCAATGCCTGAAGGGTCAAAAACATTTTCCTGGGTATTTCAGAGTATATGTCGTCAATTTACACCCTTCCCCCTGCCGAAAGAAAAGGAAAAAAAAACGTTTCTCGCCTTTTTTCAATGTCACCCTATGTCTACTGCATGCTGCTGGTAGACGGGGTGCTGCAGCGCTGAAAACCAGCATCCTCTTCCCGGCGGCAGGCGGTACAATATGACTGCTATCCATCGTCATCATCAGCCCGTGAGTGCTCCTGGCCGGCCTCGGTGAGGTCGGCTGGGGGCAGCTGGGTAAAAATGGGAACGACTTTGGGTCATTCCCGGCAGATGGTACAGAACGGCTGGTAACCGTCTTCATCATAGCAACTGGAGGCTGAGCTCCATCAGCCGCCCCCTTTAATGTCTAAAGAAAAGATTCTGTACTGCCTGGACTATCATAGCAGCGGGAGGCTGGGCTCCTCTCCCCCGACACCCTTTAATGTCCTGTCTGGACTATCATAGCAGCTGGAGGCTTCCTCCCCCTCATTTTCTCTCACTAAAAAGTCAGTGTTGCTTATTCCTGCATTCTTTCTTACTTCATCATACAAATGGGGGGACACTGCCATGGGAGCCCAGGAGGGTTGGGGGAGGAGGGAAGCAACGGGTGGGGTTGTTGCAGGGGCACCCCCTAGAACGGCATGCAGCTCATCATTTCTGTGGGATCTCTGGGGCTCTGACACAGAGCGGCTGTGCTCTCTGGTTCTCTAGTACACTTGCCCCATATTCTAGGCAGGACTGACCCTATTTTTAGACAAAACATAAAGAAGGGAATGACCTGGGGAGTCATTCTCATTTTTGTCCATGCACCCCTGGCCGACCTCAGCAAGGCCAGCCAGGAGCACCCATGACAGCAGCGGACGGTACAGAATGACTGATAACCGTCATCTCATCACCAATGTACAATGGTATGGCAGACGGTGCAATAGGGATGGTTACCGTCTCTGCTACTTTGCAAAAGCAAATGAATGCTGCTGTGTAGCACTGCAGTACCGCGTCTGTCAGCAGCATCCAGTACACATATGGTGACAGTGACAAAAGGCAAAACGGGCTCCATGGTTGCCAGGCTATGGCATCTGCCAGGGCAATCCAGGGGAAAAGGGCGCGAAATGATTGTTTGCTGTTGCTTTCACGGAGGAAGGATTGAGTGATGACATTTACCCAGAATCACCCACGACACTGTTTTTGCATTGAGATCTCAACCCAGAATTCCAATGGGTGGGAGAGACTGCGGGAACTATGGGATAGCTACGGGATAGCTACCCACAGTGTAACGCTCCGGAAATCGCCACTAGCCTCAGTACATGGATGCACACCGCCGAATTAATGTGCTTAGTGTGGCCGCGTGCACTTGACTTTATACAATCTGTTTTACAAAACCAGTTTATGTAAAATCGGAATAATCTCATAGTGTAGATATACCCTTTGTCTTGATGCACAAGGCCAAGATGACGGATTTCATCCTAGAGCCTGTAGTTATTGTAAGGCCATGTTGTGGAACTGGCTCCATTTCATGAAAAATTGTGCGCTTGATCTGACTGGCACTGAGTGACCCCAGCCCCCTTTCCTTTGAATTTTTCCATTAGGACTGGTTCGCTTCTCAGGGAAAAAGCCAGAGATTATGGTCAATTAACCCAGAAACACTGGGGATCCATAAACTACCCTCTACTTCTCTTTTTACTATCCAGCCCCTTCAGATTCCCTGGTCCCTGGAGAACCTGGCCTTGCAGAACCTCTGTTCCCAGGGACTCCACTGTCTGAAGTTACCCGTAGGTGGTACCATGGTATGGAAGGAGAGACTTCATGAGTCTATATAGTCTTGGACTGAACAGCTCTTACTCTGCTTTCCAAGGTGGGCTTTGGAGTGAGAAACTCCAGAAGCCCAGCTGGCTCCTCAGGCATCAGCCCTTCTAAGTCCACAGGGCTGGAATCCTACAGAGACTAACTGGAGGTGCTCCCACAGTTTGGGGAGAAAAGAACAGAACGTGTGACAGCAGGAGACCGTCCCACTTCCATAGGCACTGGGGATTCTGCACATGGATGCAAAGGGAAGGAGAACGAGGGCCTTAATTTTTAAGATAATGAATAGTAAAATTCTCATTTTAAACAATAACCACAAATAAAAGTAACCTTGATCCATACTCCTTATATAGTATCCCCTTCACAATTCCAAGTCATCAGCAGTCTATCCAACTAAGCACAAAGACATGTCTATTTAACTGATTACAAATATAGAACTATATTCTCCCCTTGACGCATACTGGTAGTTCCCTTTCCTTGTTGTTATGAGTTGAAGGTGTGTACTGAGAGAACAATACAACTCACTAGGCTATCCTATTTATTTTAAAGAAACCAAATGGCATGTATTATATTACAACTATGGCTCGATTACTAATGCCAAATTCAGGCAACCTTTTTCCCAGCTCTATCATCCCTAGTAAATTACTTGCACTTGAAGTACAGTACATATAAAATAAGCAGAAAACAAAACTTGGGCCAGCTTAATTTAAATCCTCATAATGGCAGGTCAAATTTATGTGACCTCTTTGGTGAATTGGTTCTTTTATCAGTATCCAGTTTAATTTAAAATCAGAGGCTTCTACCAAGAATGAATTAAATATTAATCAAAGTCCAAAGCAATCTCAGCTTCTGTTCCATTAACCTAAATGTGACTCCATACAGAACTACCAATGCAATAATATATATATTTTTATATATATAATTAAAAGAAGGCTTTTAGTCTTTTCCTTTATGGTGCAACTCATAGCAAATGCAGACCTGCTATTTGCAGTATGTGTTTTAAAGGTCATAATTTCTTTCCCTGTTCCAATTAAAGCTGCTCTTAATCACAATTAAGCTTTCAAGAAACAATTAACAGAAGTCAAAACTTTTCTTCCTTGATACATTTAAGGGATGTACAGTGTGCAATGTGTCCCCTCTATTACTATTAGTGGCATTGAACTAATTATATGATGTTAAGGGTTCACCTACTTGAGCGTAAATTTTGGTTTGAGTTGACACTAAAAAGAAACATCAATTCATTAGAAGATAAAACTTGTTCTGCAGTAATGGAACAGCTGTGTATATAAATTTATTGCAGCCTAATGTTCTCATACATAAAGCAATTAGAGCCTTCTGACAAACAGACTTGCTAAGTGTAAAGGGTAGAATATAGCAGTACGCAACTCCAGCAGCAGCATATGTCAGATTGATTGTGTTTATTTTGTACTATAATATCCTCTTCTCAAAATCAAAATTACAATATTATATATGTTCTTATTTATACATAAACACACACACATACACACGTGAAATTTCCCCCTTCTGCAGTTCAGAAATCTTTACGCATTGAGTCTTTTTACTCTTAGAGACTTCTGTTTTAAAAGTGTTTTTCCACGATTAAAATGAAATGCTGAACTTTAGTTTCCCTAGCCACCATATATATAGGTATCAGTTGAACACAATGCTTTACTGATATGTTCACAATTATTTTCTTTTTGATTATCCAATCTGGCCCTGGTCCCAAATAGATCAGATAATTGGGCTGCTAACTGAATATGTTTTAATTTTTTCACAAAATGTAAAGACTAAAGATTCTCTGTAAAAATGCAACTTCTGCATTTATCCATGGCATATGGATTTCTAGGATCCCTGGTCATCAGACCATTTAAAAAAAAACTAAGGAGGTAATGATACATGTTTTGGTTTTTGTGGTGCAAACCCCCCACCCACCCACTGTGGTCATGATAAACTCCTTTATTTCTGTAATCACAAACTACAAACTCATAAAATGAACTGAATTAATTTTGCACCTTTTCCCCTCACCACCTACTCTGTCAAAATGAGTACCCTTCAAACAGCTGCCATTTTTAACAAAATAGGCCTTGCATTAGATGTTTTTTCTTTCCGCTCTCTTCACGAAAAAATTACACTTATCCTAGGTTAAGGGTTGATACATTCTAGTTGTTAATTAAGGAGCATTTTAAATGCCTGATGCCTCTTGAACCATGCAGGTTAGAAAGAGATAGTGTATCCCACTGGAGAGCTGGGAACCTGGGCTAACGTACAAAGCATTTCTTCTAGCCCTAGGAGCTGGTGAGATATTAGACCTTGAAATGAAAACACATTGGCAACTGAGGCTATTTTGTTTTCCAGTTGGAAGGCTAAATAATTAGTATCAATAAAAACAAATGTAAGATTCTAAAGCTGGGTGCCTCATCCCATAGGTCACAACCCAAAACTGGGTTGCCAGAATACGTCAAAGGATCGCAGGAATGGCTCCCCACTCTAGGCGTTGCAACCTGGTGCACAGGGTCGCAGTGCAGCTCGTTTGGCCTAGCTGCCCTGTGTCACGTTGATTGGGGAAGGGTGGGGCAGCTAGGCCAAATTTGAGTGGCATTGTGGCCCCATGCACCAGATCACACCACCCCCCACACAAATGTGTCCCAGCCAGCCCTGCATTGGGGGGCCAGGCGAAATCTGAGTGCCAATGCAGCCCCGGAGATAGCAACACTTGGAGTGGGAGCTGAGCCCAGCTCACCCACGGGACAGGAATGGGGAGGGAGCATTTGGTGGCTCTTTGCGCTGAACACAAGGGCCCTCTGGGATATGGGGTTGGCAGTGTAGGAATTTTGGGGGTCCTGGCTGCTCCCTCTAATCTACTTCTTCTCACGGGTTGGGGAAGAGCAGCCTCCTGCTATGGTTCACTAATAACACGTGCTCCAGTAAGTATTGGCCCCCCCCAATGTACCTCCCACCCTACAGCAGGGCAGCACCTCATCTTCCATATCCCCTGTTCTCCCTTCAGAATAACTCCCACATATCCCTCCCCCCCCCGCCAGGTGATTCCCTCTCTCTCATACCACCCATCCCACCCCCCGCACCAGATGATCTCCCTCTACACCCCCAACTGTCCTGCGCTCCAACTCCTTCCCCCAGCCCTCCCACTTTACCCCCCAGGACCTTATGCCCACCCAACCCTTTTACTCTCTGCTCCCTATGCCTGGGGAAGGGGACTGCATTTTTTGGGGGGAGTTATCAGCTCCCCACTCCTCCCCCAAACTGCTCTTTCCCCATTTCCTTCTCCCAGCCACTCGCTGCTTTCTCATTACTCCAAAGGCCCCCCAAACTCTCCCACTTTACCCCCAGATCACCAAATCCCCCCTTGTCCTCTGCCCCCCATGGTCAATGGGATGGGCTGTGGGGGTTTTTTGGGCAGGGGGGGTTGTCTCAGCTCACTACCTCTGCCCCCAGTTGCAACTGCAGCAGGGGGAATTCCCTAACTGTTCAGCTCTGGTCAGATCATCTGGAATCTTAGCTGACTTTACATCCCCAAGGGACTTCTGTGGGGAGGCACCGAGTCTGCGTGTATCTTCTGGGTCACAACAGGCCAACAAGGTTTTCAAATGGGTCTTGAGCTCAAAAAGGTCCAGAACTCTGCTCTAAAGAATATTTTAAAATAATTTCAGAGTACCTGATGTGTGGAGGTGCAAAAGGTTTTATTGGAATATATATGTGATGAAACAAAACTCACTAGAGACTTCCCTACTTGTGAATAACACAGGCTGTCCCATATTCATCAATAAACACTTTATATCTCCATGACCCTATGTGAATGTAGGCCGATGAATACCTACATATCATATATTGATCGATACCTCTATACTCCATCTCTGTCGATATGTGGGTATCTTTTTAACTGGGAGTTTCACTTAGTTGGAATTGCACTGTATATGGTACAACTAACACCACCAGTAAGAAATAATTTCTCACACGAGTGGTGTAATAAGAGGATAATATCTCATGATTGTTAGATTATTGTTGTGAAATTCTGGCATTACTTTTTGGGCTGGGATTTTCAAGAGAGCATAAGGGAGTTAGGTGTTCAACTCCCATTGAATTTCAATAAGAGTTGTTGGCTAACTCTCTTAGGCTATGTCTATACTACAGCTGCTCTGAGATTAATCCACCGGTGGTTGATTTAGCAGGTCTAGTGAAGACCCACCAAATCAACAGCAGATAGCTCTCCAGTTGACCCCTGTACTCTCCCCCTGATGAGAAGAGTAAGGTAAGTGACCCTCTGTGGTGTAGATCCCACAGTAAGTCGACCTAATGTATGTCGATTCCAGCTACGGTATTCACGTAGCTGGAGTTGCATAGCACAGGTCGACTTACCACGGTAGTGTAGACATAGCCTTAGGCACCTTTCAAAAACCAGCCATAAAGTGCAAGAGAAACCTGAGAACATTATTCTAGCACTTTAGTTAATAGGAAATTGTGGAACTGAAGTTAATGGCATAATGATGACAAATCAATAAGAGCTGCTCACAACTATTTTGAAATCCAATAGTTAAAAAAAAAAATTTATTTCTTTCTCTTTACTCAAGAAAATTTAACCCAACAGGAGGTCAGACACATTTTATATTATTTACTCACATACATTATTTATATATCATGTCTGTCTTTGTTGAACCATCACAGTGAAACGCCAAATGAGGATATAGAGATACAGTAAGCTATGTGAGCTTTGATCTTGTAGTTATCATTAGGTCATCAGAACTCCATGACAGCCTTATGCCAAGACAGTGAGCTTTTTCATATCACTTCTTTATCATTCTCTGTTTTTGAGACGTACCACAGGTTGGAGGATCTGAGCACAGTAGGGAGAACCAAGAACTCTTAAGAGCTAATCTCAGCTCTGACAATGACTCCCTCTATGAACATGGGCAAGCCACTTAGCCTTTCTGCATCTCAGCTTTTCCAGTTATAAAACAGAGATAACACCACCACTTATCTACCTCACAGGGTGCTATAAAGATTAATGTTTGTAGAAGAACTCAGAGGATAGAAATTGTTATACAAATTAAATACTATCATTTATAATTATTGTATTTTTAGCACAGTAATTGGAAATAATTGGTACATGAATTATGTTATTTTCAGTATTGTTGCTAGAAACAAATTTAACCTAACACTTATGCTTAAATCATCTATAAACACCCCGCCCCCAATAATTTAAACCATTTCCCCCATTTCAGCTAACTCATCTCAGTGTACAATTTATTTCCAAAAAATCTTTAAACAAAGTGTAGTCTGCCTAATGTTTCTTGCATGATGCAAATAAAAAAGCCAAACTATCAAGCAATTTTCTTTCCTTCTTTGTGCGTGTGTGTGTAATGTGAATCCACATGCATACATCTATAGCACAAAATACATTCTTCCCACAAAGCTGACATTACAACCAAATTACATTCTACAGCGGTTTCCTAGGTAACCAACATAGCTAGAAGTCGACTTTAGGTAGCATAAAGAAACCAACATTCTCACCCTGGCGATTGCATTTTTAGAGGAGTGCCTTTCGAGTGCCTCAATACCCTCTGCAGTGTAGTGGGACTTAGGCACGCTCAGCAAGTAGCAGGATAAGGCCCAAAGACAGCCAAAAAGCCGCAAAAATACCAGCAAAAGAGAATGTCATATAAAGAAATACTTAGCTTGGATGCTCTAGTTTCCTTCTCCAGACCTGAAGAAGAACTGTGAGCACTTGAAAGCTTGTTCCTTCCACCAACAGAAGAGGCTCCAATAAAACATATTACCTCACTCAACTTGTCTGTCTCATATCCTGGGACCAAGACAGCAAACAAAACATTGTTGGCTGTGGGAGACTAACATTAATCTCACTGGCTCATAAGAAGGATAGTAATTCACGAGGTTTCACCTTTCATGGGTTATAGTAATTCCTTTCCTCACTCACAATCTATTTCAGGGAATGAGGATAAAAGTTGCATTCCACCTTCACCTGTCCTTAGAAGCACATATAGCTATTTTATTATGTTCACGTCCCCTTTCAGACTGCTGTAGCTCAGGAGGGAACGTCACATTGTTCCCCTAATTGGCTGAAGCATCTGTCAAATCTACCCTGCTTTGATCAATTAGCTGGCATCTTTAAGTTGTCAGTTGAAAACTGGACATCAACCTCTTGAATTTCATACAGTTACTGGAGTATACAGAACTCTGTAATGATCAATCCCTGGTTGCCTTCCCATGCTCTGCTTCTATATTTTAACTGGCTGGGAAGCAGAATTATTCTGTGCAGAACTGAATATTAAGTTTTTTTTTTAGTTATTTCCTATATGTAATGTATTTTTAAAATTCCATGTCAGCTCTAGCTTTTAGTAGCAGGACAGCAGAGAAAGTCACTATACTGAATAGAGTACTAATGGAGAAAGACTTACCCTTTGGACACATACATTCCAAGGGTGATAGAAAAGATGTTTCTACCAGGAAATTCAATGGCAGGTGTAGGCAGGAAACACTGAAGATCAGCCAGTTCCAAATAATGATTGCTATGGAAAATGTGGGCTGAGGCAGGTTTATTTTTATGCCTTGAAAAGCAAATTTCTCTTGCTTAAATTTCCCCTCAGTACTCACATTACTGCTCCCCTTTATTGCGCTGGAGACTGCCCATTTGGCTTATAGATTAAGTGATGACTTCAAGAACTGAACATATTTAATGACAGATCTCCTTTAATAATTAGTGTTAGAATTTGCAAAAAGTGAACATTAAATAAAGATGCAGCCTCTACTCTAAAATAAAATTAAACTGTGGGATGTGTAATTATGGAATAGGTCTGGTGGTTATATACTATACTTCTCACTTATTCAATCATAGTATATTTTCTTATTCCAGATCAATTTTCAGACTTGGTTTTTCAGTATTAAGATTTCAGATTAACAACCTAGCTTCCTTAGGACTGGTTACAATTTAATTTTCTGGAACATTAAGGTACCTGGAACAAGATCTGATTGCGCAGCATTCTCTTTTCAGTCCTGATACACAAGTGGTCAAACAGTCTCATATGTATTATTGGTGTAAATCATTTTTGGAAAACAGACAGACAATCTTGATGACGCAAGTTTCAAATATAAAATAAAATTTTGTTATTTCATGGTGGTAATGATTCAATTTCAATTCAGATTGAAAATAGACTCAATTAGATTGTTGAAATAATGTAGTTTATTTATAAAAATATATCTACCAAATCACTTACTGTGGGCTCAGGCATCACTTTGTCCACAAATATCCACATGTGCACACATTTTCTTCAACCCATTACTTTGACTCCTGTTACTGCTGAAGAGGGATTGATTTTTAGAGCTGGCTGAAAATTGGAATTTCTGTCCTGTGGGAAATTCCAATATTTTGACATTTGTTTTTGTCCCAACTTGAACTGAAAAGTCAAAATATTGAAATCTTTCAGAGAAGAGAGGATTCCAACAAAGTGTGATTTGGAAGTATGGAAACATTTCATTTTGACATTTTCCACTCAAAATGAAATGTTTTGACATTCTCCAAAACTAAAAAGTGTTTAGTTCAATTTGTCAAACTGAATCAAGAGATTTCATTTTGGGTTAGTCTGACGTTAATCTCTGTCCTCTGAACTGCTACAGTGCCTTATGGAAGTTGTAACTCAGGTGCCTCATACCTCTCTTCTGCTCTACTTCTACAATGATGCACCAGAGTAGTTTAACCACAGTGGAGAAAGCATTGCACCATGGGAGATGTAGTCCAGCCAAGATGCCCAGCTCACAGAAGAGAATGGGAGCATGAGGCACTGTACCAGCTAAGGGACAGTGACAAATACTGAACTGGCTTGAAACAAAATGTTTCCATTCAGCTTGACAAATCAAAATATTTCATTCTGAGCTGACCAACCTGAAAGAGAATATTTTGTTTAGATATTCCCAATGGGAAAATACATAAAAAAATAGCAGCAAAACTCCTGATTAGCACTACTGATTTTAAGCAGCTTTGCCTAATGGTAAAAACTTTAACCACATCATCTAAAAGAAACTTTCAAACAATAATGAAAATCTAACAAAAATAGGAGAGGAACAGGGGGAAAATCTACTATCCTCCATTATATACAATGTGCATAACCTGTATAAAAATCTGTAAAAAAGCAGCTATTTTCAACATTGTTATTGGGCTTATAAAAAGACTAGAGAAATAATGGGCAATTTATGCTTTCTGAAATTAGCTACAACAAGGTAAGTAATTGCTGTGCAAGTCATACTACGTTTTACAAAATATGTTCTTCCACTGAACAAGATTCTCAGATTGCCTTTAAAAGGTATAATATTCTGTAATCATTTTTGGAGTTGAAAGCTATTACTTTTCAATGGAAAAGCAAGAGTGAGAACAAGGGCATCCAGGACCAGAGTCCCCAGTAGTTTGTAAACCCTGACCTTTCATATTCAGTTACTGACCTGGTTGGTAAAAGGACAGTGCAATGATTAACCTACTATCCCCCTCATCTTAAACTGCAGGAAAGGCCATTGAGACCTGTGTCTGGTATGCAGCTTTGAAGAAGAAACCTGTATAAGGTTTGAACATCTAACAAGGAATTTTCACCTCGGTGCCCCGGTAAGGTGTGAGTTTAGTCTAAGTAAAATGCATGTAAGGGAGATGAGAAACAAGAAAGAAACCTCCCACCAATAAGTTAAGGGCAGTCAGATATAGAGAGAGCTTGGGATAGAACTGATTAAGAGTTCTCCTGGGAGGCCACACAATAGGCAGGTGGTGCTGCTGCTACTACAGCAGGGCTCAAAGTCAGCAAAAAAGCTGCAGAGTATGAACAAACAGTAACAGAGCAAATTCACAGAGCTGAATGAATACTTCTGCCTGGCTCTCTCTCTCTATCACATAAATAGTTTGGTTTTCAGTGTCAGAGGATTTAAACAACAATAGGCAACTGTGGGAGGGAAATGTTATCAGCAGTAGTATGAAGTAACAGTTGGTGAAAAGAGGGAAAAGATTACGAAGCTGTTATTAGGCTGCCAACACAGACCTATCAGCACACTTGCACTTTGTGGGTTAGACCCACATCTTCCCCTTCTCACCTTCCAAGGCCATTTGATCACCTGCATTTTGGAGGGAAAGAGATGCAATGGGGCCAGTCATTTCCCTTCAGAACTGCCTGCTGCTGGGGGATGTGGGTGGAAGGGGGAGAGAGAGAGAGAGAGAGAGGGAGAGACATAAATTACAGCAATGAATCCAGGTAGAGCCTTTCTGCACCTACGCCATAGGTGGTGCTGTGGGAGGGAGGAAGATTACTTATTATAACTCTACTCTCTTGTTTTCCTCTCCCTCCTTCTTCCCCAGCTAGGAGAGGAGCCACGAGAAGAAGTGTAAAGATGTGGAGAGCTCAAGGGAGAGTCAGAGGATGATTTTTTTTTCTAAGGAAGTATGAATAAGGTTAAGAAGATTTGAGAGGTAAGGGATATGTTTGCAGGGGTAATAGAGATTAGAGCAATAAGGGATTTGATTGATTCAATGGAGAAATCCTGCAAATGGGGTAAGGCAGCAAGATGATGAGGGGTTTAGGCAATCTCTGAGTGAACAAAGTGCATCCAGAGGAGCAAGCAAGAATCTTGTGAAATAACATTTAAAATTTTTTTAAAGTTAATGTTTAAAATTAAATATACACAAGTTAAGAGGGAAGGTACTGTACATCTGGGGTCAAGCTTGAATTATGAGGGATTACAGGTATTGGATATAAGGATCACGAGACACATACATATCACATAACCAGCATAGACCCAGATTGGGGTGTGGGAGTTTTTAAAGTGTCAGTGGATACGTGGGCTCAGGTACACCACTCATGAAATGTATTAAGTACTAAAAGGAGAATAGGAGGACTAGGACAAGCGGAGTGTGGGAAATGGACGAGGATAGGAATTCAGTGGGTAGAATGGAGAAAGAAAATGGAGTGGAAGACGGTAAAGTGAGAGAGTTCCTACAGTTCATCATGTCTCCTAGTCAATTGCTAGAAATGGGCCATTTTCATTACCATTACAAACAGTTCCTTCTCTCTCCTGCTGATAATAGCTCCCCTTAACTGATCACTCTCCTTATGGTTTCAGAGTAGCAGCCGTGTTAGTCTGTATCAGCAAAAAGAACAGGAGTACTTGTAGCACCTCAGAGACTTCTCCTGCTGATGATAGCTCATCTCAATTGATTAGACTCTTCCTGTTGGTATGCAAACTTCCACCTTTTCATGTTCTCTGTATGTATAAATATCTCCTGTCTGTGTGTTCCATTCTATGCATCCGAAGAAGTGAGCTGTAGCTCACGAAAGCTCATGCTGATATAAATTTGTTAGTCTCTAAGGTGCCACAAGTACTCCTGTTCTTTCTCCTTATAGTGTGTATGGTAACACCCACTGTTTCATGGTGTGTGTGTGTGTGTGTGTGTGTGTGTTTGTGTGTGTCTTCCTACTGTATTTTCCACTACATGCATCCGATGAAGTGGGCTGTAGCCCATGAAAGCTTATGCTCAAATACAGGGCCATCCAGAGGATTCAGGGGGCCTGGGGCAAACTGGGGGAGCTGCGGCGCTCATACTTACCCGGCGGCGGTGGTCCAGGTGTTCGGTGGCATTTCGTTGGCGGGGGGGCCTTCAGTCGCTCCACGTCTTTGGCAGCACTGAAGGGCCCCCCACTCCCGAAATGCCAGCTGAAGACCTGGACCACTGCTGGGCCGGGGCCCGGGGCAAATTGCCCCCACCCCCCTCCAGGCGGCCCTGCTCAAATAAATTTGTTAGTCTCTAAGGTACCACAAGTATTCCTGTTCTTTTTGCGGATACAGATTAACACGGCTGCTACTCTGAAACCTGAGGCCACGTCCACACTACAGAGTAAAATCAAAATTAATAAAATCGATTTTATAAAACAGATTTTATAAAATCAATTTTACGCGTCCACACTAGGGCACATTACTTCGGTGGTGTGCGTCCATGGTCCCAGGCTACCATCGATTTCCAGAGCGGTGCACTCTGGGTAGCTCAGTAAAAGAATGGGACCAATAACTTCGATTTCCGTCCACACTAACCCTAAATCGATTTAGTAATATCGATTTTAGGGTTACTCCGTTCGTTTAGCTGGAGTACAGAAATCGATTTTAAGACCCCTTAAAATCGATTTTAAGTGCCTTGTAGTGTGGACAGGAACAGCGTTAAATCGATTTAACGCTGTTTAAATCGATTTAACGCTGTAGTGTGGTCCTGGCCTGAGAGAGAACAGTGATTGGAAGAGAAAAGTCTTGAAGAAAGGGAAAAGTTGCATGAAGGGATTTGACAAAATTGGAGGAGAACAGAGGAAGGTGGGTAAACAGGCACGTAGCAATTGTTGTTTCATTCAACTTTTGAATACACAGTAAAATAACAAAACCCTGAAGATTTTTCTGATTATTAGATAGGTGATACCTTAACCCTGGGCCTAGCCAATTTTGGATTACACTTTCATTCGGAAAAGGTACTTGTGGCACTGTGCCATGAAGCAAGTGTCTTATTAGACAACTGCATGGAAACTGGGCAGCCACAGGAAAAGTAACCTAGTTATGATTAAAGAAATGTTAGAACCTTTGTGAGACTTTGAGGACTGCTGGGTGGTCTGTGTGAGTTAATGCGATCTATAAGAGCAATTGGTGTTTGTTTACGGAATGTCTAAAGGCAGAAACAGATACTGCAGAGCAAGAAGGCAACAGAGTGCAAAGCTGCTGAACTGAAACACCCCCTGTGGTCTGTTTACTGTTTTTCCATACAGAAGAGACACAATGTATCTAAACCCTATACCCTTGAGTCAGTTCTCCAGGTGTACAACACATGAATTTATAATTTATTAATAAGTTAAAAGTCATAATTGGTGGGTCTCAAATTCCTGAGAGCCTAGAATTAGCCTGAAAACTAAGACTTGGTGTTACGATTCAATAACTAGTAGTTTTATTGAACACATCCATTCATGCAGGAGGTCTACCTGCAGCACAACTGTGAAAAACTCCCAAATTCTTGATTCAGAACCGCACAAGGTCTCATGCAAAACCTGGAACAGGATTATTTGGGAGATGCTACACTTTAGATATGATACTGTTTTACTCAGAAACAGTAAATGACTCTGAGTCAAAATGGATGGTACTTCTGGTACCGTTCTTGTTTGAGTCACCTTTGCAGTCTAAAATACAGGTTTTGTGAGCTTTAATAACAAGAATACTCAACGCTTTCCAGAAGCTATACACACATTATCCAGTTAAGCCTCACAGCACCCCGGAAGTAGGTAATAAGTCAGTGAAACTGAGGCAGAAAGGTTAAATGATTTGCTCAAGGTCACATGGCAGAGTCATGATCAGAACTCAGAAGTTCCTGGCTTCCAGCCCCATACATAAGGTCTCAACTCTACCGTCAGCTCCACAGGGATGAATTCCTGAGCATGCTCACAGCTTCACTGACATCAAAGGGTATGCCTACACTGCAATTAAACATCCATGCCTGGCCCATGTCAGCTGTCTCGGGCTAGAGGAGTTTGGGTTAAAGAGTTGATTAACTGAGGTGTAGATATTTGAGCTCGGGCTGTGTCATAACCTTAGTCCCAGATTTGGACCTTAGCGTCCAAAATATGGGGGTTAGCATGAAATCCTCCAAGCTTAGTTACCTGCTTGGACCTGGTACCTGCTGCCACCACCCAAAAAATTAGAGTGTTTTGGGGCACTCTGGTCCCCCTGAAAAACCTTTCCTGGGGACCCCAAGACCCAAATCCCTTGAGTCTCACAACAAAGGGAAATAATCCTTTTTCCCTTCCCCCCTCCAGGTGCTCCTGGAGAGATACACAGACACAAGCTCTGTGAATCCAAACAGAGTGAATCTCCCTCTCTGTTCCCAATCCTGGAAACAAAAAGTACTTTCCTATTCCCCCAGAGGGAATGCAAAATTAGGCTAGCAATCCAACACACAGATCTCCCCTTGACTTCTTCCTCCCACCAATTCCCTGGTGAGTACAGACTCAATTTCCCTGAAGTAAAGAAAAACTCCAACAGGTCTTAAAAGAAAGCTTTATATAAAAAGAAAGAAAAATACATACAAATGTTCTCTCTGTATTAGATGATACAACACAGGGTCAATTGCTTAAAAGAATATTGAATAAACAGCCTTATTCAAAAAGAATACAAATCAAAGCACTCCAGCACTTATATTCATGCAAATACCAAAGAAAAGAAACCATAGAACTTACTATCTGATCTCTTTGTCCTTACACTTAGAAACAGAAGATTAGAAAGTAGAACTACTTCTCCAAAGCTCAGAGAAAGCAGGCAGCCAGAAAAACAAAGACTCAGACACACAATTCCCTCCACCCAAAGTTGAAAAAATCCGGTTTCCTGATTGGTCCTCTGGTCAGGTGCTTCAGGTGAAAGAGACATTAACCCTTAGCTATCTGTTTATGACAGGCTGGAGCCCAGGCTCTAGGACCCCATGAGGGGGGAGGGTCCCAGAGCTCCGGCTCCAGCCTGAATCCACATCTCAATTAATCAGCCCGAGCCCAAGCCCCATAAGCCTGAATCATGTGGCATGGGCCAGTCACTGCAGTGTAGACACACCTATGGGGCCCCAAACAGGCTCACAGGTCCTCCTGGACCCAGACCACATTGCAGTATTGGGGTCTTAATCTGCTGTACCACGTTGCTTTTGATTTAAATAATACAATACAGCAAAAGTAGAGTTGTAAAAGTCATATTGCTATATTTCCTATTGCCTTCTAGTGTTGTGCTGTTCAACACAATACAGAGCACAGATATTACAACAATAGGCACTAGAAATACTTGAAATGATTTATCAATTTATTCTGTGTTGCAATACTGTAAATTAGCTGGGTGATTTTTTTCCAGTTTCATAAGGAACAAAACTGGACAAATATTGTCCTAACCCCCAAACAATTGCTTTATCAAATTATAAAAATAGCAGCTTTGAAAGAGGTATTTTTTTGTTTTTGTTCTTTTCAAAGTGAGTTAATTTTCAGTTCTGTACGGTAGATTCTAATAGCACTTTTCTTTAGAATGATTTTAAATCAACTTTAGTTCAGAGAGTTTTCTAATTTAGCGGAAAAATCTATATTTTGTCTCATTCATCTGCATCAGGTACTAAAATATGAATGTCTGCACTCATTAACAAAATATAAACAGAGAGCATTGTCTGACGCAGGGAGCCTGGACGAGTGCTAACCTAATGGCACAGCATCCTGAATCTCAGTATAGAAAAGATTTTAATCTGAACTTTACATATTTTTCATGCACTCCTGCACTGAACACCATATTCCAGATATATGAATTGGCTAAAGTATACAGACATAGTGGGTCGTACCTACTTATTTTGGATGCTCTTTCTGCTTAATTCCACATAGTCTAGGAAACTCATGTCCCCATTTAAAAGATCCATGGGACAATGAATGCATATAAGGACAAGAAGTTACAAGAGAAGTACATGCGGTGGTGGCAAAAACATCAGACTTGGCAAAGAAGATTTAAAAACAAAATTTTAAAATGTATTTTGACAAACTGACTAGACCAGTTATGTATTCTTTAACATTAGCTGGTTTATCAAATCTGCTGACCTAGTATGATTATACTGTGAATGTCTACCATCAGAACCAGGGGTGAAAGTAAGGGGGTACGGGCCGGTACAGCGTACCGGTTAAAAGGTACCGGCAGCCCACACAGCTGACTTTAAAGCCCATTTTGCACCCCTGGGCCGCCGACAGGGGGAGGGAGGGCAAGAGGAGCAGCTGACCTGAAGCCAGCGATTTAAAAGAGCCCGGGGCTCCAGCCACCGCTACCGCAGCAGCGGCTGGAGCCCCAGACCCCTTAAATCACCGCTGGGGGGCACGAGCCAGGCACCATGGATGGGCTGGCTGGGGGATGCTGACCACCCAGCTCTGCCCCTTCAGCCCAAGGCCCTGCCCCTTCGAGGGGGAAGGGGGAGCCAGCCTCTGTACCGGTAAGAGTTCAATTTCACTTTCACCCCTGATCAGAACATTACTTTGACACAATTTGCAGGGTTTAAATAGTTTTACAGTATTATAATACACACACTTCATCTTTCTCTAAAACAAACATTTAGGCATTTCTGGGTGCACCCTGGAACACAACTTTTTAAAAAGAATCAAGTTCATTATGTTTTATGTGGGCATAATTTGTGAAGAAAGGCATGCAAACTCAATGTTTACACTAAATATGTGGCAAGGGAGTCATTTACCAGGGTGTCATACAAAATACAAATTTATCACTAAATGTCCATGTCTAAAACTCTGTATGTAGTACATCGTATTTTAAATTATTAACATCTCTGCTGGAGAAGCTTCCTTCATAAAATATTTACACAGCACATATCAGGACTCTATATTTTGCCAACAGTTACAGAAGGTGTGTGATAAATATAGTTAACAGGTCACACTTTTTCTCAATGTCCAATTCTTTTTAAATTAAAACCAACCAACCAACCAAACCTCAAGTTATTCCTACATTAGGAACTTTGTTATGAAATACTGCATTCCAATATAACACTACATTCTGATTCCTAGGAGCAGTTAGGGTCAAAGGGCAGCCCTTATGTTAATGATAGCACATGGCAATACAATACAAGGCGCATGCATGTGACTATTACTTTTTCAGTTAGTAGCAACAATCAATAGATGCAGAAAAAAGCCTCAAGAAAACTTGCAAAATATTGCCAAGTACACATACAATTCTTTTTACAAAACTAACAAATTGAGGAACTATAATGATGTTTGGTGCTACCAACTCTATGTTTCAAACCAGGCAACATGGAAGAGGTATATTCTTTAAATTAGACTCATAGACTCTAGGACTGGAAGGGACCTCGAGAGGTCATCGAGTCCAGTCCCCTGCCCTCATGGCAGGACCAAATACTGTCTAGACCATCCCTAATAGACATTTATCTAACCTACTCTTAAATATCTCCAGAGATGGAGATTCCACAACTTCCCTAGGCAATCTATTCCAGTGTTTAACTACCCTGACAGTTAGGAACTTTTTCCTAATGTCCAACCTAAATCTCCCTTGCTGCAGTTTAAGCCCATTGCTTCTTGTTCTATCATTGGAGATATTAGATAAGTTTTTAAAGTAAATAGATAAATAGTAAATAAAGTAAAGTAAATAAGTTTTTAAAGAAAATAAGCATTGGGTAATTTACTCTTTTCTAATGTAGGTAATAAAACTAAAAGCATTCCCATACTGATTCATAACACTGTATTATTTGACCAGAGAGAGAGAGGAAAATGAAATTCATGACGCAAACTTTTAAAGCTTGTTAGAATATTATTTAAAACTAAGCAAGAAACATGTTCTGATTTTTGCAAGTAGTGTTCCTATGGGATAGTACAAAAGAGAGCCAGCGGCAATTCAAGCTCTTGATATACAGTTGTTTAGGCTATTGGAAAGCTTCTCGACACAATATGGGAATTCTGTTGGCATTTGTATATTCAGTTTGCCAATGTCAAAATAAAATTTTAAAGAACAGTATAAAGGAACGTAAGAAAATAATTAATATACAGAAATACTGTCAAAGTTAAAAACACAGTCAAATATTTATGTGCTCAGAAATAAACAAGATATCATTGCTACTACAACTTCAGTTTTATAACCTGCTTTGAAACATTATCCTAATAAGTGTATATGCTTCTTCAAGGTGGCAAACACCAACATTTTGAATAAGGTTGGTAGTAATACTATTTTAAGTTGTGTACGCTAAATACATGTGTTGCAATAAAGGGCTAGCATTAGCTTATATCCCCAGAAGAAAAAACACACACTAAAAAGGGTTTCTTTACTGTTAAAGTAGGCCTAAAGTAAGGAAACAGCTATCACAATCCAAGAAATGAGGCGTCTATGGTTTTCACATTGTGGATTTTTAAAAATTTGTTTTAAAGGTGTTGCAAGCAAAATCAACCCAACAAAATCATTTTTAAAATACATCAGGAACAAAAGAAATCCTAGCAGTGGAATAAGTCCTTTACTAGATATGGATGGTAAAATCACCAGTAATGACACAGAAAAGGCAGAAGTATTCAATAAAATTTTTTGTCCTTTGTTGGAAAGAAACGGTACAAGGCAGTCACATCTTATGGTGATAATAAAATACATTCTATCCCCAAAGTAACTATTAAACTAAACAGCAACTACTAAAGTTAAACATTTTAAAATCTGCATGACCAAGATAACATGCACCAAAGAATTTTAAAAGAAATGGCAGGGCCCCCTCGAGCCCATGATGTTGAAATTTACATTATCATGGAACACTGGGGAAATTCTAGAATGCTGGAAAACAAGAAAACATTGTGCCAATATTTAAAAAGGGCAAATGGGATGACCCAGATAGCTACTGACTAGTTAGTCCAACATTAAAATCTGGGGAAAATCATGGAAAGGATTATAAGGGATGTAATCAATAAAACATTATAGAATGGTAGCATAATTAATGCTAATCAACATAGCTTTATGGAAAATAGGTCTTGCCAAATGAACATGATCGCATTTTATGATGAGATTACAAATTTGGATGATAACAAACATCTTGACTTAATATTCTTAGTCTTCTGTATAAAAAAGCTAGGGAACATTAGTAGTAAGATTACCTCATGATATTCTGAACCAAAATTAGCATTCCACAAAAATCAATGCAGCTTATATTAAATGGATTAAAAACTGGCTACGTGACTGTCATAAACAGATAGCTAAGGGTTAATGTCTCTTTCACCTGAAGCACCTGACCAGAGGACCAATCAGGAAACCGGATTTTTTCAACTTTGGGTGGAGGGAACTGAGTGTTTTTGTCTTTGTTTTCTGGCTGCCTGCCTTCTCTGAGCTTTGGAGAAGTAGCTCTACTTTCTAGTCTTCTGTTTCTAAGTGTAAGGACAAAGAGATCAGATAGTAAGTTCTATGGTTTTCTTTTCTTTGGTATTTGCATGAATATAAGTGCTGGAGTGCTTTGATTTGTATTCTTTTGGAATAAGGCTGTTTATTCCATATTCTTTTAAGCAATTGACCCTGTGTTGTATCATCTAATACAGAGAGAACATTTGTACTTATTTTTCTTTCTTTTTATATAAAGCTTTCTTTTAAGACCTGTTGGAGTTTTTCTTTACTTCAGGGAAATTGAGTCTGTACTCACCAGGGAATTGGTGGGAGGAAGGAATCGGGGAGATTTGTGTGTTGGATTGCTAGCCTGACTTTGCATTCCCTCTGGGGGAATAGGAAAGTACTTTTTGTTTCCAGGATTGGGAACAGAGAGGGAGATTCACTCTGTTTGAATTCACAGAGCTTGTGTCTGTGTATCTCTCCAGGAGCACCTGGAGGGGGGAAGGGAAAAAGGATTATTTCCCTTTGTTGTGAGACTCAAGGGATTTGGGTCTTGGGGTCCCCAGGAGAGGTTTTTCAGGGGGACCAGAGTGCCCCAAAACACTCTAATTTTTTGGGTGGTGGCAGCAGGTACCAGGTCCAAGCTGGTAACTAAGCTTGGAGGTTTTCATGCTAACCCCCATATTTTGGACGCTAAGGTCCAAATCTGGGACTAAGGTTATTACATGGTGTGCAGCTGGTGGGACTAGAATCCAGAAGCCAGTAGGAATATTATATTTTTCTTTTCTCTGCTAAGGGCTTTTTAGCAGAGAGAAGCAGTTGGTTTTAAAAGGGAACCAGAGAGAATTTTTTTTTCTGCTCTCTCTGGCAGTTTGTGGCTTGCATGTTAAGCAGAAGTCGTTAAGGACTATTAACAGTCTTTTGTCACACAATAGCACTCCCATTGAGAGTCATACCAGCACTATATGAATGCAAATAAAGTGGTTTTTCAGGTTTACTTGACATTGAAGATTAGCTAGAGAGAGAAAAGGAAAAAAGCACTGTTGCTAGGCAGACTTCAGGAGGCAACAGAGAACCTGCAGTTCAGAAGATAAACACCGGAGGGCACCCCAACACAAGAAAACAGGAATCATGACTTCTAAGGCAAAAATTGCGGCCGAAGAACAAATCAAAGAAGCTGAACACAGGCGACAGATGGAGATGAAAGAAAGAGAAGAACAAATCAAACAGGCAGCACACAAAAGAAAACTAGAGGAAGAAGAGTTCGCCCACCGAAGGAAACAAGAAGAAGAAGAGTTGGCCCACCGCCGAGAAATGGAAAAGCACCAAAAAGAAATGGAAAAAACAACAAAAAGAGAATGAAGAGAAGGAAAAACAGAGAAAACATGAACTGGAATTGGCAAAAGCTGGGCTGCATGTGCCAGCCAACCCTAACAACCCAGCGCCAAATATTGCTCCACAGCACAGGAAATTTCCCACCTACAAGGCAGGTGATGACACCGAGGCCTTCTTGGAAAATTTTGAAAGAGCCTGTCTTGGGTACAGCATTCCCGAAGACCAGTACATGGTAGAATTGAGGTCACAGCTCAGTGGACCTTTAGCAGAGGTGGCAGCTGAAATGCCTAAGCACCAAATGAATGACTATAAACTTTTTCTAACCAAGGCCAGATACAGGATGGGGATAACCCCAGATCATGCCCGTCGGCGCTTCAGAACCCAAAAGTGGAAACCAGAGGTGTCATTTCCCAAACACGCCTACTACATTGCAAAAAACTATGAGGCCTGGCTAACAGGAAACAACATTCAAACCTTGGAAGAACTGAACCTCCTCATACAAATGGAGCAGTTCTTGGATGGTGTTCCTGAAGACATCACGCGGTACATACAAGATGGAAACCCCAAGAATATCGCTGAGGCGGGGGAGATTGGAGCCAAATGGATGGAACTGGCAGAAAGCAAGAAAGCTACTGTCAAGGGGAACGATTACCCCAGGGGGCACACAGACCATAAACCCTACAACCGAGGACAGCCAAAGACCCCACATACCACCCAAGTAAAGCCACAGATACCCTACCCTTCAACCTCACCAGTCTCCAGTAACTCACCTCGGCCCAGTGACCCATCAGATGGAAGATGCTTTAAGTGTAATGAACTGGGACATATCAAGGCCAAGTGTCCCAAGAACACCATGCGAGTGCAATTCATTACATCACCATCACACCAAAGATCCCCAGGCCCGGATGCCTCTCAAATACCCTTGGAGCGAAGGGAAAATTTGAGAGTGGGCGGAAAGAAGGTTACTGCGTGGAGAGACACGGGGGCACAAGTGTCAGCTATCCACCAATCCTTCGTTGACCCCAAATTCATCAACCCAAAGGCCAAAGTTACAATTTACCCCTTCATGTCACAAGCTGTAGACTTGCCTACAGCTCAACTGCCTGTCCAGTACAAAGGCTGGTCAGGAATGTGGACTTTTGCAGTCTATGACAATTATCCTATCCCCATGCTACTGGGGGAAGACTTGGCCAACCAGGTGAGGCGGGCCAAGAGAGTGGGAATGGTTACACGTAGCCAAACCAGGCAAGCTTCCAGACCCATTCCTGTTCCTGAACCGTCCACAGAGGCCCCGTCTGTGTTACCAGAGACCCAGACAGAGGTAGTGGACCCGGATTCCATGCCTACCACTGAAACAGCCACAGCATCTCCAGTCCCAGGCCCGGAACTGGAACAGCAACCAGCACCAGCCATTGCAACCCCATCTTCAAACTCAACGCCAGAGGGCGCCAGTGAGCCAAAACTGGCAGAAGCAACAGACAGCCATACCCAAAAGGCTCAGCCAGAGCCTGAAATACCCTCAGGTGCACCAGCGGAGAGCGGTTCACCAGCAACGGAAACAACCCCATCACCTACATCGCTTCCAGAGGGACCAAGCCCAAGTCCACAGTCTGAGGAAGAACTGGTGACCCCAGCCTCAAGGGAACAGTTCCAGGCTGAGCAGGAAGCGGATGACAGCCTTCAGAAAGCATGGGCGGCGGCACGGAGCACCCCACCGCCTCTCAGCTCTTCTAATCGATCCCGGTTTGTTATAGACCAAGGACTTTTATACAAGGAAATTCTTTCTGGTGGACACCGGGAAGAATGGCAGCCGCAAAAACAGTTGGTGGTTCCAACTAAGTACCGGGAGAAGCTCTTAAGCTTAGCCCATGATCATCCCAGTGGCCATGCTGGGGTGAACAGAACCAAGGACCGGTTGGGGAAGTCCTTCCACTGGGAGGGGATGGGCAAGGACGTTGCCAAGTATGTCCGGTCTTGTGAGGTATGCCAAAGAGTGGGTAAGCCTCAAGACCAGGTCAAGGCCCCTCTCCAGCCACTCCCCATAATTGAGGTCCCATTTCAGCGAGTAGCTGTGGATATTCTGGGCCCTTTCCCACAAAAGACGCCCAGAGGAAAGCAGTACGTACTGACTTTAGTGGACTTTGCTACCCGATGGCCAGAAGCAGTAGCTCTAGGCAACACCAGGGCTAACACTGTGTGCCTGGCCCTAACAGACATCTTTGCCAGGGTAGGTTGGCCCTCTGACATCCTTACAGATTCAGGGTCTAATTTCCTGGCAGGGACCATGGAAAAACTGTGGGAAACTCATGGGGTGAATCACTTGGTTGCCACCCCGTACCACCATCAAACCAATGGCCTGGTGGAAAGGTTCAATGGAACTTTGGGGGCCATGATACGAAAATTCATCAACGAATTCTCCAATAATTGGGACCTAGTGTTGCAGCAGTTGCTGTTTGCCTACAGGGCTGTACCACATCCCAGTTTAGGGTTTTCACCATTTGAACTTGTGTATGGTCACGAGGTTAAGGGGCCATTACAGTTGGTGAAGCAGCAATGGGAGGGGTTTACGCCTTCTCCAGGAACTAACATTCTGGACTTTGTAAGCAACCTACAAAGCACCCTCCGACACTCTTTAGCCCTTGCTAGAGAGAACCTAAAGGATGCTCAGGAAGAGCAAAAGGCCTGGTATGACAGACATGCCAGAGATCGGTCCTTCAAGGTAGGAGACCAGGTTATGGTCTTGAAGGCGCAACAGGCCCATAAGATGGAAGCATCATGGGAAGGGCCCTTCACGGTCCAAGAGCGCCTGGGAGCTGTAAACTACCTCATAGCATTTCCCAATTCCTCACTAAAGCCTAAAGTGTACCATGTTAATTCTCTCAAGCCTTTCTATTCCAGAGACTTACAGGTTTGTCAGTTTACAGTCCAGGGAGATGATGCTGAGTGGCCTGACGGTGTCTACTACGACGGGAAAAAAGACGGTGGCGTGGAAGAGGTGAACCTCTCAACCACCCTGGAACGTCTGCAGCGGCAACAAATCAAGGAGCTGTGCACTAGCTTCGCCCCATTGTTCTCAGCCACCCCAGGACGGACTGAACGGGCATACCACTCCATTGATACAGGTAATGCTCACCCAATCAGAACCCCACCTTACCGAGTGTCTCCTCATGCCCAAGCTGCTATACAACGGGAGATCCAGAACATGCTACAGATGGGTATAATCCGCCCATCTACCAGTGCATGGGCATCTCCAGTGGGTCTGGTACCCAAACCAGATGGGGAAATACGCTTTTGCGTGGACTACCGTAAGCTAAATGCGGTAACTCGTCCGGACAACTATCCAATGCCACGCACCGATGAGCTATTGGAGAAGTTGGGACGGGCCCAGTTCATCTCTACAATAGACTTAACCAAGGGGTACTGGCAAGTACCGCTAGATGAACCTGCCAAGGAGAGGTCAGCATTCGTCACCCATGCGGGGGTGTATGAATTCAATGTCCTTCCTTTCGGCCTTCGAAATGCACCCGCCACCTTCCAGAGGCTGGTAGATGGTCTACTAGCTGGCCTGGGACAATTTGCAGTTGCCTACCTCGATGATGTGGCCATTTTTTCTGACTCCTGGCCCGAACACCTACTACACCTGAAAAAGGTCTTTGAGCGCATCAGGCAGGCAGGACTAACTGTTAAGGCCAAAAAGTGTCAAATAGGCCAAAACAGAGTGACTTACCTGGGGCACCAGGTGGGTCGAGAAACCATAAACCCCCTACAGGCCAAGGTGGATGCTATCCAAAAGTGGCCTGTCCCAAGGTCAAAGAAACAGGTCCAATCCTTCTTAGGCTTGGCCGGATACTACAGGCGATTTGTACCACACTACAGCCAAATCGCTGCCCCACTGACCGACCTGACCAAAAAGACCCAGCCAAATGCAGTTAAGTGGACTGATGAGTGTCAAAAGGCCTTTACCCAACTTAAGGCAACGCTCATGTCTGACCCTGTGCTCAGGGCCCCGGATTTTGACAAGCCATTCCTAGTAACCACAGATGCATCTGAGCGTGGTATAGGAGCAGTGCTCATGCAGGAAGCAACAGATCACAACTTCCATCCTGTCGTGTTTCTCAGTAAGAAACTGTCTGAGAGGGAAAGTCACTGGTCAGTCAGTGAAAAGGAATGCTATGCCATTGTGTACGCCCTGGAAAAGCTACGCCCATATGTTTGGGGACGGCGGTTCCAAGTACAAACTGACCATGCTGCACTAAAGTGGCTTCATACTGCCAAGGGGAACAACAAGAAACTTCTTCGTTGGAGTTTAGCTCTCCAAGATTTTGATTTTGAAATTCAACACATCACAGGAGCTTCTAATAAAGTTGCTGATGCACTCTCCCGTGAGAGTTTCCCATAATTCAGTAGTTAAAAAGTGTTCTTAAAATGTAGAAGTCTGTTAGTTATATACTTAGGAGTATATGTAAAGGTGTATGTGTTGTATTAATCTGTTTATTTTCAAGTTCTAGAAGGAAATCGCCGCCAGTGAGCTTCCCCACTGTCTGCAATTTGGGGGGCGTGTCATAAACAGATAGCTAAGGGTTAATGTCTCTTTCACCTGAAGCACCTGACCAGAGGACCAATCAGGAAACCGGATTTTTTCAACTTTGGGTGGAGGGAACTGAGTGTTTTTGTCTTTGTTTTCTGGCTGCCTGCCTTCTCTGAGCTTTGGAGAAGTAGCTCTACTTTCTAGTCTTCTGTTTCTAAGTGTAAGGACAAAGAGATCAGATAGTAAGTTCTATGGTTTTCTTTTCTTTGGTATTTGCATGAATATAAGTGCTGGAGTGCTTTGATTTGTATTCTTTTGGAATAAGGCTGTTTATTCCATATTCTTTTAAGCAATTGACCCTGTGTTGTATCATCTAATACAGAGAGAACATTTGTACTTATTTTTCTTTCTTTTTATATAAAGCTTTCTTTTAAGACCTGTTGGAGTTTTTCTTTACTTCAGGGAAATTGAGTCTGTACTCACCAGGGAATTGGTGGGAGGAAGGAATCGGGGAGATTTGTGTGTTGGATTGCTAGCCTGACTTTGCATTCCCTCTGGGGGAATAGGAAAGTACTTTTTGTTTCCAGGATTGGGAACAGAGAGGGAGATTCACTCTGTTTGAATTCACAGAGCTTGTGTCTGTGTATCTCTCCAGGAGCACCTGGAGGGGGGAAGGGAAAAAGGATTATTTCCCTTTGTTGTGAGACTCAAGGGATTTGGGTCTTGGGGTCCCCAGGAGAGGTTTTTCAGGGGGACCAGAGTGCCCCAAAACACTCTAATTTTTTGGGTGGTGGCAGCAGGTACCAGGTCCAAGCTGGTAACTAAGCTTGGAGGTTTTCATGCTAACCCCCATATTTTGGACGCTAAGGTCCAAATCTGGGACTAAGGTTATTACAGTGACAAATCTCAAAAAGGAATGGTGTTGTTTCTAGTGATGATATATTAATGACTGGTCAGTTCTGCAGACCTATCTGAATTGCCTGGTAAGCTGGACTCATTTGAATCACATAGATTTCAGTATAGCCAAATGCAAGGTCAGGTACTTAGAAGCAAAAAGTGTAGCTCACACTTACAGGAAGAGGGACTGAGAGGGACTGTGTCCTGGAAAGCAGTGACCTTGAAAGGGCCTTGGAGATCACATGGGATTACCAGCTGAAAATAAGTTTCCAGCCCAATGGAGGTTCAGAGCTCTTAGCAGTCCTTGAATGTATAAGCAGGGGAATATCAAGTAGGCGGTATTACTTCTATATATGGCATTAGTGTGAGCATTACTAGAATGCTGTGTCCATTTCTTGTCTCTACACTTCAAAGTGGATCCTGACAAACTATAAAGAGGTTTAAAAAAAGATTGATTTGAGGATTGCAAAAGCTGTCCTACTAAAGAAACTCCATTTATTTAGTTCATCCAAAGAAGGTTAAGCAGAGACTTAATCATGGTTTGTAAGTACCTAAATAAAAAACAAGATTTATGATACTACAAGTCTCTTTTAATTAAACAGATAAAGGCATAACAAGATCCAAAGGCTGGAAAATGAAGCTTAGACAAATTCAAAGTAGAAATAACACACACTTTTTAAAATAAGAATAATTAACAATTCATAGAATCATAGAATATCAAGGTTGGAAGGGACCTCAGGAGGTCATCCAATCCAACTCCCTTCTCAAAGCAAGACCAATCCCCAGACAGATTTTTGCCCCAGATCCCTAAAGCCCCCCTCAAGGATTAAACTCACAATCCTGGGTTTAGCAGGCCAATGCTCAAACCACTGAGCTATCCCTCCCTGCTTTGAAACAACTTACATAGGGACATGGTGAATTCACTGTCATGTATTTTAAAATAATGACAAAATGAATATGTTGAGTACCACAGAGCCAGATTTTTGGAAGTTAGGCAATAGTTAATAAATTTCTGCATTTATAATTTGTGTAGGCAAATATTGTGTTTACATACCAACCAGCTATTTGCACAAGCTAACAGTTAAGAATCTAACTAGCCGTGCATTTGTACAAATAGCTGATTGTAGATTCTGGGTAGAGGCCAGTAGGATTTACTTTTATATAGAGATTCCCTTTATATATAAACACATATATACAGCCTCCCATCTGAAAATGGAAATACTACTACTTACCTTCTTCACAAGGGTGTTTTGAAGCTGAAATTCATTTTTTGTGAGGCACTCAGATACTATGGTGATGAGTGCCACAGAAAAGGATATAAATGAATAAACAAATGTAAATCCTAAATCTTATTTGTTTCCCTTATTACCCCTTCAATCCCAATCAATGTGTTGTGTCTTGTTTTAGATTAAATTGTGTTTGCACGGTTTCTATCACAGTGAGGGCCCCAACTCTCAATATGATACTGCAATACAAATAAATAAATACAAACGATGTTTGTGATACAAGTTAGATATGTGCATATTTAACTTGGAAAATTTGACCCTTACCATCTGGTGACTGGAATGTTTTGTAAAAATGTTGCTGATTTCAGTTACCAACTGCATAAGTGGATTGGACTAACACATTTCTGGAGTTATTGTCCACTAAACTTGTGTGATCTATTTTTGTTTAGTGTTATTATCTTATGGACCAACCAAAAGTTGTTGTAAACTTAAATAAGAGTTAAATTTTTCTGCTGGCTGAAGAATTTGCTGATTGTTGTGATATTTGCATAATAATATATACTGGTTACTAGAAGAAATATATTCTTTATTGTATATGAATAAATGAATCATATAGGTGAAGAAATAAATTATTCACTGACATCAGCTATTTAAAAACTGTTATTAATACTTTTCCTTATGTTAATTTTATTTATTTAAAATATTATTTACAACACGGTATGTACAAATTTATACTACAGTATAACCTCAGAATTATGAGTACCTGAATTACGAACTGATTGGTCATCCGCACACCTCATTTAGAACCGGAACTTTGCAATCAGGAAGCAGAGACCGAAAAAAAAAAAAGGCAAATACTATACAGCAAAGGGAAAGTTTCTTCTGCATAGTGAAGTTTCAAAGCTGTATTAAGTCAATGTTCAGCTGTAAACTTTTGAAAGAACAACCATAATGTTTGGTTCAGAGTTACGAACATTCAGAGTTACAACCAACCTCCAATCCCTAGGTGTTTGTAACTCTGAGATTCTACTGTATTGCACAGTACATTACATTGAAGTTCTGTTTTAAAATCTCATTTACAGTTAACAGCTCTGGTTCACTCCATTTGCTCAAGATCCTCCAGCATGGGAGAGTCCTCTGCAGGCACATAGCGGGTGTACCTGGCTCCTAGGGCACTCTCCCTGAAAGGGAGGAAAGGGGGATGGTGGTGTTCAGTGTGATGTAAGGTAAGTCGGAATAGAGCGTGCTGTGCTGTTGGCTACTTCAATAGGGGGACTGCACCTTTGGGACTGTTTCCAGCTGGCACAGTTGGAGCAGCTCCCTGACATTCTGCTTAGCATACACCTAGCAAAATGAGAATCTGGACCACAATTATTTATCTTTCTGGATATTTGTCTCGAACATTTATGCCATACCAATGAGGTTAACTGCCTAAATTACAGACTAGTTTGAATGCAGTTTAGCTTTAGCACTCATATGGTATTATGTTTATAACATACAACACACATTACAATTTATTGAAAAAGCAGTAACCCTATAAAATTATTGCTTCTTTCCAACTTAATACTTCCTGCTATCATTTCTCATAGATCAAGAAGAAACTATGACAGCCACAAGGATGAAAAGTAAACTGAAATATGCTTCCATCTGGAAAGACAGAGACCTCTGAGGCATTATCACAGATTCACACTTTCAAAGGGGCCTAGAAGATTTTTTCCCTTTGGAGGGTGCAGTGAGTAATCATAACAACAAATTATATTTTCAGCGGGGGAACAACATATGCAGTCCAAGATTATTTACAATAAATGGGTGTGAATGTTCCAGAATTTAAAAAAGGCTAATAAAAACTACCAATTTCTCAGTAGAAAAAAGAAAAGTTGGAGTAAAACAGGTTTTAAACAATCAGCTTTATAGGATGATTGAGAATTCTAAAGTAGAATAATATTTGTAACACAAGTGTTAAGTCTGCCCTGTGCTGATTCTTTCAAAATCCTTTAAATCATTTAACAGAAAACAGGTGTTTAAGCTCTTATAGTACATCTGTCGTACTCATAACTTCTTTTTTTGTCCCACTGAATTTAAACGCTAATACAAATGTGACCATCGTTAGCTCCGCAATGAAGAATACCCTTCATAAAAATACTTTTATAGATGTATGAAAATGGACTAATAAGTCAGTGTTTCTGGCAAACACTGAGTAAATCATATATAATTCAATACTGTAACAAATCACTTTCTTTGCACCTTTATTTAATAACAGCTCTCTACTGAAAATTAAATCTTCCAGCCTGACATGATTTAAAACAAATGTTATTATAAATAAAGAGATTCATACACAATAATTTCATCTACTTCAGTAACAGTGAATAGTGAATGATGCTGTCAGATTAGGTCTTGGTTTGACTTGGAGAAGCTACAGTAGCTGCCACTTTTTTGTTATGGCTAAGAACATTTTAGAAAAAGTTGATCTAGTGCTCTTTATTTTATGGGCAAAAAGCAATGTTAAGTCTTCATAAAAAATAGCATGACTCTGGCTTGACAATAAAGAAGAATCAGCAACATGGGCAAGGTATTGCTAAAAATTTACTACATGAAGGAACCATATACTACAATAAACTCATAATTAAAGTACCCATGGACCCTGTGATAAAAAAAAAGATGAATACAGGCTTGTTAGAAGGAAATCCACCTGTTTATCCATAAACAGGAACAATTAGCATTTAGAATTGCTGACGTTGGACATGATGTAATTTGTTTATTGCTGCCACTTCTGTTACGTATTTCCAACCAAAATAATAGGCACAGAGGTGATGAGCTTAGTCTCTGGGGCAAAGCTTGCCACCTGCACAACTTTTCAGCAACCCAGGCTTGCCAATCAACACAGCAGCTTTGACAGTGATCTCAGAGGAGGCTTTGAGTGTTAACCTCACCAAGAGGATAAAGGCGTTGCACACACAGTCAAGTGGAAGGAGATTAACAATAAAATAAAATAAAACACACACCATCAAGGGCTAACTCAGAACAAAAAGAGAGGTACACCTCTACAGTTTGGGTTTATTGGTGCCCCTTAACATGAACATCAGGCATTGAAAAAACATCAACTTCCAGCAATTAAAGTCACAGGACTTTTTTTGGTTATAAAATAGTCAATAGGAAGTGATTAGCAATGCTGGCAGAGAACAGAGGTTGTTATTCTCTTTATGAAACCCTAGGTCTGAGATTTCTACCTCAGCTTCCACCTATTTGTCATAATTATAGGATGTCTATATAATAGATTTACTTCCTCCTGTCATCTGTTTGTTTTAGTAAATTCGAGTGTTTTTAAGATAATGTACCCTATTCAACCTCTAACGTTTTGGACAAATTGCTCATTTTTAAGACATTGGTATATAACAGCAATGTTGCTAACTCTTGTGATTTCATCACCAGACTCATCTTTAATTTTTTTTTAAAAGTAAGTTGGTAGCCATCATGGCTGCAAAAAGAGGCCTGAAAACATAAACCAAGTGGACCCTAAATGTTTCGAAAATAAGAAACCAAATAAAAAGAACACATGATTTCTGGATGCTTGAGGTTGACATTACTGTAACAGGCTATATTAAGAAAACATCCGAGCCACATTCTGTTCTGAGCTAGGAATACACTGAAAAGCAAGAACCAGGAAAAGAACTCCCATTCACACCTGCCAGCTGGAGCACTACAGCTGGAGCAGCAAAGAGCAAGGTGCAGGGCTTGAGGGGAGGGCCTGAACAGTTTAGTGTGTACGTGCCCTAGCCTGGCCTATCATACCTCCGTCCAGTGCAAATGACAGGAAATATCTTGCTGAGAAAGCTTTGCATGAGGCAGATAGGACATGGGCTCTGGTTAATGCTGCTTTTGCAGTGTTTACATGCAACTGTATGACAAGGCAATTTTGCTGTTTTCATGATTTTAACCCTGAGGAAGTAACTTGGAAGGCAAATACCATTGCAATAGTCATAGTCAAATATTTTTACAAATATATCAACATGGAATGCTTGAAAACTACTGTGAGTTAATCGAGTTGAGAGAATAAAACACTATTTAATAACGGAATGAACCACCTCATTTTTAAAGATACCATATTGTTTGAATACTTCCATTAGCATACTTGATCCGAACCTCGATAGCTACTGATATATCATTATAAATAACTGAATACAAGCCTATGGGCCATTGCATTGGAAAATGCATTCTTGAAAGTAGAAACAGATTCTATTCATCATATGCAGCTCAAAAATTTTAAAATAATTGAATTAAACTTAGGAAAAGTGCTTCGAAGCTACAACAGTCTCTCTCTCCTTCCGTACTGCTGACCTTTTTCTCTACTGCCCATTTATTGTTTTCAAGTCCTAGTCCAGTGGGCAATTAAACTGACCCCAAGCATAGCATTCCAACCATCTGTTTCTGAATAGAATGACACAACAAAGGTGATCCCTTTAAACCTTTTCACATCTTAACATCATAGCTGCTTTAATAATCTACATTAGAACACTCTTATATTTATCATAGCAACAGCACTGAAGAGTTTGTTCTTGATTCCCTTAATAGCTTGCTTAGGGCCAGGTTAGCAATGTGCATAGGGGAAGTGTGCAGCACTAAAGGTATGGCTACACTTACAGTTGTACAGCGCTGTGAGTTACAGCTGTCTTCATACAGCTGTGTAGGGAAAGCGCTGCAGTGTGGCCACACTGACAGCTACCAGCGCTGCAGTGTGGCCACATTTGCAGCATTTGCAGCGCTGTTGGGAGTGGTGCATTGTGGGCAGTTATCCCAGCGTTCAAGTGGCTGCAACGTGCTTTTCAAAAGAGAGGGGTGAGGGGGAACGTGGGGGAGAGAGAGAGAGTGGATTTTTGGATCTGTCAGCTCCCTGCCTTGCAAGTTCTAAGAACTGGAACATACACATCACCAACCTGCAATCAATTTAAAAGTTTCGAGCTCTTCCCCTACCCCTCTCTTATTCACTAAATGCAAATTATGCACTCCTAAATAGCCTTCAGACCACATAAGCAGCTGCTCAACACGGATTCCCCCCTCCCTCTCTGCCGTTTGACTTCTCTCTTCAAGCAAACAGCTGTGAACCTTCCAAAGCAATTCCCCTGCCTGCCTCCGCTCGGCTTGCTTGAGCAAACAGGAGCTGTGTTTGTTTTTTAGATAAGCAGCTCGGGGGAGCTCGGAGTTCAGCCATTCTTCCGGTTTGTTGTGAGCAGGCATTCTGGGATACCTCCTAATACCCTGGAGACCAATAACAGCGCTTTTGGTGGACACACTTGACGAGCAGCTCTGTATCACCAGCGCTGCAATCATTACACCCCAAGCAGACCAGGTGTACAGCCAGTGCTACAGCCAGTGCTGCAGCCAGGGAGTTGCAGCAGTGGATGTGCCTTGCAGGTGTGGACAGTTACAGTTGCAGCGCTGTAAACCCACCAACAGCGCTGCAACTCTCCAGTGTAGCCAAGCCCTAACACTTTTTGTGGCTCAGCACCTTGGAGTTGAGAGAGAGGGTGCAAAGCCAAGGCTAGACCCATTAATTATACGCCCACCTATAAAGGAAGGGGAATAGTAGCCACCTGCATTATGAACACAGATGTGTATGCCTTACATTCCCTTACTCTGCAGCACAGACATAGGACAGCTCATGGTTGAGCTCTTACTAATTTTACCTTTACACAAAGTTGTCTCCTTATCCAATAGACTAGATTTAGAATTTTTTCTAGAAATTTAGAAACTAATTTTAAGAACATAAGAATGGCCACACTGAGTCAGACCAAAGGTCCATCTAGCCCAGTATCCTGTCTTCCGACAGTGGCCAGTGCCAGGTGCCCCAGAGGGAACGAACAGAACAGGTAATCATCAAGTGATACATCCCCTGTAGCTCATTCCCAGCTTCTGGCAAACAAAAGCTAGGGACACCATTCCTGCCCATCCTGGCTAATAGCCATTGATGGACCTAGCCTCCATGAACTTATCTAGGTCTTTTTGAGCCCTGCTATGGTCTTGGCCTTCACAACATCCTCTGGCAAGGAGTTCTATAGGTTGACTGTTCATTGTGTGAAGAAATACTTTCTTTTATTTGTTTTAAACCTGTTGCCTATTAATTTCATTTGGTGACCCCTAGTTCTTGTGTTATGAGAAGTGGCAAACAATACTTCCTTATCTACTTTCTCTACACCAGTCATGATTTTATAGACTTCAATCATATCTCCCCTTAGCTGTCTCTTTTCCAAGCTGAAAAGCCCCAGTGTTATTAATCTTTCCCCATACAGAAGCCATCCCGTACCCCTAATAATTTTTTTTGCCCTTTTCTGACCCTTTTCCAATTCCAATACATCTTTTCTGAGATGGGGTGACCATATCTGCACACAGTATTCAAGAGGTGGGCGTACTATGGATTTATATAGAGGCCACTGTCATAAACAGATAGCTAAGGGTTAATGTTCTTTTACCTGTAAAGGGGTAACACCAGTAACCTGAAACACCTGACCAGAGGACCAATCAGGAAACAAGACTTTTTCAAATCTGGGTGGAGGGAAGTTTTGGGTGTGAGTTCTTTTGTTCTTTGTCTTGGGTCTGACCCTCTCGGCTCTGAGAGTGATTTTTTTATCTCCTGGCTTTCTAATCTGCTGTTTCCAAGTTGTAAGTACAAGGATAGTAAGACAATAGGTTTATATTGGTTTTTTTTGTATTTACATTTGTGTAGTTGCTGGAATGTTTTAAATTGTATTCTTTTTGGATAAGGTTGTTTATTCATTTTTCTTTTAAGCAATTGACCCTGTATATTGTCACCTTGATACAGAGCCTATTTTTAATGTCCTTTTTCTTTCTTTTTAAGACCTGTTAGAGTTTTTCTTTAGTGGGGACTCCAGGGAATTGAGTCTGCAGCTCACTAGGGAATTGGTGGGAGGAAGAAGTCAAGGGAAAAATCTCTTTGTGTTAGATTTACTAAGCCTGACTTTGCATACCCTCAGGGTGAGGGGGAAGAGAGGTTAGCTCTCTCGGTACTTGTGTTTCCAGGACTGGAAGCAGGGAATCTCCTAGGGTCGTCCAGGGAGGGGAGCCTGGGAGGAAGTAACAAGGGAACAAGGGGAGGGGGTTATTTCTCTTTGTTGTAAGACTCAAGGCATCTGAGTCTGGGGGTCCCCCAGGGAAGGTTTTGGGGAGACCACAGTGAGCTAGGCACTGTATAATTCCTAGCTGGTGGCAGCAATTACCAGGTCCAAGCTGGTAATTAAGCTTGGAGGTTTTCATGCTAACACCCACATTTTGGACGCTAAGGTCCAGATCTGGGAAGAAATGTTATGACAGCAACATGATATTTTCTGTCCTATTATCTACCTTTTTCTTAATTATTCCCAGCATTCTGTTTGCTTTTTTTTTTGACTACCATTGCACATTGAGTGGATGTTTTCAGAGAACTATCCACAGTGACTTCAAGATCTCTTTCTTGAGTGGTAACAGTTAATTTAGACACCATCATTTTATATGTATAGTTGGGAGTATGCTTTCCAATGTGCATTAATTTGCATTTGTCAACATTAAATTTCATCTGCCATTTTGTTACCCAATCACTCAGTTTTGAGAGATCCTTTTGTAGCTCTTTGCAGTCTGCCGGAGTCTTAACTATCTTTAGTAATTTTGTGTCATCTGCAAATTTTGCCACCTCACTGTTTACTCCTTTTTCCAGATCATTTATGAATATGTCAAATAGGACTGGTCACATAACAGACCTCTGGGGGACACCAGTATTTGCCTCTCTCCATTCATACCTACTCTTTGTTTCCTATCTTTTAAGCAGTTACCAATCCACGAGAGCACCTTCTCTCTTATCTCATGGCAGCTTACTTTGCATAAGCGCCTTTGGTGAGGGACCTTGTCAAAGGCTTTCTGAAAATCTAAGTACACTATATCCACTGGATCTCCTTGGTCCACATACTTGTTGACCCCCTCAAAGAATTCTAATAGATTGGTGAGGCATGATTTCCCTTTACTAAAACCATGTTGACTCTTCCTCAACAAATTATGTTAATCTATATATCTGACCAGGGTCGGCTCTACAGTTTTCGCTGCCCCAAGCAGCGCACTGAATTGCCGCCGCGGGCGGCGGGGGCAGTCCGTGCGCCCTTAGGGCAGCAGGCATGTTTCCGTGGCTTCGGCAATTTGGTGGCAGCTTCTATGTTTAGCTGAAGCCGTCCCGGACAGCTAAACATAGAAGCTGCTGCCGAATTGCCACCACCGCGGAAACGCGCCTGCCGCCCTAACGGTGCACGGACTGCCCCCGCCGCCCACGGCGGCAATTCGGCGCGCTGCTTGGGGGCAAAACAACAGGGACTGCCGCCCCTTGCAGATTACTGCCCCAAGCACCAGCTTGGAATGCTGGTGCCTGGAGCCGGCCCTGTGTCTGACAATATTGTTCTTTATTATAGTTTCAATCAGTTTGCCCGGTACTGAAGTCAGGCTTACAGGCCTGTAATTGCTGGGATCACCTCTGGAGCCCTTTTTAAAAATTGGCAGCATATTAGCTATCCTCCAGTCATCTGGTACAGAAGCTGATTTAAATGATAGGTTACAGACTACAGTTAGTAGATCTGCGATTTCACATTTGAGTTCTTTCAGAACTTTTGGGTGAATACCGTTTGGTCCTGGTGATTTATTGATGTTTAATCTATCAATTTGTTCCAAAATCTCCTCTAATGATACCTCAATCTGGGACAGTTCCTCAGATCTGTCACCTAAAAAGAATGGCTCACGTTTGGGAATCTTCCTCACATCCTCAGCTGTGAAGACCGATGCAAAGAATTCATTTAGTTTCTCCGCAATGGCCTTATCGTCCTTGAGTGCTCCTAAAGCACCTCAATCGTCAAGTGGCCCCACTGGTTGTTTAGCAGGCTTCCTACTTCTGATGTACTAAAAAAAAAATTGCTAATACTTTTTGAGTCTTTGGCTAACTGTTCCTCAAATTCTTTTTTGGTCTTCCTCATTGTAATTTTACACTTCATTTGCCAGTGTTTATGCTCCTTTCTATTTTCCTCACAAGGATTTAACTTCCAGTTTTTAAAGGATGCCTTTTTGCCTCTCACCGCTTCTTTTACGTTGTTTAGCTACAGTGGCTCGTGTTTGGTTCTCTTACTATGTTTTTTAATTTGGAGTATACATTTAAGTTGAGCCTCTACTATGGTGTCTTTTAAAAAGTTTCCATGCAGCTTGCAGAGATTTCACTTTTGGCACTGTACCCTTTAAATTCTATTTAACTAACCTCCTCATTTTTGTGTAGCTTCCCTTTCTGAAATTAAATGCTACAGTGCTGGACTGCTGTGGTGTGTTTCCTGCCACAGGGATATTAAATTTAAGTATATTATGGTCACTATTACCAAGCGATCCAGCTATATTCACTTCTTGGACCAGATCCTGTGCTCCACTTAGGACTAAATCAAGAATTGCCTCCTCTGGTGGGTTCCAGGACCAGCTGCTCCAAGAAGCAATTATTTAAGGTGTCAAGAAACTTTATCTCTGCATCCTGTCCTGAGGTGACATGTACCCAGTCAATATGGGGATAATTGAAATCCCCCATTATTATTGAGTTTTTTTATTTTAATAGCCTCTCTAATCTTCCTGAGCATTTCACAGTCAGGTGGTCAGTAATGTATCCCTACCACTGTATTCTTATTATTAGAACATGGAATTTCTATCCACAGAGATTCTATGGTACAGTTTGATTCATTCACGATTTTTACTTCATTTGATTCTACCCTGGTACACCTCTACCCTGATATAACGTGACCCCATATAACACGAATCCGGATATAACCTGGTAAAGCAGTGCTCCGGAGGGGCGGGGCTGCGCACTCCAGCGGATCAAAGCAAGTTCGATATAATGCAGTTTCACCTATAATTCAGTAAGATTTTTTGGCTCCTGAGGACAGCGTTATATCGGGGTAGAGATGTATTACTGTATCTCATTGATTATCCTCATTCCACAATTTTTCTGTGATGCCTCACTCTCTCCCAGCACTCTGCCACGACTACACATGCCATGTTAAAGCGCTGCTGTTAGGCAGCACTTTAATGTTGCTAATGTAGACAAGCCCTTTGGGATATAAAACTAGAAGATAATGGTACATACATAATGGGAATGGGAGAGAAATGGAGCCATCTATCAAATGACAATGTTGCTACACTGCCCAAATGTTAATGTGACTAGGAGCTAAAACCCTCACAACCAGAAAGAGGGATGTTGCCTAGTGTTAATGAAAACAGAAGCATGAGGCCAGAGTGAAGTTAAAAATGAATGGGAATAAAAAGATCTGGCTGCAGCAGGGTGAGAAAAACATCATGAAAGATCACTGAGCATAAGGCAGTTTTGCACAGCCAAGGGATCAGAGATGGCACCTTTTGTCTATGCTGCAGGTACTAGCCGGATAATAATAAAATAATAAATAATAATAATACTAAGAGATATACCAATCTCCTAGAACTGGAAAGGACCTTTAAAGGCCATTGAGTCCAGCCCCCTGCCTTCACTAGCAGGACCAAGTACTGATTTTTGCCCTAGTTCCCTAAATGGCCCCCTCAATGACTGAACTCACAACCCTGGGTTTAGCAGGCCAATGCTCAAACCACTGAGCTATCCCTCCCCCTTATTCTCTGGCTCATTAGGGCAATGCTGCATCAGCCTCTGCACAGAGGAATGCTCAGGTGGTATAGAGCTACTCCGACCCCACCTTCCTTCCTGGAGTAGTGGGGGAACGCCCAGAGTCTCCCTGTTCCCCAAGGATTCCCACTGCTGGAACAGCCCCTGGCGGCCATTAGCAGCCAGCACAGTTTAGAGAAGCTATTGGGGGTGTCACCTACCGCTGAACCAACTGAAATCAGCGGCTGCAAAGTTGGACTGAGACCCTCCTCCACCTCCAGCTTTGTACAAGCTAATTGGCCAACCTGGAGCACTATCCCAGTATCCATACTTAACAAGACTTCTCAGTGACATTAGACTGAGGTGTTCTAATGTGCATTTGACCCTCGATTGTATTATATAAGCCTGTATTAATTAAAAAGAAACTGAACAGGAATGTGATTACTTAAAGTGGGGTTACTCCCTGTTCCCAGGAAAAGGAAACCAAGAGACAGTACTTAGATGAGGCAGTAATTACAATTCGAGCACCTTCTCAAAGGCATGGGTTCATGGTGTGTTGGGGGAGCCATTCCCAAAAGTACAGTACTCCCAACGGCTTTGGTCAACTGGAACAACGGGAAAGCCTAAATACCAGGAGTTCAGGCTTGTTTACTGTGAAGTTTTAGGGGCCTTTGTGCTGCTGCTCCACTCAGTATAGACAATGAAACACCTCACTTCACCAGCCACTGCCTCAGCTCCAAGTGAGCTATCCATCAGACAAGCATGGAGATACTGGAATGGAAAACAGATAAAGACAATTGTTTTCAAGTCCTTATTTTCCAAAGTAGAAACCTTACCACTTAAGCCTTTTACAGTGGCCACTAAATTGGAAGATTTGAAGGCTCATATGAAACATGTTGAAAAGGCAAGAGAAAAAAATAGCAAAAGAGACTGCTGGGATTAAAAAGATCCTGGTAAAATAAGATCTGTGCAGCAAATAGAAAGCGTGCTGCTAGAGGTATTGCAGTTGCTATTCTGTGTTAACCAAGGTAAGGAGGGAATTCTTATAACAGCTTGAAAAAAGTAGAAATTAAAATAGGTAAGAATACATTTTTTAAAGAGTCCTGCTGCCCATCAACAGCGTGCTGAATGTAATTTCAAAAACTGAGTTCATTGCTGAGAAGGTCTCCGAATCCATTCTGCTTCCAGAATAAGCTGTGGAATATTGCATGAAAATAAATTAAAACTTTGTTGATCTCTGATCTTGGAAAAGATCAGAAAAGAAAGACGCATTAGAGTATTCAGTGCATCACTTTTTCAGTGCAGGATTGTTCCCTGCAGAACATTATCTAGTGTTTCGTTTTAGTTGAGTTTTATCATGACAATTATTATCATAATTTTTATTAGCATTACTTTAATGCTAGGGTCTCTTGTCATAGACCATGACCCCACTGTGGTAGGTGCTCTACAAACACAAAACCTGCCCCAAGGGACTTACAATCTAAGTATAAAACAAGAGACAATATATAGATACAGGCAGACATGGAAGTACAAGGAAACAATGAGACAATGCCATTCAGCAGATAGGCAGTGGACCTCACCACACCAGCAGCCTAACTGTTGTATAGTTTTTTGTAGTCATCACAGCATGGGAGAAAGCACAAAGTTTTGTGTTTTAAAAATGCAACAAGTGGGTAGAGGAGGCATTATGGGCTAATCGAGACGAGTATCAACAGCTCGATAGTGAATAGGGTGACTAGATGTCCTGATTTTATAGGGACAGTACCGATTTTTGGGTCTTTTTCTTATATAGGTTCTTATTACTACCCACCCCTGTCCCAATTTTTCACATTTGCTGTCTGATCACCCTAATAGTGAATGAGAGATTATGAGTATGGAGGGGACTGACTAGACTTTGAAAGTGAATACAAGAAGCTTATGTTTGATGTGATAGAGAAGAGGGATCCAGTGGAGGGCAGCAAAGAGGCAGGTGACATGTCAAAACAATAGGCTAGGCAAATGAGCTGGGCAAGAACATTCTGAATGAATAAGAGCGCAGCAAGATTGCATTTACCAAGGCCAGAGACATGCCTGTTGCAGTCAGCAAAGTACAAGATGATACGCTTGGATGAGAATTTTTGCTGTGTGGATAGATAGGAAAGGCCTTGTCTTAGAGAGATTCTGTAGAAAGACTCTACAATCTAGCCTGCATGTGATGACCTAGAGAGAGAAGTTGAAGATGATGCCCAGGTTACAGGCCTGAATGACAGGCAGGATGGTGGTGAAGTCCACAGTGATTGAGCAGCTTTCAGCTTTCCCCATCAAAGGTTACTCCACAGCCAGATATTTGATGTCTGACATGCAGCTAATATTTTATTATTTTTAATTTCAGACAGTTACTCCTTGCTATTCCCTATTCACTCCACTAAATAATTCCTCGGCACACTTACACCCTTCAAATATCTGTACATTGTTAAATCCTCACTTAGTCATCAGTTAGCCAGACTATACCTGCTCTTTTCATCTTTCCTAAGTCAACCCTTCCAGATTCTGATCTTTTTTTTTTTTTTTGCTTTTCTCTGAACTCCTTCCAGTTTGTCAGCTGTTTTCAAGTAACCTTATACCCACATCTGAGTGCAATATTCAATTTGCCATTGCATCACTGACAGAGTCATTGTTACCTTTCTGCTCTGCGAAATGATGTCTTTGTATATGTAAGCTCACCTGCATTAGCAATTTTTGTCAGTTTATTGCATTGCAAACTCATGTCTGATTTGCTGTCCTCAATCACCCCATCATTTTATGGATCATTACTTCCAATGTTGAACAAGACGGGATGCCAATCACTACCATACTCCAGCAAACACTTCCCCCAGCTCATACTCATGGTTCTGTACTCTCTAGATAGTTAATTCTTCTGCTTCTTCATTTCACCCTTTTTCCCCTTTTTCTTTTCTAGGGATAGAAGTTAGATTAATAGGAGAGTAAATGCCAGAATCAATCTTCCTTCCTTTCAAAAAAATAAAATTGATTCTTTAAATTTTTCCTTCAGCATTCTGGTATACTACTAATCATCAGTGAATAGTAAAAACAATAGTGGCTGATGAGCTAATTCTCTTCATACTCTAAGTTGCCTAGCATCTTGACCAGATAGTAGGTATATATACAAATTTCCAAATACACCTCTACTCTGATATAATGCTGTCCTCGGGAGCCAAAAAATCTTACTGTGTTATAGGTGAAACCTCATTATATCGAACTTGCTTTGATCCCGTGGCGTGCGCAGCCCCGCTCCTGCGGAGCACTGCTTTACCACGTTATATCCGAATTCGTGTTATATGGGGTTGTGTTATACTGGGTAGAGGTGTATTCTCTTACCGATAGTTATTTTTACAGGACCTTCCATCTTAATTGTTGAAACTATTTTTCCTACATGTTATTCAGTTTTATAGTCCAATACAAAGACATTTAAGTCTTTGATAAGATTCAGAAAGCAATAATGGACATTTCATTGTGCAATAACAATGCACAGTAACTCCACTTGCTGGTTAGTACCCTAGGATATTTAGGGAATTAGTTGATGATACTTGTGTGGTTTTTGTTTGTTTTTTAAAATCAAAGGATAACTGAAAAGATGCAAAAAGACTGACAAAAACAAATGTTGTACCAAGTTACATGTATTAAATTCAATAAAAATAAAGTTTAAAATGAGTATGTAATAAATCAACAAGGATAATAAATAAACTAACTATTTTTCGACTGAATAGTCTCTACTGTACAAGAACTAAAGAACAAAACTTGAACAGCACAAAATGCTAGATCAAATTGTTGAGTTTATTCAGAAATCCAATGTTAACCACTTAGTTCTTAAGAACGCAGCTGGGCAATGGGGAGGACTAGATGATCCATAAAGTCCTTTTTCTGACATTGAGATTTATGAGCAAATGTGCTCTACTCAAGAGAAATGGGTCTTAACCAAAGCTCTGGATGCAAACACCTGTGAACTTTGTAGTAGTAGGACTTGGAATCCAAACTCAGATCCACATCACACAGCTGCTGCTATTGCTATTCTAAATGAATAAATAAAATTCATTTAATAAATCAGTTAAAGTTAAGTGACAGCAAAGCACTTATCTAGCTCATCATTTAGAGAACCTGCGCTGCTATAAGCAAAGAAATAAATATTTAAGGATATCATAAATCTTCTCACACAATAAACAAACATACTGGGTATGATTCTCTGCTCTATTATGCCAGTTTTAGGATAGCGTAACCTCAGCAAGATCAGTTCAGGCTCATAATATCAACTGTAGTCTATGAAAGTTGTTAAAAACCGTGCTTAATTACAACCTATTGTCTGCAAAGTAGAAAATGCATTAATTTTCAAGAAGATTTAATTATATCGAAAGTTGAAAGATGTGATAAAGCCATGTTTGAGACAGATGGAGAGAAAGACAAAAGTCAACAATGAAAATTCTTAAAATGTTTAATGATTTGTATCTCAAAAGCAGTTTGAAAACATTCTTTGCAATGGAAGCTAATTAGATTACCAACTATAGAGTGGCTACTGCCTCTCAACAATAATAGGCTGAATAAAAAGCTGAATTTGAACATCAAACTTTGAATGGAAAGGAGGGTTGAAATCTGAATCTGGAACTGAATTATGTGATCAGGCCCATTTCTACTGCGAAAGCTGACAGACCCAAATAGGATCACAACTCTCCGAAATGGCAAATTGACCTTTAAAATCGATCCAAAGACCAAGGCCTTCCCAAAACCAAGGCTGTACTATTCTAACCATTAGCCATTTTAGAAGATGTAGTCTTAGGAAAACCCACATGGGATTTTGTAATCCGCATGACATTCCTCAATATATGTATGTTGTATTACACACATTTCTGCCTCTCTGCCTCCATGCCCCTTCCCAATTTATCCACTGGTCTTGAGGGACATCAAAACCTTCAGCTGCAATCCCATTTATTGTCTCTGAAAGGAAAAGACATTCAGCCTTTCCAAAGCCTGCTGGCCTCCTCTCCCTTTGAACAGGCTGCATTCCATGTCCCCAATCCCAGAGTATAGTGACAGAGATGCCAGCTGGCTTTCAAAAAGCCAGCTTTAAAGAGGCTATGCTGAGCAAAGCTGACTGGTATCCTTATCCAGGACAACCCTGGTGACGTAAGTGAACTTTGGTTAACCAAGAATTTTGGTTACGCAGAGCTCTGTAAAATAAGGAGGGTGCTGTGTATTGCATTTCTTGATCAAACAGATGTTGTCTAAGCTGTCTGGATCCTGACATTTCAGTTGAACATTGTTTATTATTCATATCATGCTAGTCACAGTTATGAAGCTGGTTTATGGTACATCTAGTAAACAACTTTCTGAATTGTAAATTGTAAACAGTCTTTTCTGAATTGGAAAGCAAAAACATGGCACAGGGCAGCCTAAACCTTTCTGTCCTTCCATTCCCAAAATAAAATTCAGAGACACAATCCATAACTGGCTATTTACGGCACAGGAGTTAAAAGAAGTGATCATGTGTGCTAGAAATGAGGAGCTTGAAACCCCTCCCCCAAATTCTGTACAGTCAGACACATGAAAATCAAAGGGCAGTGTACGTGCTATTGAACAGAGATCTGAGATCTGCCAGGATGTTCCAGTTTATACATCTGTTCAGAAGGGCAGAATCTGTCTTATAATGCACATGTGTAAAGTAAAAGTTGCTTCTATTGCCTTATAGACACTAGAAAAAGCCAATATTTATCAGAACAAGATGGTTTTGCTGTAAATCAAACCAAAATGTATAAAATTTCCCCTTAAATATCGAAGATACAAAATATTAAAATATTCCTGAGAACATATGCTATGATTCAAGATTAATATGCATCCATACACCTAAAGTTGTCACATAAAACTGCACTTTTTTCTCATAACCAAACTACACTTTCTATATAAATTATACTGAACATCATCAATTCAGACAGATTTGTACTAAGTACAGATTTATCTTGTAGCTAGTTATCCAATACACACATGACAGCTCATAAATTAAGACAGTTTTATGTGAGTTCAAACCTGAAAGCTGAAGTCCCCGGCAAGTATTAATAAAGGCATTAAAATAATGTTTGCCCTGAATAACCTAAAAACATAAACGTTATCATTTTTTCACAAGATCTGGTTTTAATAAATAGCTTCTTCATATGACTGTAAGCTCACAAAAATTTTCAGCCCTTCAACAATCATCTCCTCTTCATGGAGCCAAACAAACCAAATCTCCTCTCATGTAGAAGTGTCATTGTGATATAAATGTATGTTTCCAAATTCTCTTCAATAAAATACATTAGTCCAGCTCCTTCACCTTCATATTTCAATTTTAATATAAGAGGTAATAAACTATGATATCTTCCTACATACTAGTGTGTTTGAAGTTACAAGTCTGTCACTACTTTCATGAATCACAAGAAAGCAATTGCTGGAGGAAATATTAAATTTGATGTAATGCGCAAATAGCATTCTGGTCCCTAATCTAAATCAGGCTTAACCACCACCCAGGAATGGAATTTTACTACAATGGCAATAAAATTTCTGTTAAAAGAAAAAAAGATTAATGTTGGGTGGCCAAATTGTAGAAAACAGACACACCTGCTCAGCCTTTAGCTTTGATGAAGATATCAACTTCAAATAATGTCAACAAAATACATAAGATAAGAATTTTGTGACTGTTAACTCTTCAGGGCTATCTTTTTTTGATGCACACAGTAGATAGAAAGCCAGATGTTTTTAATCTGGAAAGCTGCAATGCTACTGCATTGTGAAGCCAACAGGCAACAGACTGGAAGGAAGAGAATAATTCAATGGGCAAAATCCCAGAAGTTAACCTTTGTGATCTTTCACACCCACCAAACAGATTTTCCTCTGCTTCGAAAGCTCTTCAACACTGTCAGAAGTACCTGCTTTCAGACTGCATGGAAGTTCCCTTGGAACTCCTGTCATAAACAGATAGCTAAGGGTTAATGTCTCTTTCACCTGAAAAGAAGTAACCTGAAACACCTGACCAGAGGACCAATCAGGAAACAAGACTTTTTCAAATCTGGGTGGAGGGAAGTTTGTGTGTGAGTCCTTTGTTCTGGTCTTGTATCTGTCCCTCTCGGCTATGGGAAGGATTTTTCTATTTCCTGCTTTCTAATCTTCTGTTTCCCAGTTGTAAGTACAAAAAGATAGGTTTGTTTTTTTGTAGTTACATGTGTGTAGTTGCTGGAGTGCTTTGAATTGTATTCTTTTTGAATAAGGCTGTTTATTCATATTTCTTTTAAGCAATTGACCCTGTATTTGTCACCTTAATACAGAGAGACCATTTTTATGTATTTTTTTTTCTTTTTACATAAAGCTTTCTTTTTAAGACCTGTTGGAGTTTTTCTTTAGTGGGGAACTCCAGGGAATTGAGTCTGTGCTCACCAGGGAATTGGTGGGAGGAAGAAGTCAGGGGGAAATCTGTGTGTGTGAGATTTACTAGCCTGACTTTGCATACCCTCTGGGTGAAGAGAGAAGTACTTCTGTTTCCAGGACTGGAAATAGAGAGGGTGGAATCCCTCTGTTTAGATTCACGGAGCTTGCTTCTGTGTATCTCTCCAGGAACACCTGGAGGGGGGAAGGGAAAAGGTTTATTTCCCTTTGTTGTGAGGCTCAAGGGATTTGGGTCTTGGGGTCCCCAGGGAAGGTTTTTGGGGGGACCAGAGTGCCGAAAACACTCTAATTTTTTGGGTGGTGGCAGCTTTACCAGGTCCAAGCTGGTAACTAAGCTTGGAGGTTTTCATGCTAACCCCCACATTTTGGACGCTAAGGTCCAAATCTGGGACTAGGTTATGACAACTCCATAATCTCTTTTGTTCTAAAGTTAGAATACTTGAAAGAAACAATGTTGTCTTTTAAAAATGGGACCTTCCTGCACAGATCATTTCAGCTGGGAGCAACATGAAACAAACATAGACGAGCTAACCTTCATCTTTTGCATTATGCAGTTTTACCTTGAGATGGGGATAACTGTCTCCAAAAAAGACAGTGTCACCCACAAAGTAGTTAGTAATGTCTAGTTATACCAGTGTTTCTCAGATTGAGGCTCACGAGCAACAAGTGGCTCTTTAATGTGTCTCCTACAGCTCTTGGCAGCACATGATATTAAAACACTGTGAGATTTAATTATTAACCAATCTAAGTTATTAACCAATCAGTAGGGTTACCAGATAGTAACTGTGGAAAAAAAGGCTGGGGTGAGAGGTAATAGGTGCCTATATAAGAAAAGGTCACCAAAACAGGGACTGTCCCTACAAAACGGGACATCTGGTCATCCTACCAATCAGGATGCTTTTACGATGTTATTAACCAATTGCAGTTGATAAAATAATAATACTTGGTCAGTCATTTGGCCATGACAATTATATATATATATATATGAAACGAGTTTCATATATATATATATGAAACATTATATTCACACACACACAAACTCGTTTCATACCCCACTCATTAAACACAAATACTACTCGGGCCCAAATACAAATATCCTGTGAGTGCTGCTGCACCGATATTGCACGGGCTTATAGCAGGTCTAAATTTTGACCCAATGTGCTTAAATGCTGCCTACGTATCAGTGTGATGCTGGCAGATCAGGTGCCAGCTCATGCCAAGGCCCATAGGTCTCAATGAACAAATGCATAGCTGAAACCAGCCTGACTCATGTGTGTGTTAGTAGTGTTAAAACTAGGTATTCGATTTACAAAAATATGTTTAGACTTTGAAATACTTGTAAGTTGTTGCATGCATAAATCTCTTATAATATCTGTATCTCACGTTATACAGTAATATTTAAGTGTTTGCTCTGTAACTGTAAACCAAAAGTCAGGAGAGAAACATTACCACATGTGAAATATTAGTTTGTCACAGAACATGTTTTCTCCTGCCCAACAAAAAAAGGCCCATAAACACCAGACACACCATTGTGGAATATCACAGGACAGAAGACTTGTTTGAATGCTCCCCCACACCCATGAAGAGGAGAATGTGCACATGAACTTATCCCATCACCTTGAACTCTAGGAGAAAGGGAATAAAAAGCCCTGACAAGAAGGAACTGGGTCTCCATGGTGCTTGGACTCTAGGGGTGGGGGGTAGGATTACAAAGCATAAGCAAAAGATCCTCAGCGTTTGGCCTGAGTTAGACCTACATATAGTGCTTGCTTACTATAGAAGCTTCAATTATCTTTTGGAACCTAAGACTATAACTCATTTGTGTGCATATGTTTACCTCTAACTCTGTAAATATTTCTCTTATTTCTTTCTCTTACTTAATAAATCTTTAGATAGCTTATTATAGGACAGGCTACAAGCATTGTCTTTGGTGTAAAATCTAAGGTACAACTGACCTGGGGTAAGTGACTTGTTCTTTGGGACTGGGAGTTACCTGAATATTGTTGGAGTAAGGGACCACTGATCACAAAGGCAAGCTTACCTAGATTGCAAGGTAGATCAGAGTACCCAAGAGGACTGTCTGTAACTCCATGTTAAGGCTGTTATAGTGTCTGAGGAGTCACACTTGATACTAGATTGGTGAAATCTAGGTATAGAACACAAAACCAATTTAGGGTTTGTGCTCTGCTGCTTAACAGTCTGCCAGAGATTGGTACTCACACTCTTGAGCCACTTCAAACAGCTCAACTCAGCAATTATTTTATTCTATAAAAGGAAGTTGATACATTTTTTGCAAACTCCACTCACATCACTGGAGGGAGTAACATAACCTGTGATAGTCACTTAACCATACAGTGGATGAAATTCTGGTTCCACTGTACGCATCAGCAAAATTTTCATTAATTTCAATGGGGACTGAATTTAACTAAATAGTTTTAGTTACATATATATCAGGAAAGCAGTAGATCAAGAGAAGGGCAAAATTCTATGCAATGAAATTCACAGATGTGGATAGGAAAGTAAACATATCTATAGACTAATATGCACTTCCAAAGAGCTCCTGCAGAAATCTTGATCCCAACTGAAGTCACTGATAAAACTCAAAATGATTTCAGTGGGACCAGGATCGATATTCAGATGCTTGCTTACTTCTATCTTATCCCAAAAATATTAAGCATGATCATCGGTCAGAGATAACCTCTGCATTTGGCAGGAAAACATATGCAGCCATAACACACACTTCCAGGAAATCCTCTCTCATGTCTTTCAAGCTTCTTCTTCTAGTCAGCTGTAGGAACTAAGATTAAATATATACATATTTGTTCCTCACAACAAAGCCTCTCCTAGCTTAAAGTCAGATCCTGCAAGTATGATGTAAAATGCCATAACCGCCAATGTTATTTTCCGTTATTTTCTTAAAGGAACACTGTCAGGACAATTGTTTCCTAAAATTTAGAGAGAGAGAGCGTATGTGTGTAACAAACAGAAATATATACATGCAAATTCTGCAACGCATCTACTGTAGAACCATGGTAATGCATCAGAACCTAAAACTGAAACAGAGTAGAAGCTGAGTGGATACAAAACTGGAAACTTACTAGTCTGCATTCATTGACCAAGTTGAAAGAAATGCAAAAAATAGAGCAGCATAGAAATGAAAACTAAACTAGGTATTGAAAATGTATCCACTTTAATAATGTACTAATGATTACTAACACAAGGTCAGATTCTGTAAAAAGCAAGAAAGAGTTCGGTGGCACCTTAAAGACTAACAGATATATTGGAGCATAAGCTTTTGTGGGTGAATACCCACTTCGCCCTTACTCTCATTGACTGTTTGTAAACTGAGGTGCTACTCAAGTGCAAACGTATTGGATTCTAGATGACAAAGCAGGAAAATGATATTTAAATATCATTGTTGGAGGTACCTTTGTATAGCTGACAACACTATATGCAATGCTATCGTTAAAATAATAACACAGAAAAACAGTTGCATGAGTAACCCTTTCACTGAAATGATTGCCCATGATGGTGGATGGTTCCATAACCTTGTACCTTAACGCCAGTGGAAATCACATGAAAAGGCAGTATTACTAACATGTTCATGGAAACAGCCAAAGTATTGCTTAAAAGATACAAAATACAAATGACTTTAACACACATTGCAAGTGATTTCACCTGTATACTATAATGCTTCACGCCTATGTCTCAGTTCTGGCATGAGAGTGTCCCTTCAAATTAACTGCAATTGTCCACTGCTGCACTTGCTATACATGAGCAAATGTTCAGGAAAAAAATTACAAGTCTATGGTTATATTCATCACAAAATTAGCTGTCTATGTTCAGAAGAAGTGCTATTTTTTTTCCTTTTTTATAATATTAATTAGTTTCAAAAGTCAGTCCTTAAGATAGCATTCTTAGGGTCTGAAATCAAACATCTTTAAAATAAAACCAATCAATAGAAAAGGCATTATTTTTACTTCTCTAATATAGCAATGAAAAACTTCCTGTTGTCAGTGTCAAGGAGTAAAGGGCTTTATTCACTATAGGACACAATAAGTTACCGTGGCAAAAATGCCTAGAAAAAGAACACAGCTCTTCAGATAATTAAAGTGCTTCAGCCCACTAGCGAATTGATTTCCTCCTTGTAAAGGTAGCTCAATTGAAATGTTCAGAATAAATCATGTGTTAAAATTATCTTCTAAAGTAAGAGCTGAGTGCATATTGATTAATAATTATTTGCACTAACAGACTCAACTAAGACAATACCATCAATTATCTCAAAAATCTGTAAGATCAATCAGAATGGAATCAACAGAGTTAAAAGATGCTCTATATTTCTCCCAGTGTTTTAGAAGTGCCCGTTAAAGTGGCAGCACATAGGAACTCCAATGGCACCTGGGCTTTCTGTTTCTGAAGTGACAGGAGATCTATTTTAAATACCAGTTACCACCTAGATATTTTAACTATGCAATATGACTCCACTACCTTGAATTACATGGATGGTTTCCAAGGAAAGCAAATGTATTCCACAGTATGATGTGTGATCGCATACCTATGCCAAGAAAATTCATTTTGTATTTCATGCTCATGCTAACGCAGCAAGGGAGTGCAGACTGAGCCTAAACTAATGACCAAAATAGATTATATACATTGGAGATAGTCATTCAAAGAACGGCTATATTCAGAGTAAATTAGCTATGTCTTAGAAACTAATGAGTCCTATTAATTGGATTTATCCTAGAAACATAATAAAATCCTAGCAAATCTTTTAAAAAATGTACATGCGTTTGCCTGGTTATTACTGGTATGGAGATCATTAATCCCTTGTGACATCAAAGTCACAAGTCCAGCATGAGAATTTATTGAAAATCCAAGGGGATTTTCCTTTCTAATAATATATTGTACAATTAGAATTGTGGGAAACTTGCTGGTTTTGGCTCACACAGGTTTTAACCAACCAGATTATTTCAGTAGCTATTCTTTTCATGGTTTCATACCCCTGGAGTGTCACATTTACTCAACCCAAAATACTGCAAATTGGCAAGCGTCATTGCATTCTACACATGACACGCTAGCGTGCTCACTTCTGACTGACACGAGTAGAGAGTGAGGGCATTTTTTGGAGAAAAGAGAGTCGTAACTTTTAAAACTTAAAAGTGATCTGCAATGGGAAAACGAGGAATTTGTCCCTAATTTTATACAAAAATGTGTCTGCACTTTTCTTTACTTTTTTTTTTCCACATTAGAAATACTAGGTATTTATTTTCCTTTCTTTGCTGTAGGATTCCAACAGTCTCTTTGAAGGATCTGAAGAGTGATGTTCCATCAGGGTGAGGACTGAGCTGCAGCTTTTCCTTCTCACAACAGAAGAAGAACATGTCAAATCAAAGACTGTCAAGATGGATTTGCAAACTGCTTTGAAAACTCAGTCCAACAAAATGTTTATAACAACCTTTACTAACGTATTTCACCTATGCACCTAAATACATGTTAGAAATAATTACAGTAAGCTAACATGCCAGGGAGCTACTCTCTCCCTTGTCCCTGTCCTGCTGACACAAGAAGAGAAACAATAGCTATAACAACAGAAGTATAAGTAGGTATTCTATACCAGTGTTTCTCAACATCTGGTCCGTGGACCAGCACTCATCACTGAGATCTCCCCTATACAGTTTAGGAAGGCAGAAAGCCAATCTCAGATATCAAAAAGATTGAAAAATTAGGGTGACCAGACAGCAAATGTAAAAAGTCGGTGTGCGGGGTAATAAGAGCCTATATAAGAAAAAGACCCAAAAATCAGGACTGTCCCTATAACATCGGGACATCTGGTCATCTTATGAAAAACATTGTTCTATATAATAACCACCAACAGATATCTGGGACTGTGGTTCAAGTAAACACTGTGGACAAACACAAACTGTAAGAATATGCCTTTTACTCAATTACCCAGTCCTTGTCAATGAAGTAGACTTGCCTACCTGTGGGGTAGTGATTAAGGAGATTATAACCCTCCTGCCACAGTCTCTATAATATGTCTCTTTAAAAATGTTGTCTCTCTGAGGAACATATTGTGTATATCTACAGGAGAAACTGCCTCTGTTGTTGCTGACCATTTTCATTGTTTAATAAAGGTAAATTTTGTGGTTTGAGTTATTATGAAGCGAATACGTGTTTTAAAATATTCCGACTGAAGTGTACAGGAATTGCCAGTAATCATGATTTTCTGGGTCTGTCAATGGATTTTTAAATTTGTCCTAGGATGGGACAGGCAGACAGGAAGCACTCATAAGGGTCAGGAGGAATCAGATTTAATGCATTTACATTTTGAGGAGGCCTTTGAAGACCAGAATTACAGTTCAGACTAAGCGCAGCCTCTACTTGGGTGGAATTCACCAATGGGTAGTTGGGCCTATGCCTGACTCTCCACACCATCAATCACAATTGGACCTATGTGGTTGGGCAGGATTTCTGTGCCTCACATCAACTCTAATATGTGGAGATAGGGCAAGAGGTGTGACTTGCTATCCTAGCCATGAAAAGACAAACACAAGTAGACAGTGGTGGTGGATTTAGGAGACCTGGACATCTGTGGGTCCAGAGGCTAAGAACCTACAGAAGGAGTACCGGAGGGCAGTTGTCACTGTTTCAGCCAACAGGAACAGTGACCACAGAGCACTGCTCAGTGAGAATGCTGTCTCTAGCTTCCACACTGGATGATGTTAGTATTTCAGTTGATCTCAACTGCCTGGTTGGGACATAAACACAGTTTGCTAAGGAAGCCAGGAGCTAAGCCACACAGGAGTTTATAGAGTAAAACCAACAATATGAACTGCATTTGGAAATGTTCTGGACGTCAGTACAGATTATGGAGAGCATGTGTAATAAACAGGTAAACCTCATTCTGCACATTCAGTATATGTCCACAATTTCAGTGCTAGCTTTTTAGTTACTAGGTAGATTCTCTTTTAAATTTAACTGGGATAAGGTCAGACTGAAAGGGTCTTCAGTGAATAATGGAAACACTACTGAAGAAATAAACCCTCCATGAAATATACAAAAACACTTTATGAATTGAGTCAATAATTCTTTCAACTCAAGTACCTAATTTGAATCCCAACATTTCTTTACATTACCTTAATTAATGCACACTGCCCTCTGAGTATCTTAATTCTATGCATTTTTATACTTCTAAGCACCTTGGTAGTGAGGCCTGCTTATTTACAATCATTTGCATACAATTTGAAGCAAAAATTGAAAAAAAACAAAGTAAAAGATTATAAATTCATTTCTTTTTTCCTAAATAAAACTATAATCTGTGTGAAACATCATGTTCCTCTGACTGCATACTGTACTTACAAGATCACTTATAATATTTGCATAAATACAGAACAGCACTTATTGAAAAGTACATATATTTTTCTCCATTTAGTAATTTCTTTAATAAAAATATGCTCATCACATACACAGATGCAAAACACAACTTGCTAGTCCTTTTCTACACAGAAACATATGCCATATCAAGTTGGAAGATGTCTGTGGTAGAAAAATTAAGTCCATCATCCCGCAACTGATTGGCCCTGCTTAATTTTTTACATTCATTAGCCCCAATCCTGAAAAAAATTGAGCATGTGCATGTTTGCAGGCTTGATGTCAATGAGTATGAAAGGAGTTCTCAGTTCTGATGAGTAATTCCATTCATATCAACAGGACTACTCACAGATGTAAATTAAATATATATTTCAGTGTTTTCAGAATCATGGCCATTGTTTCCTTGACAGATTTTTGTAGGATTATTCCATACATGAAAATAAGTATACTCAAATAAATTGTGTCAAATATCTTTAGTGCCTAGGTCCCTCTCTTTAGTTTAGAATTTTATCCTCTTGGCAAAATGTATTATGATTAGGACTGACCAAATAACAGAGATTTTGATTTGGAGGCTGAACCGGGGAGCGAAGCTGTGAGTGAAGGCTCATTTTGAACTAAACTGATATTTTCCTCTTCATGAAATGAAAAACAAATACATAAACCAAACAATTTATTTCCGCTCTAAAAAACATGTGAAATTTAAAAAAAATAAAAAGTAACAATTTTTGTTCATTTGTTTAGCTTTCGGGTGTTTTTCAACTTTTTAAATAAATACAGTTAAATTTTAAATTAAACTGTTTCAAAATGAAAAGTCGAAATGTTTCATTATGAAATGGTCAAAATGAACTGTCTTGACTTTTTCAGGGAAAAAAAAATATTTTCTTCATCCAAAAGTATTTGCCAAATTTCATTTGACTTGTGAATAGTGTTGGTGCCTTGAAAAATATTTGTCCAGTTCTAATTATTATCTCAAGCAGAGTAATATTTAGGACTATCTATTATGCCACTAGCTTTACCTTTATTTTGCTGTTTTCATAATGCACCTGTCATAAACAGATGGTTAAGGGTTAATGTCTCTTTTACCTGTAAAGGGTTAAAAAGTTCACTTAGCCTAACTAACACCTGACCAGAGGAACCAATTGGGGAACAAGATGTTTGAAAAGGAAGGAGGGAAGTTTTTCCTTTGTTTTAGATTTACAGTTTCAGCCGGAGTGGAAAAGATCAGGGAACCAGCCTCTTATCAGAGTAGTAAGTTTTAGAAAGGAATAAATAGGTTTTTGTTTATTTCTTTGTAACATGTCTTATGCAAATAGATGTAGAATCAAATTGGGTATTTGGGTATTATTTTTTTATGTGTAACTAAAATTGTGCCCAGGGGAACATCCTCTCTGTTTAAAATCTGTTGTCTATGAAAGTAGTGGTATGCTAATCTCTCCCAGAGGGTTTTCTTTTACCTTTCTTTTCTTTAATTAAAAGCCTTTTTTCTTAATACTTGATTGATTTTTCCTTGTTTTTAGATCCAAGGGGATTGGATCTGGACTCACCAGGGAATTAGTGAAGGAGTCTCTCAAGGGTACCCAGGGAGGGGAAGGTTTTGGGGGGACAGGGAGTGATCCAGACACTGAAATTCTGGATGGTGGCAGTGGTACCAGCTCTAAGCTAGTAATTAAGCTTAGAAGTGTTCATGAAGGTCCCCACATTTGTACCCTAAAGTTCAGAGTGGGGAAAGAACCTTGACAGCACCCAACCACCAGTCCTCCAAATTGATATTGCTTTCACTGTCTCCTTTTTGAGAGCCCATATGGCTTTTATTTAATCCTCCACATTTACTTCTTTGCACCACTTCAAAACTCCAAAACTACTTGCCCTAAATTATCCTTTTAGATTATTTTGTTTGATTTCGTTGTAATAAAGTTGTAGATTGTTTTCCATTTACAGTAGAACCTCAAAGTTACCAACACCAGAGTTACGAATTGATCAATCAACCACAACCACATACCTCATTTGGAACTGGAAGTACACAATCAGGCAGCAGCAGAGACACGCCCCCCATCCTTCTCCCAAAAGCAAATACAATACAGTACTGTGTTAAACATAAACTACTAAAAAAATACAGGGAAAGCAGCATTTTTCTTCTGCATAGTAAAGTTTCAAAGCTGTATTAAATCAATGTTCAGTTGTAAATTTTTGAAAGAACAACCATAACGTTTTGTTCAGAGTTACAAACATTTCAGAGTTACGAACCACCTCCATTCCTGAGGTATTCATAACTCTGAGGTTCTACTGTAAAAGTAGTAAATTACAAACCAAGGGGAGTTTCACTGTCAGGACTTTAATGATTTAGGGTAATTTTGGGGTATAATTAGTGATGAGTAGTCTGAGTTAGTCAAATTTGGGCTACAACTATCTATGAGTAGTTTGAGCAAACTAGTAAAGCAGGAGAACCCTGAATTCAATTATAAATTAAATCCGGCAATGGATTCAAATTCAAAGTTGCCATTATATGCAAAAGTGTTTTCTGAGTATGGACTGATTACAGAAATTGACTTTCAGAATGTTTTCTATTACTTCCCATGCCTCAATAATCCAGATGTCAAACCAGGAACTTATTAGAAACACCAGAACAGATGCTATGCTAGAGTTGAGCTTTCTAAGCAAATAAATTAAAAAATTGTGAACTGCAAAAGTGGTCTCCAGGAAATAGCTGTAGGTGTATTTTGCTAAAATAAGCAGTAACATTTCCTACAATCTGCCACGATGATTTAAAAAAAAAATAACATGGAAGACAATTTGTCTCCACTTCATTACATTTTTGCGGTTTATTACTCAATAGTTTTTGTCTGGGATGCCTTCGTGTCTAAGGGAATTCAGTGGAACTATATACATAAATAAAAACAGCAGAATCTAGTCTTAAATGCAGCCCATGGTCACCCTTTCCCCTTGCAACTGCTGTGTGAAGATACAGCTAATCAGGTATAAGTTTTTATTGCTGGGGAACTCATAGCATAAGTGGTATTCAGCTATAAAGATAATGGTTGAAACAGTTGTGTGGATTTAGTTTGTGAATTAAACACTATGTAAACTCGCATGCAAAGTAGGTGCATGCTTGGCAGGTAAATTGTTGGTAAGGCTGTTGGTGTCCCACAACTGAGGTTCCCTGAGCTAGGCTTTAAAATGGAAACACTCTGGCAAGTTCTGTTTTGTCTAAGCCAAAAGTACTTTTTCATCTGCTTAGGTACTATATACTTGTTTCCAGTATACTCCCCTTGAAGATAATCCATCAAAATCATATCATGTCAAGGCGATAGGAACTAAAGTGTGCATTTCCTGGTTTTTGCCCGTGGTGTATTTCTTTCCCATCCCAGCAACTGCACAAATAAAGCCTGGGTTGTCAGCATCCCTGATCCTGCAATGACTTATGTATGTGTTTATCTTTCTGAAATCCCTCTGAAATAATGGTTCTTCATTTCATGCATTGCCAACAGTCCCACTGACTTCAGTGGACCTGCTCACAGAGCACAAAAATAAACACACACGTAGGTCTTTCTTTACTGTACCAAGGCCTGAGTTTTCTGGCTTTTATGTAAAATTAATTCAGAGCCTGTGCATTAGAGAAATATATTTTGTTCTTATTTAATTCAGATTTGTAATAGCTTGCTGCTTCCAGGGCATGTGACTTGCCAAGAACATCAAGACTTTTGGCCTTTCAAATTCTCAATCTTCCACACTATATATTTTTTAACATGGTTGAAATGGAAGAATATGGAGAATATACATTTTTCTCACTGATTCTTGTAAATTCAACAACAGTGCAAGACCATTAATTTTCATAATTGTATTAGAGCTGCAGTAAAACTTTCAAAGACTCAAGGGAAAGATTGTTTGAGACAGCAAGCGATAATTGAGCAGAACTACTGTACCTGCATCATTACAGCAAATGTTAAGAGTAACTTGAATCTAGGGACAAGCAGTTCAAGAGAAGAAAAAAAAAAGAAAAATACCCCAACAACCACTCACCATGTACCTTTGCATCCTAAGCATGCTTTGTCAACAGCAGCCTAAGGGCCTAGTGAAATCAATTAACTGTGCTATTTACTTACAATGGAAACAAACCTGATTTACATACAGTTTGTATTTCAGATCTGAGAATATTTGTTACTGAAGTCATTGGTACCTGGAGTTGGGAACTAAGTGAGTTCTGCAACACTTGCCTGGCCAGTCTTATAATACCAGTTTCAGATTCAAATATTAGTATTGGTACCATTTTGTTGTTGTTTTTTTGCTTATATTTATAATGTTTTATTTATTTCTCGAAATACAATAAATATTCCAAAATACCAGATAACCAACTGGTTTTTGGGTTTAACAATAAATCCACGAGACTCCTGAAACCTATTATAACAAGGGGAAAACGTTCCAATGCACCAAAGCAAATTCCTCATCCGTAAAGCTCCCGTTACTCTTCTCTGCACAGTGTTAAAGGAAGCAAAATCACATGAATCAAAAGTTATAGGGGGCTGCAGGGAAGAAAAATGTTGCTCAGAGTACATTTCAACCACTACTACACAGCAGCTGTTGACTACTCTGTGCCAAGAACAGGCAAGTGAAACTCCATGAGAATTTGGAGTATGATCTGACACAGAAAGAGAGGAGCTAGGAAGAAGTTACTCTATGCAGCAGGCTCCCATGGCTTCCACACACAGCTGAAGGAGCACATGTGTTTCGCCATTGTGCGGGAGCCAATGGCAACACAGGTACTGCCAGCACTGCAGCTTGGCTTGAGGGCTATGCTTTAAGGGCAGATGCTATGTGGTGTTATCCGGAGATTTGTTTGTCCAGTTTATCCCATGCATCATCAAGCTCCACACATTCAACAGGTCACATCTGGTTTTAGCTCCTCACACGAACGTACCGAATGCACGCCTTGGCCACCACAAAGTCTCAATAAATTCTTATTTTGAGAACTCACATGCGAATTACACATGGAAACTCACATGTGTATTACAGCAGCTGCCAGCCCTCTACACATGAGTGAATTTCACCCAGGCTACTGGTTCCACACCCCTTTTTAGTCCCCTCTTGCAAGGACAGACAATGTGGGGGATTTCTTTCCAGACCAAACCATTAGATATGTCAAGGAGAACACAGACCTAAAATACCAGAGAGCAGTTTGATTAGTTCAACTCTCGTTTCATGGTAGTAATTTCATTTGTCGCATTTGGCTTATCTGTAGTCCATCTACAAATCTGTACAGTGCAAACAAAACAAACGAACAGAACTGTAATTTTTTTTTAAAAATGCTTTAACCTTAAGTCCTGGGAAAAAAACAAAACAAAAAAATTACAACTCAGTGATTCAGTTTGTACACATCTGTGAACAGTTTGCATTTGTGACTATGGCCAATTATATATGTCTCATGGGTTTCTAAATCTCATGGATTTCATTTATTTTTATACTAGTACAGAATTATAATGTAATCTTAAATCTCCTCATCACTTATTATTGCTGGTCATTTGCTGAGTACCAACAGTGTGCCTGGCACTGTATGCACCATGGAGAACAACTATAATATTTAAATACATACATGTAGCATGTAGATATATTACTCTAGAGAGACACGATTATTACTAATACATTGAATCTTAGTACCTGAGTAACATATTGTCTAGACTCTACCTATTATCCTACCCTTTTGGAACACTGCCATAGGATTGTTAGCTTCCATTTGAACAGATATTAGCAAAACCAGAAGGTGTTTCAGATTAATATTTTACATCCAGCAGTCGAGCAAATACTTCAAATGTCATGCCAGCAATTGGAATATGTCCAGGTTCCTCAGCTACTGCAGTATTTGAACTTACGATCATGTTAGTGTGTCACTACGATCACATTACTGAGATATTATGTTCTACAGTTATAAGAGTAGGAAGAATTTTGGATTAGTAAAGATTCTGCCTGTCAGGGTTTATTTTTATTTTAACTATGTAAACATTTGTGCCTAAGATACAATAAATATCATAGCTAGCATTTGCAACAGCATGCCTTGCACTTGCCAGAGAGATGTAACAGACCTCCTGCAGTCTAATTTAACATAAACAAGCCAAGACAGAGGAAAAAGTGAAAACAGTGCCCTGCAGTAACTGGCTAATAGCCTTTCCAATTGTGCATGGAGAAACCTGACACATTGGGAACAACTGTCTACCCAATATCTGATGGTGTGTTACAGGGCATAGCATAGTGCATAATCATGGATAATACTTCAATAATATTTAAAACATAACTCTTCCCATCCAAGAATTGGTTAAGTTCAAATTCAGCTTTGCATAAAGATGTGAAATACTTCCTTTTATTTGTCATTATCCTAAAATTAAAAAGGAAAATAAAGAAATAAATGCATTTGTTCATCTTTTGAGCCAAAACCTAGGCATAACAACTTGTTATATTTAAAAGACTTGTACTTATCTAAATTTCAAACATTAGCCCACCAAAGTAACAAAAACAAATTAAAAATATAAGGCTGTGTCTGTATCAGTTAAAAAGTAGAGCTCATTTGTTTTATTGATAAGTCCTTACTTTAAAATCAATGGCATATGTACAGGAGCGGCACCAGAGTTTCTGGTGCCCTAGGCAGAATTCGGGGGGTGGCATTTTGTGCGCTCCCCACGGGGCACGCGGGAGCTTCTAGTTCCGCTCCCATTGCGCTGCCGAAGAAGGACCCTCCGCCGAAATGCCGCAGGCGACAGTGGCAGTCATTGAGCTGCTTAATTGCCTGCTGCTGTTTTCCGCGGCACGTCGGCAGAAGGTCCTTCTTCGGCAGTGCAATGGGAGCAGAACCGGAAGCTCCTGCGCGCCCCATGGGGACCGCACAAAATGCCGCCCCCCCAAATCCTGGCGCCCTAGGCGACCGCCTTGGGTCGCCTAAAGGAAGCGCTGGCCCTGCATATGTAGCACATAGACTTTTGTACGTATTTTACAATAGTAGATCTTTCTTATAAAGATGTGGGGAACCAGAAATTTTACTTAAAATAAAAGCCTGCTTCATTTTCTCTGAATGAAACTTCTCAGCTTCTAAAAACAAAAAGTATTACTGGTACTTTGAAAAGGACAATATAGTTTGTTAACGTACTGTAAGAGAAATGAATGTAAACAGTTCACTAGAATCATTCTCACTAGATCTAATGTTCTCTGACCTACCATAAAGTTACATGCCATGCCAGATCTGCAAAGATTGCTTTTCTTTTCCTTTGTTAAGACTAATGACTTCTGCTCTTCACTGATGACTTTGTGCATGCTCAGGCACTCATTTATTTGTAAATAGAACCGTATTAATCAAATAATACATATACACATACACAAGATTTTCATGTTTTTCCTGGTTAGATCATGCTTTTTGACCTTCACTGTTTATACTATAATAAGCAAGTAATAAATGAGTCACGCTCTAAAGTGAAAGTGCTAAACCAAGTGTATTTAAAAGGAAATAAAGCACAATAAGGATGATACATATATTAAGATTACCTGCAAACAATAGAGATAAAATTATAGAGATTTAATGAGACTCTTTAACCAGTGGTTCAGCAAAATGGCAACCAAAATCTGAAACTGCAGTTTTAAATGGGACTTGTGATGCACTCAGCTGTCTTAGAAAATTTAAGATAAAGGAATTGTGCCTTTTACAAAGTGGGATTTAAAAAACAATGACTTTAAAATAAAATATTGGTCAGTTAATTGGTAAATACAACCCCCTTTTTTTCTTCCTCTCCACTTTATGATGTTACAAAGAAATGATGTGAAAGGTCACATTGTGTAAAGGAGAGGAACTGTGGAAACAAAGGACAGCAGCTGGAATATGTTACGGTGTTTTTTAATGCTACTGTTCTGTGGCAATTGTGCAGTAAAACCGTGGCTATAAATACTGGGAGTACAAATTCCATCTGTGACCATGTAACCAATTCTTCATTGACAATGAAATGAATTTATCAATGTCTAAATTATCAAGAGTTTCATGTGCAAACCTAGTACCAATGGAAGAACTTTTTGGTGTTCTTCCAGATATGCTATTATATTCCTAACATAGTTAAAACCTTCCTTGGCAAAATAATTCACTATTGAACGGGAAAATAACCAAATATACAGAGTTAAATATCGAGAGAATATTTTGAGAATGTTCATGGTAGTACACAAGACTACAAAAATAAGTACTGAAGTTATTCGTATCTCATGTAAAACAGAAAAACTCTATACAGAAACATGAAAGGGATATTTAAGAGGAAAAACTAAATTTTTATTTCCATTTGTCAGCTATGCTCAAATATCACCAATATGGCAGAAATGTAAACAACCTATGGGAGTGTTTTTGCATTCCACATGGGAAGTCTCCACATAAACTGTAGCTGCATTTTAGAATGAGCCATTTGATGAGATTCAGAAGTTTACCAGGGTGGTATTTACTTCCTTGCAGTACATTGTCCGGCTATGCTGGAAAAAGGACAGGAAACACAGGATGGGGTTTAATTAGGCCACAACTTTATTCTTAAACGTCTAGGAGTACCTGGCAGATAAAAGTGTACAGTGTAGGTAATTCCATAATCACTTCACTACATACCCAGGAGCTTCTGAGAGCAGTCCCCCCTACCCATCCTGGTCCCCAGCCAATCTGCTGCTGGGACCTCACCCCACCCCTTGAATGAGGGCTAAGGGGGGACTATAAAGAGGGGCTGGCTCCCTGCCATACCAGTCACAGAAGCCCTGAAACCCCCATTTCCACTCCTTTAAGGAATACTTCCCTTTAAATCCTTTACCTATCCATTTTACCTGATCCCTCTATCCCTTCCGTACTGAGTACCTGCACTGGACATCTGCCCCACATTTACATAATGAGTTACAACATCATAGCCTAACTGCCGTTTAATGTTTGCCCAAAGTAAGTTCTCCCTAACCCACTGTAGGGAGGGTGAATAAAAACCTCACTTCACCTTGGCCAAGCTGGCAGTGGGGGAAAAGTTCCTTCCCACCCCCCTGAGAAAGGAGCAACTAGCCTGACAAAATGTGATATTTCACCATTTCCATGAGAGGGAGGGTGGGCACTGTTCAGTCTGGTCCAGGTAAAAGAGGGCTTTTCCTGCACTGGCATGGACCTGTATAGTCCCCTCCACTTCCAGCTGCAGCAGAAAGTCACCTCCCTCTCCCAGCCCAGTTCTGTAGCCCTTAATAAGGCATACACTGTTTCCAACAAGCCAGACAACAGCCCTCCCCCTCCCCCACACTTAATGTGTAGTGAGGTCATTTCTTTTACTGTTGGGAGATATGATGCCTTTTGTGAATTTCTCATCTGGAAGAGCTTAAGCAATTTCATCTCTTTGCAATGAATAAGGAAAAAAAAATATAAAACTGGAAAAAACGTCTAAATGCCTTGAATTGATCAATGGGTATTTACTATCCAGAAATGCTACCAATGGAGACGCCTCATGTATGAAAAGGAAAAGTGCATCAAGTCCTGGGACATATGGAAGCCATTTATCACATCATTACCATTCCAGGTATGCAGAGAACGTATTTAACTGGAAATGGTGTGATCTGGTATTGTTATAGCTATGTTTGAAGAAAATATGAGATGAGCGTGGAATGGCCTTTGGGGATACTAACAGCTTCCTAATATTATACAAATAGTCATCAGCGCACATTTGGGAGTGTTTGCAGGATCAGGCCCTTACTTTGCTAACACATTATTTGACCCCTGTATTTAATCGTGTTGTTGCTGGTTGTGACACGGCAGGGTGACAGGATTATGCCATGTTTTCATACAGACATAGTTGGAAAATAGAGCAGAGCTAAATGTGTATTTGGCACTGGCAAATGGCTAAGCATATAAAAATCAATTTTTGAGCAATGTAGTAGTGCTTACATTCCTTTAATTTATATTTACTTTTTATTTGTCCTCAACAAACAAAACAAAACCAAACCACTTAAAAGCAGTTTCACTATATCACAATTTAAGTTGTATTGATAGCAATCTGATTTCTATTTTGTGGCTTCAAATATTGCTTTAACTAGATCCAAGCCACTTTCCTATTAGTGCCTTCTTAAAGAATACATATGTGAGAGAGTCTGTATTTGTAATCGTATGCATATGATTTAATCATGCCATATTTAATACATTTTATCAGTCCAAAAATACTGCCTGCTTCTAGGTGACATTCATTTGCCATAGATTGCCCTTTTCATAATGGAAGATTATCTGCTTAAAAACTATCATTTTTATGTATCTTTAAGACTAAAATTATTAGAACTATTTCCTAATTATTGTAAGTGACTCCAGGGCACACATTATTGTGTATCAAATTACTAGCTGAGCCTCACAAGTAATCTGGAACACATTCCTCCTGCACTATGCGCTTATTTCCCTCATAACAGTAGACACAATTAACTTCAGAACAGACAAGATTAACTCTGCTCTACGCTAATCCCTGTATTCTGATTGGTCCCCTTATTAACTGCGCATTGAAGGAAGGACAGTAAAGGTGTCAGGAAAGTCCCTAAGAATTGGCAAGCCTGAAGGATACTCTGCCAGGAAAGAACGGAAGAGCGGAAGGTGGCAGTTTGAAACACTTATTAAAGGAGTTAACAGACTAAAAGGATGTGATTTAAAGCACTAAATGCCACAATCCTGTCATGTCCAAGTACTGCAGTCTAAGGAACTGCTACTTCTCTATAAACATCACACACAGTGTTCTCAGTACTTGGACAGTAGAATAGGACAAGGATGGAATGAGAAATCTTATCTGACAATGGACTTCGTGGGTTAAGCCTTCCAATAATATTCTAAGATAGTTTTTGAATTTCTGTACTTGTATTTATTATTAATAATGGAGTTTATTAGGTACCCATCTGCCACTGGCATTCTAGTCCCCTTACATAATAACCAGCAGTAAAATCAATTAACATCTCATTAAAAGATAAAACTCAAAACCATGCCAATAAAATGCTAAAACATATTTTAAACACATTCAGTCAGCATGATGGTATGCTAACATTCAGTTAGTCTCAAGGTATGCAGCAGTTTAGATGTGTAATTTTAATGCTAATTATGGCAAGATAAACTGTAAAAATAAAATAAATTAATACAATGTACTTTAATTTCAAATTTAAAGCAAATCCAATAGACCCTGGTTCTGTTTCTCAGTCAAATGCTGCATCATTTTGGACTTCAATAGTGTTGTATTTTGTGTGAAGAGAGTTCCCCCCACCCCTTTTAACAGCTATAGACTGCTGCGAGATTGTTCAAAGATAAAAATATGTACTGTGAAGCCCCTAAAATGTCATGATAAACGAACTCAAATGTCACTATTAAAATATCTCCTTTCATCAGTTTCACAGCACAGATCTCTCATTGGAATGCCAGAAGAACTGACTCCACTCTGCAATACTTCTATGGGAACAGGGAATTTCCTTATGAAGGTTGAATTTAAGACAATGGCAACTTGGCTGCAATGTGCGTCGCATGGCACTGAGATAGCCACCTGCAAAGTAGTTTAAAAGATACACCCCCCTGGAGAAAAATTCTTCTGTGTGAACTTCTTTTGAAAAATACTGTGGGGTTAAGTTTCTGGCTCAACACAAGGCTGCTGCAACAATCTCCCCAGGCTCCTCTAAAATGTGAAAAAAAGCCATTTTCTTTCAACTGACTTTGTTAACATTCTTTGTGAAAAGATAAAAAGGGAGTATCATGGTACAAAAGAACTGATTATGAAGAAAACAATTTCAAGGGTACCACTTTCCTTTCCTCTTGGAACTATTATACAGTAAGTGACTCATTCCCCTAAACAGCATCATTTGAACACAGGACCAAAGGAAAAAAATCGGATCTTTGTTTTGTGCAGTTCTTGAGACCAGATATCTATCTGTAATGATAACCTTGTTGGCTTGATTACCATAGGCAGTTCCTACAATATTCCATGCTTTGTCCCCCAAGTTAAATATATTTCTATATAAAACGTTCAATTGAAGTTCAGGTGGTTTTAACAAAAGTGGGGGGAGGGAGAGAGGAGGAAGACTACCTACAATGGGTATTTATAATCTGCATTGCGTTGCTACCTGCGAAGAATAATACAGGATGATCTCTTTTGGAAGAAAAACCCTCACATATAAATGGAACAGTCAAATTTATAAGCAGCCATTTAGACAGCAAATATGTTGCTTGGGTTTCAGCAGTCTTAAACACTGTGAGCAGCTTAACCTTATCTCCCAGTGCCACTGCCTTCCTGAAGTAATTGATGCTTGGAGTCCCCAATTTCACATAAACCAGGCCACTATGTTATTGTATACAGCAATCTGACTGCTAGCAGAGACAGGAAACTGCACTGAACCCAGATCAATAGACATGTCAACAGTAAGCTGCTTAATCTAATTCTGCCTATCTCATCTTGGAGCACAGAGTTTGCAATTTTACTGCTAGGTCCCTGTGGCAGGAAATGGTTTGGTAAGTTTAGTCTTAAGAAGTTTAAGCGATATGCTTATCCTTCAGGCCCTTGAATGTTTATTCAGCAGAATAGCTGCTTTAAATGTTTTATAAATGGCAGCAATGTAAACAAGGCACTTCTGAGTTCCTTCACAGATGAAAGCTATAACAGTGATTTCCTTGGCAGTGGACAGGGAATTTAACACTACAGCCAAATACACTTAAAAGTAACTTGCATTTGTACAGATGTACCAAACTAAAATAAACTTTGAAGATCAAAATATTTTTTCCCCTCCTGCTCCCCTCCACTTCCCCTCTAATGGTATTATTCTGACATAGAAACACTTTTGCCTTGGCAATTATATTTGTCTTATCTCTAACTTTAATGCAAGTGACAGGAATGCCCTCCTTTGTAAATATCTTTAGCATCAAGACTATTATAATATAGTTTATGACAAATAAGTCAGATCAGGTGACTGGAAAATCAGAGATCAGCTCCTTTTTTGGCAAGCAGAAGAGGTGGAAATTAAATCAATGACATTTTCCTCACTCATGTAGATACCCTATTGACAGTATAACTAGCTTTTCCTTAAAAAAAAAAAATTAAAAAAAAAAAAAACTTTGCCCAACATTTCAGCATGCTAGGCTTAAGGAGAATTTTTTTCCTATTTGCTCCCCATGAAAATGACTCAGCTGAGTGTCCAGGCGTAATTGAACAACTCTCTCACACACGTGGGTTTTATTCCATATCATCCCTTGCACCCCTTGAGCCATGGCCCTGTCACAATGTAAGCATTTGTCAATGATGTTACAGCAAAAAAATAATATTGTTCACAGTTCACTGGCAACTGTTCCAGGTCTCAAAATGCCTGGGGTTTTCAATTTCATCTGGAGTAAGACCAAATAATGTTGCGTCCCTCAGGGTTTCATGGTACCTAACAATTCAGAAGGCCATTGCCAACAGAGAGAGAACATTAAAGCTCATGGTTTACTTTGGAATCTCAATTAATAGCTTCAAACCATGATAGACCTTTCAAATGCTCTGACAGTCAGTTTATCACTGGGAAACAAGTGTAAACTTGTTTAGAGAGGAAGGATGGTCTTATGCTTAAGGCACCTGACTAGGAATTAGGAGACCTATGTTCTTTCCTCAGCTATATGACTTTGGGCCATGTAAAATAAAACTTTCCTATCTCACAGGAGCGCTGAAATGCTACATGCATAAGTGCTCGGGAGGTACTCAAGCACTACAGTCATGAGCGTTACAGAAAAACCAATAAACAAATTCAATAAATAAAATAAGAATTATGGAAGCCCATTTGAACCCAAATCCTGGGCTCATGGAGTTCAGATCCATGAAAACTAATTCAGCAAAGAAAGAGTGCAGTGAATAATGAAATTGAAGGAAGAATTATAAAATGGCAATAAAAAATAAGATACTGAACTTGAGTGTTCCCACACACAAAATGATAGTTATGGGGAAGTTCTGTAAAAGAACTTTCCTTGGACTAAAAACTACAAATTAACTTTGGGAGTATCTGTGATCCTGTTTATTCATGTATCGTGAACAAACCTGTGCGGACATCCATGCTTGATAAAGTTTCATACTGGATGTGTCTGCATAGCCATCCTGAAATCTTTGATTTTTTCTCTTCTTTTATCTATAAAAATTTCACTCCTTCAATCAAGAAACTGAAACTATACTACGTGATTCTGATTACCAATCGCACACCATGAATAAGCAACAGTCAAAGCAACAGCAGAGGTAACTCATTTGTGAACAATCCATGGACTGAACTATAATTACATAAAATGGCTGTACAGTTTCAAATAAGTTAGTAAAAAGAGTAAAAATCAAAGTTTGTTCAAAGATAGCGATTTTAGATGAATCCAGGAACTTGCATTTTCATATAACTAAGGCTCTGTATCTGTCATGGAGGCAGCGGAAGTCATGGATTCCATGACTGTCTGCTATGTCTGTGACTTCTGCAGCAATCAGTGTGGCTGATCCCACGGCTTCCCAAGCAGTTTCTCAGGTGGCCCTGGGGACAGCCACACCAGCCACTGCAAGAGCAGCTCTGCAGCCAGCCACTCAGGTGAGCAGTGGTCCCGGGGGAGGCGGGAGCAGCTGCAGCTTGGCAGCTCCCAGCAGAGGTCCTGGCGACACAGACCACCTGAGCAGTAGTCCCAGGTGTGGCTGGAGCAGCCGCTGCTTGGCGGCGTCCAGCAGCTGGTGCTGCTGGCCAAGGCCTCCCTGCAGAGCAGCAACCCCCTGGCCTCCCCCAGAGCAGCAGCTCCCGCCCCCTAGTAGCTCGCCCCCCCACAGGCCCTCCAGCTAAGGTTTAGTCAGGGGTATTTATAGGTCACAAGGCCGTGAATTTTTGTTTACTGCGCATGACCTGCCCATGACTTTTACTAGAAATACCCATGACTAAATCGTAGCCTTAATCATAACACAAAAATCAGGAGGACTCTTCCTCAAGCCCTCCCAAAACAATATAAGAACAAGTAAACTTCTGAATCTCATAAAAATGGCTATACTAAAGTGCAACTACAGTATGTAAAAACATTCATCATCACAATGAAATCTCATAGCCCTTCATTTAAGGATCTCAGTGGACAATCTTTTATTCCAGATGTTCTAAAACAATTAGACCCAATGCAGATCAGTAAGATGGGGCTCCTCAGAACTTCACGGCTTACATTTGTATGCTATTCAGCTGTAATGTCTTTTTAATGCCAAATTCACCATTTCTGAATTAAGCTGTGAAACCACTATTCTCATCTTTTTTCAAATCCCTCCTCAGGACACATTTCTGTTTGGTGTCACCAAATAATCAGCCAACCACTGATAGATAGATTGTGAGGCAGTCTGAGAATAGCTGATTTTATTCATTTATAAACAATAACAAAAAATGCAGATGCTTTGGAATTATCAGGTTGTGCAATAGCTAATCGATAGAACTCTATATTATCATTAGTATCCACATCCTCTTCATTGACTGTCTCGCTTGCTGCTTCTTGAGTTAAATTAGATTGTAATCTTTTCAGGGCAAGGACTGAGTATTCCTGTGTGTTTGTATTGTGATTAGAACAATGGGCCCCTGATCCTGACTGGAATCTTTGGTCACTTCCATAGTACAAATAATCAACACCACCACCATAGCTACGCTTCTGATCTGGGGTACAGAAAGTAAATGCGGACTTAGAGTCTCTGCAACAGGAACTTATTAGTGTAAACTAAAAAAAGTTGCCTATGAATAAAACGTCTACATAAATTTGAGAGCATGTGATGCATTTTTGAATGAGGTAACTAATTCTGCAAGTATTATACATTTGATCCATTTAAAACAGTGATTCTCAACTTTTCCAGACTACTGTACCCCTTTCAGGAGTCACCTCACTTAAAAACTACTTGCTTACAAAATCAGACATAAAAACGCAAAAGTGTCACATCACACAATCACTGAAAAATTGCTTACTTTCTCATTTTACATATAATTATAAAATAAATCAATTGGAATATAAATATTGTACTTACATTTCAGTGTGATACTTGAACCTGTTTTTTACTTATGAGCCTTGCCTGAAGCCTGAGCCCACCATCCGGGGATGAAGCATGTAACTTAGCTTCGCAAGGCCCTCCGTGCTGTGGGGCCCTGGGGAACTGCCCTGCTAGCCACACCCTAATGCAACCTTGCACTTGTGACCTCCTTAAACCCATCCCACAACCCCAGGTTGAGAAACACTGATCTGGATGAGTTGAGTACCTGCTGGAAGAACTTGGCATACTCCCAACAGTACATGTGCCCCTGCTTGAGAACCACTGGTTTAAACAGTTGAAATAAACCTGTAAAGCAGAATATGAAATATACACATGCACTACTAAACACTGGGTCCTTAAAGCTTTAATGTAGTATAGGAGTGGTCTACAACTGGAAAAATATCTTTTCTTTTGCTGTTCATAGCATAAACATGCAAAAAAAATAAAGCCTGTTGGTGCATAATAGATATACCAGGTGCTTTAGGTGTTTACAATTGAAGCATTAAATCATTATTATGACACTGGATCTTAGCAACTGAATCCAAAGCTCTAGTTTCCTGTCCCAAATCTCATTCATTTTATCACTTTATTTAGGATTTCCAGGTTATGCACTTTTAGCTTCATTAGCCAACACTGAACGAACTGCCTAGGCCATGATGACAGAAAATTATGGTGATGGATTTAAAGTAAATCACAATATTCACAATCAAAAATATAGAGCTCCCTTGTTGAATAGTTATGTTGCCACACAAACATTGCCCAATTTTATTTTATTTTTATAAATTTCCTGATCTTGTCTATTTTCAAAATGTTAAACACTTTGCATAAAATAAATTAATCGAAACAGAGCTTGGGCCTAGGAGCCAAGATTCCTGGGTTCACTTCTGCATTTGGTCACTCGTGATTTTAGATCTGTCACTGCGATTTTCACAGGGGCTAAGCACTTGCAAGTCCAGTGGGAGCTCTGCATGCACATTTCCTATGATAATCAGGCCCTTCATCTCTCTGGGACAGATTTCCAAAGGTATTTTGGAACCTAAATATGCAGATAGGCATGTAGTGGATAGTTTAGGCACCTAAATACCTTTGGAAATCTGGCCCTCTGTGCTCATTTTATCACCCTATAAAATGATACAAGCCAATTTATCTAACTGGGTGTTGTGATGTGTAATTAACAAGTTTAAAAAGTTCTTTGCCATCCTCAGATGAAAGATGCTAAAATAGATACGTGTTAGCAATGCTGGTGTGCATATTAGGCATGTGATGATCCAACTATGCAATGTTTTATTAAATGCTTTGGCAACAATTTATACTACTACTATTTATACATTTGGAAAAAAAAACACACAAAAAAATTCCTATTACATTTTTAATGATTTCTAACTAAAGGGCTTTTTTGACCAGAGAAGGCATGTAGGAAGCTCATCAAAAGTTCAGAGTCAAATTGAACAGTGGCAATCTTTTTAACTTCTTTGTTTAACAAATGTATCACAGGAACTTTAAAAGCAGTAGCTCTACCATGGCTTTCTGAATTAGCAAACAATGAACTTCCAGCTACCTGCAAAAGTATAGCCAGAGCACAAGAACTTAAACCACCAAAGACTACCCAGAACTTCCCATCTGGCACGTTATGGACAACATACCCCCAAAACGCCTGAAACTGTGAAAACCACTATGGACTACATTCAATCACCTCATGTCTCTGGATCTGGCCAGGGAAGGGCAAAGTGCCTGAACCTTGTTACCATTCCAAACAAGCACATTATGACTGTCCCAACAAGCCACCCTCCTGGTTTGACCTGCCACGCAGACTTTGGACCACACTGCATTGCATCCAAACAAACCATGTAAGATATGACTACTTGATGCACAAATGGAATATCAAAGACCTCCCTTCGTGTGACTGTGGCAGGGGTGCTGGAACAATTTGTATAGCGGAACTGCAGAAATCCACTGAATCAAACTGTAAACTGTATATAATGGAAACCACGTCAAGTCGGGGAGGAGCGGGGTCCTGCCACACCCCCACCAGCCCCAGTTCCAGCACCTATGGACTGTGGTGAGACTATCCTAGCCATCGAACATATCATAATACAGTGCCCCAAATATGGATTCAAAGCAAAATGGATGATACCAGGGTCACAGAGAAAGCCTTTAAATGGCTTATGAACCTACAACTGTGTCTACTGAATGTTGTTCCCCAGACACCAGATGCGAGAAAGCGAGGCCCTTTGTAACTGGACTTAGATAAATGACTTGCAAATTAAAAGAATTGTTTTTATGATTCACTGCAGTAGCTGGCTTTTTTTTGGATACAAGGTTAAAAGTGACTAGTAAACCTTTTAAGGTTATTGAAACTAAATTATTAACGCTACGTTTCACCTTCCTTTTGTCCTCCTCGTGGCATTCTCCCTGATTACTTACTGCAGCTCCACTCCTACAAGTTGTAAATCAAATGAAAATCTTTGAAGTACAAAATCATCTGATTAAAATTTTCATCCACAGGGAAACTGCAGATATGACGGGAAGCCACATAATGCAGTTTTTACATTTGAAACATCTGACACTCTTATTTTTGTGTTGTGAAAACTGAGCAATTTCATCTTCATGAGTAACAAAAAGAGGAGTCTAACCTTTTGAAACCTTTAAAACAACTCTAATATTTTTCTGCTGCGTGACTGCATTTGGTGTGTCATACTTTACATATGTTATGACACAGAGCTATTTGGGACAAAATACATTAGATAAAACGTTTTTCCCCCCTTAGCTCAAATATGAACAATCCACAGGTTTGATGATATCATTAAATAACATGTGGGTTGTTACAAGGTAAATTTGAAATAAGAGCCACTCTCAAGAGCTGTAAGGAACTCCACACATGCCCAAACCTGAGTGCTTCCTGGAACTAAACAAAACTATAAAGCTGTGATGAACACTATCTAGAGGGTAACCATACATTAATTTACATTTTTTAAAATGTAGTGTCAGTCCCAGCTGAGATATGCATTTGTTTTAAATATTTTTTTCTGAAGAAGTGGGCAGATAACTTTTCTTAATACTACATTTTCAGCTCTAAAGATTAAATGGGGGGATGGGGAGGAGGAGAGGTGTCTATCAAGATACTGAGATATTTCAATGAACGGGTGAGCCCTGAGCAACACTCCAGAAAAAGAGAAAGTGGTAGCTGAATTTGCAGTTTCAGCTTCCACTAAGTTCCATGGATACAGCTTACTTACAGTCTACATACATTAGCACAAAAGGTTAGCTCCACACAGATCAAATCGCATTCTAGGAGGGATAAGAGACTTTTGCCCCATGGGGTATTATTGGAGTTCAGCCAGAACTCAGGCTTAAAAGGTGAGCAAATTCTCCAGAGGGAGTCTCCTACTGCTTCAATACTGTTTACTGTCTCTCAGCACTTTCAAATTTCACCTCAAAAGCAGGAGGTACAGAAGAAGTGTTAGGTTCCTTTTTAAAGGACCAGCGCTGTCTGTCTAGGTTTTGAGATTGCCGATCACTCTTAGTATTTGAACATCATAGTATCACGGGATCATAATCATGGGATTATTACAGTTTGGAAAAGATTTTTTCAGTGTACTCCATTGGTCAAAATGAAGAATAAGGTTCTTCCTAGTAACATTGTACATGATGCATGCAATGACTCCATCAAGAATATGTTCAGTCACATAGTATCTAGAATTCTATCTGGCTGAAAAGGATTTTGAAGAGGAAAGTGCCAAGAACATATTTCCTGTAGGAGGGCATGCATCTCTGTGATTGATGGTGATGTCAACCAATAGCAGAGTGATTGAAATGATCAAAGTTCCTAGTGTAAAGACTCCAAGAGACCTGTTTGAATTTGGGCCATTCTAGGATCAAGTCTTTGGTTTTCCCATTTTTTCCCCCAATACAAACACCAGAATATTGCATATATTGAACCGGTCACTCAGTGTTGATGGATTTGTACTAAAATCAGCATTGCTGTTTTCTACAGAAAGCAATAAAGCATGTCTTTCTTGTGCAAATTAGAACAAGTAGTGTCAGAGTGAAGCAGCACTGGCAGCTTTTACTTATTGTATAAGTTGTATTCTTGGATCACAATTTCTCCCTTCTCTCCCTTTTTCATCTTTGTGTTGCTCTTTGCTATGCTGCTCTTACCTTTCTTTGATTGATAGTATCTCCTACAAACTTGCTCCCACTCCAGCCTGCTCAGGAAAAAGCACCTTCCCTTCAGTACCCTGCCTACTCCATGGAAAGACTCTTACTCTTCTTACAGCATCTCAAAGGCAGCATGACCGGAAGAAAGGAGAATGAAGTTGGGAGTCAGGAGTTATAATCATAGGCTCTCTGTAGCTCAGTTACCTATATAATGGTGATAATGCCTCCCCTCTCCCCCCATTAAGGATGTTGTGAGGCTTAACGTTTGCACAGCACTTTGCACACACAGCTAACGTATACTGTTATTTGTTCCTGCCCATTTGAGAGAAGGAATCTCCTCTACCCTTTCCCAGGGCACAAGGTGCAGCCCCTCTCCCTCTGATTTGATTCAACAATTAGATGTTTTGTTTCTCAGCTGGATTTAACAGAACCAGTAAAGGTTTTGTTTGGAATCTGAGCTCAATCTGAGAGAATGATATGTACGGGGATTTGAACGAAAGCTTAACCTCAGCACCAATAAACAAATATTTCAGATGTACATCTGTTCTCTGATGCTTTGGGAAGCTGTTTTCCTTCAACTGGTTTAACTCCCTCATTCTCTTTGGTCGGATGAACAACATTCAGGCGAAAGTACATTAATTCCTGTTCGAAATCCAAATGGCTTCCACATAACCAGAAGCAATAATGCTTGGCTCCCTACATACTTGTCAACTTTTCCAAACCCAAACGAGGTGATCTATAGACTAGTGTCCCAAAGTGTTGGGGCTGGAGAATGCATCCAAAGTTGGCAGCATTTGTAACTCCTATATATTCTGTGGACTAAAAGCAGCCAAACCACCATTAAATCATAGAATGAAGATGTTTTATAAAGCCAACTTTCTAAAAATGTGTAATAAAACCTGTCTCCTTTGTAATTCATCCTTCCCTTTTTCTCCACTTGAACCTTTATAGCCTACCTGTATGCATCTTTCACATTTCCAGCAGCCACG